>NC_137004.1:7189406-7528137 GCF_032717465.1 Coenobita brevimanus | reverse complement strand
CATTGGGTAATGAGTGCTGTGCACTTCTAACACTCTTGTCAGCTCAATATCTCCTGAAACCATAAATGAAATTCCACAAAACTTTTGTAAGTGATGCAGTGTGAGGAGATAGTGAACTGATTAGGTCAGCTAGGTCAAGGGGTCAAAGGTCAAGGTTATATGGGGTTGACTTAGTTTATCCTTGTGGGTGCGATTTCTCCTGAACCCCTCGACGGATTTCAACCAAACTTTTGTTAAGATATAGTTTGACAGGACGATGAACTGATTACATCAGCAAGGTCAAGGAGTCAAAGGTCAAGGCCATACAGGGTCGATTTAGTTTATCTTTAGTCTCATTTCAACCCACAATGGACCCTGTCATTGAAGCTGTATAGCGAGTTTGTGTGCAATGTTTGGCGGAGGCATACTGAGAGACATTTTGCGTCGACAGCTCGGGGCCCATGTTTTCGAAGTTTCATTTCTTCATCTACATGACGAGTACGGCAAACATGGTTTTGTGTGTATGTGTGTGTGTGTGTGTGTGTGTGTGTGTGTGTGTGTCTGTGTGTGTGTGTGTGCTGATATAACAGAGTTGGTATGGGAATATCATGCATGTATAGGCAGAAGACTGTGGGTCAGAGCACGGAGCCCTGTGGAACTCTGTCAGGGAAATTTTGTGTTCTTGATGATTGGTCCTGGAATATATGAATTTGTTCACCAGATAACTAGTTGGTGGGCCAGTGTTTTGTTTTCTCCAGATCTGTGTTGTACACCTTGGTGATTAGTTTGCGCTGGGGATGGCATCGAAGGCTTTATTAACGCCAAAACCGCGGGGTTGTTTTCACTAGACTTGCGTGTCCCGCGGAGATATTCGCCCTCCAACAGACTCTCTAAAAATATTTGTCAAATATCAGTTATTAGTCCTACACTATTAAAATTATATATGCATATGGCACATCGGCTTTCTCCTGGAATGTTTGTTGAGCCTTCGTCGAGTAACGTAGGACTTGTGGAGACCTTTGAAGTTGGGTAACGAAGTCTCCACTTTACACTCTCCGACAACTCGTAATATGATTACCACAGCCTGATATTATCACTAGAAACGCTATTCTATGATTTTCAAATAGTTTGGAATCCATACTAAAAAAAAAAAAAAAAAAACACTGAAAGCAATGAAAATTACGAATGAGTATGACCTTCCCACTTGCGCTCGTTCGCCGCTGGTATTCTGTCATTTATTATTCATAAAAACACTCACACTTTATTTTCATATTACTATATAACACTTATATATATCTTCAGTCTTTATCCATAAGTTTCCTTCAGTAATAGTAGTTTATTGTCACTGTAGGCATTCAATTTCTCTTTCAGTAAAATACGTAGAGAGCCACGGTTTCACTTTCACTGTCATAACTTCAAGTATCTGTACTCATATTCTTTTATTACTAATTATTTACATTTCTATTTACATTTTCTATTGTATTTTCAATATTTACACTTCTATTTTACTTACACCATGTAATGCACTGTCACTTGCAGTAACTTATAAAACTATATTACACTGTTCCATCATATTTACATCCATTGCTTTGACTTGCTATTTACACATTATTTACATATTATTTACATTTTCCACTTGCACTTTTAGAACTGCTTCAGGCTGTGGTAATCAAAGAAGCAGGTAGTGCAGAGGGGAACCTGGCACTCAGCACACTGTAAAGAGGTGCATTTGTGCTCAGGTGTGCGTAAGTGCACACACCTGGCACCTGTGGATCGCAGCTGTCCTCTTGGATGTTGCACGAATTTGCCCTCTGCTCAAGTCTGTTGGGAAGTCTTACTGCATGGCGCCTCTGAGTTGCTGCTGTCACCCTACCATATCTCTCAAGCACCTGCTGAACACAAATCCTGGCGAACAACCTCAGGGAGAAGGACTTGGGTGGCTTTACCTTCATCTTGTACAGGATGAAGGCGTTCAGCATCATCATGTCTATGAGATGCAGAAAAAATTTCCTGTACCACCTAGTGTTTTTCCTGAGGCAGTCGATCTCTCCAATCATCATGTCGGACATGTCCACCAGCAGCATGTTGATATTATAGTCTATTACAGCACCAGGTTTCCTCACAGGTTCGCCTGTCCTATGGTCGACCTTCCCACTGTCTTTCATTTCCCCCTTGTGTACGGTGGTGAGCACGTGCACGACCCTCTTGTCATGCCACTGTATTGCCAGCATCTTCTCAGACTTGTGTAAGTGCACGTCTCCTCACTGCGAGTTTCCTGCCTCTGGGAATTTGGGGAACTGAGCACGATTGCTCTTCACAATGCCACAGGAGACGATGCCGTGCTCTAAAAGATATTTAGCAAGTTTCGGTGCTTTATAATAATTGTTAGTATACAACACATGATTCCCACCAAAATACCTTTCAAACAGCACTTTCATTACACAGCCTGAGAAGCCAAGGCGGTGTGTTTTGTCCAGATCGACAGTGCTGGCTGAATAGATGACGAAGTCAAGGATGTACACTCGTCAGCACTTCCGGGTGTTACAGCGGCTCGCACGTTTTAGAAGATGTGGCACCACTGTGCATCTTTACCTCGAAACAGTCCACGTCTATGAGATGGAGTAACCTCGATATAGTGGCGCATGAAGTGATCTTTGTAGCTTAATGCTTCGAATCAGAAATTATTAGTTCAGCCCGATTTTTGTTTAATCTCAAAGCTCTATGATATAAGGTATACTAAATCTTTGCCATTATGTAACGCATTTGAACTCCGCAATTTTGTGATGACGTGTCGTTCATATCATATCACTTGACATGGATCCCTGTATCTGGGGTCAGAGAAAGGGGGGAGCTGTAAGCCTCGCACAACTCGCTCAGATGAGACCACATCTGCTTAAGTACTCGCAGTAGGAAACACAGGAACAGAGAACAACCATGATAATATCGGTAACGCATTGGAGGAGGTTCGAAATTGGTCTCGTTTGACCTGCAGGCTATTGCAGTTGTCAATCATGACTGAAGGGACGAGTTTTCTTCACATTGTGACATTCCCCGTGAAGCTAGTATATCCATTCTAGCCAGCATTGCATCACGAACAGACAGCAGAACCTCATTATTCAACGCGGGAGTATCATCGGCCTACGGGATGCCGGCCACAGAGTTCAGGATATCGCCAGCCTCCTTGGACTTTCCCCTACTACAGTAGCGAAATGGATCAGAAGGTGGAATGAATCTGGAGACCTGAGGAACGCGGGTAATTTCGCCTATGAATGTCTAAGTGCTTATTTTAATTTATTAACTGAATACCATTAACAGCTACGTATTAACATTATATAATACGATTAAAATAATGTGTTCATATAAGGTATTTTATCTCGCCTTGTTTCATATTGATTTAAGAAATCCATGAATTAAAGGATCGGTGCCTGCATGAAGTCCAACTAACCTATCCATCCTCTGTGGGAAAGTATGAAATTTATTATGATAAGCTATCCATTGTGATGACCTCTAACGTACTGGAACTTCATATAACTGCATTTTCTATTCAGTACTGATCCCATTCACATTGTAGGATTTAGGTCCTGTCTGTTTCATTCAAGCAGACTGGTCTATGATTCAGACTTGCAGTAAATAAGTATGCCGTTGCTAAGAAGTGGTATTCCTAATAGTAATCTTTTTGTTTTTTGTGGGAAAAATGTCTTTCTGGTGGAAGCTGCATACGAAGCATATCGTTTTTATGATCACAGAGAGGAAGCCCCATTACCGAGTAACAACTGCTGAACAAGACGCGAGTATTAGACAGGCAGCCGAAGAAGCCCCACTGACAACTGCAGTAGCCACTCGGGAGCAGTTGCACCTACAGGTGTCTGTAATACCGTGCGGAGGTGTCTGCATGAGGCAGGGCTTCATCACAGAGTTCCTGCCCGGAAGGAAACCTTCACTGGCCAACATCGCGCTGGTCGACTAGCGTTTGCTGAAGCAAATGTAGACAAAGACCTTGATTATTGGTCGAGGGTTGTTTTCTCCGATGAGAAAACTTTTTGTTCCCCTATTCATGGACGTCGCCATGTGTGGAGACGAAACACAAGGTATGTTTTACCAGCACTAGATATCCTTGCGGATTGACCAGCTTCCAGTGCAATTTGGGCAATGGTAGATGTTACTTTTATGAAATATATGGCTGAAATTTTGTAGTACTCTCACCTTTTCGATTTGCCACTCATTTGAGATGAGAGAGAGAGAGAGAGGGTCCAACCTGGCGCTGATACACGGTGGCATGACTACATAGGGAAATAGTATTAATATTATAGATGGTGTAGTGCCCTTTGGGGTAAGCAAAATGGGCAAATCACCCAAATCTAGCTGGTGTATATTTATGCAGGAATTCATTGTTACGTTTCTGTTCTGATTTGTACGTTTGAATCCCATCCTTATATTAGGTCATTATCAGTATGTTTGCAAGCTTCTCTGTTGTGAAACACCGATTACACTTTATGATGTATATCTATTACGCAAAGGTATTATGTCACCTAGTGAAACATAGTCTACTATAATTTGTAAGTTATTCTTGACGTTTCATAGGACTTGCATCCCTTTTGGCCCTATGTTTGGGGTCTTAGTTCTCGAACATTCCCTTTGTGTGTATATATTAATAGTAATAATAGTGAAGATAATAATTATAATAATAATAATAATAATAATAATAATAATAATAATAACAATAATAATAATAATAATAATAATAATAATAATAATAAAAATAATAATTAATAATTATTAATAATAATACGTCGTATATTATTATCCGTATTCAGATATGACCGTCACAACATTTCCGAAGAGGCACGGAGCGGACAAGTCAGCTGCAATGTTTGGGGCTACATGTCAATCCACTGAGTTGGTGACATAATAAGAATTGAAGGAAGGTTTACGGCGAAGTACACCGATATTCTGCAAAACTTCCTTCCTTCCCCCCAAAGTAGGAATGTTCCATTTCCACCCGGCCCAATAGTTTTTGTGCAAGATCGTTGCCCGATTCATACAGCCAGGGTAGTGAGGGAATGGTTCAACCAGCAGGAATATTTGGAGCTTCTGGAGTTGCCTAGCAAGGGATGCGATTGCAATCCCAATGAACATCTTTGGACCAACATCGTTAGCTGTTGGGAGCCCGGCAGAGAGCGAACTCCGGAGCAGCTGATGCAACACACGAGGGAGCAGTGGGAGGTTTTCCGTGGCAAGCCAGAGCTTATTCGCAGCCTCGTTACCAGCATGCCTGACCGATTAAGGGAGGTGATTGAAAAGGATGGAGGGTTGACACATTACTGAGTGTATACACATCACTCATAGTACAGTATATCGGGGAAACTGTAGGTGCAGTATTCTTCTACTTAATAATCTGGCAATGGATTGTCTATGCCTCCTAAATGAGAAATCTAATGTAGTTAGTTACAATATATGAAGAATTTAGTCTTCATGCGTTATAACTGTGTTTGCCTTTGTTACAAATGGTTCAAGGTAATTTAATCAAGAAAAGGTTTCTGTAGGGCGTTACCTTTCATTAGAAAGTTAAAATATATCCCGTATGGTAGTGATGTTAATATTATTACTTACCCATATATTACAAGGTTGTTATACGGCAAACCATGGGTAAATCAATATAGTCATAATTAAAACCACGATCAGCATGGTTGCCATCCACAGGTCTGTCTCATCAGTGTCCATTCATTTATTAATTACATGGGTATCGCTTTCCGGGTATAACTTACACAAATCAGGTGTAGTAGGATGTTAATAGATAGATAGATAGATCTAGGTAGATATTGTATTGACCACAACAATATTCACTTTACATAAGATAATTAAACATTAAATATGACATAGGTTTCTCATTTCTATCCAATGCATTACAGATATTATGAACGTTGTTCTCTGTTCCTGCGTTTCCTACTGCGAGTACTTAAGCAGATGTGGTCTCATCTGAGAGTGTTGTGCGAGGCTTACAGCTCCCCCCTTTCTCTGACCCCAGATACAGGGATCCATGTCAAGTGATATGATATGAACGACACGTCATCACAAAATTGCGGAGTTCAAATGCGTTACATAATGGCAGATTTAGTATACCTTATATCATAGAGCATTGAGATTAAACAAAAATCGGGCTGAACTAATAATTTCTGATTCGAAGCATTAAGCTACAAAGATCACTTCATGCGCCACTATATCGAGGTTACTCCATCTCACACACGTGGACTGTTTCGAGGTAAAGATGCACAGTGGTGCCACATCTCCTAAAACGTGCGAGCCCCTGTAACACGCGGAAGTGCTGGCGAGTGTACCCCGTCTAACAGTTGCACAGTACAAAAAACTTGATTCCAAAGCGATGGAGTTTGTTTGGAATGCACTGTACAAACCTAAGACGTCTTCTGAACAAAACCAAGGATTCGTCTATGACAACCTTCTGAAAGGGGTGGAAGAATGACATAAACTTATCCTTCATTCTCCTCAGAATCTCCCGAATCTTCCAGAGTGGGTCGGTTTGGGAAGGTACATCGTTGTTGGCGAAGTGCAGGTTTCCCATGATGTTCCGGAAACGATCTCTGGCCATATACTTATTGAAGGTGGGTGAGAGTAGTATGGGGTCCATGGACCAGTATTCTTCCAACTCATGCTTCTTTGAATGTGGCATGAGAAGCATGAGAGCGAAGAACACATACAGCACCTGCACTCTCAGCATGGTCCACTGTTATATCTTCGCTGCACCTGCACCACTTGCAGCACGTTGTGATTTGTACCTGTTTGTCTCATCACATATGTGCTGCATGACCTCGTCATTGAGGAAGGCCAAAAGGAAGTCCACACACTCTGCATCCTCGTCAAGAGTGAAAGCAGGCTGTATCCCTGAGGAACTCTCGTCAAAATGAAGATGTTCAGGGACGAAATCGGAACCTTCAGTTCACATAAAGACGTCCAGGATTCCCTGTCGTGGCGGTGTAGGGTAGATGAGGATGGAGGGTGGCTGTGAGGCAGATTGGGCTGTTTCAAGGTCACTCTCACTGACCCTAGGTGTCCGCGTAGCACTAGCAGCCCTTACTGTACTTGCTACTCTAATTTTATGACGAGTCAGGGATTTACTTCTTCCCCTACAGCCTGCCTTCACTGTAAATGCTCGTGGAGACTCCGACGATGAAGACTCAGGAGAAAATTCCGCTGAAGATGAGGAAGAAATTACTGAAGTGGGGCTGGGGGAGCAGGTAGGTGATTCACCTCGGGACTCATGGTGGGCTGGGTCATCCGGGGCCATTGTTCCGGGGCTAACCCGCCGCCTTTTCACTCCCCAAATTCCTTCCCTTGCTGCACTAAGGGCTCCTTTCCCTTGGAGCTAGGTATAACTTAGGACACTGAAGCACTTGTACTAGGAGTTTCCATAATGATTTTCTCCCCAGTCTCATCACACAATTCACCCGAAGGATCAAAGTCACTATCCATCATTATCATAGATAATTCTGCCAGTTCACATTCCACTGCCGAGTCACTAAGTCCTTTACTTCATCCCACACAAGTTTTTCTAGGGGTGGAGGTCACAGGGCCCTTTGCAATGGGAGCAGAAGCGGCGGATATGGCGGGGAGCGAGTGCGACATGGTTTCACCTCAGAAGATGACAAGGAATTGATTCTAGCAGCGTATATGGGCAGGCAAGGGTTCACAAGGTCAATAGGGTGACAGCTGCTAATTTACATGCTATGAAATGATTGGTAGGAAATCTCGACAATACATAAAAAAAAAAGTAGTTCCAGGTGAATGTAAATATCACTCAGGCTTCTCCCTTCCTTTCATATATATATTTTTATTACGAGAATAGATTATACTGCATATTTCAAATGGAAATTACCGGGGTACATTAGCGAACGAGTGCACATGAGGTGTTGTCAGGTGATAATTAGCCAATTCCAGGTCTATGGAACTATCACTTACCTTATTTCCTTTTTGTATATATTATTTTGTATAAGAAAAGGACATAGGGCTTATTTCAATGGACGAAATCAGTGGAAAATTCCGGGGAAGATTTGCTTAGTGCAGCGCGGCCGGGCAGGCGAGAGGAGAGGGTAATGGAGGGGAGGTAGGGAGAGGAGTCCAGAATGGGGAAAAGATGGCTAAATTGTCAACAATGGATGGGAGTACAGATGGGATTAGGAGAGCTGACTAGTGTTGGACATTGCCAGTACTGATAGATGATACAAGCCACCACTTGTAAGCCAGGGAGAATTCAAAATAACAGAACCACAAAAGTAACGCCCCACGGTATGATTCATTGCGCCTGAGCATCACGAAAGTGACGCCCTGCAGTTAAGGGGTTAATGTTAATGTTAAGGGGTTAATGTTGTGTAGGTGTCGTGGAGTCTATTCAGTGTTTGACGTGTAAGATTAGTCAGTAAGGTGTCTGTAGATTGCAGTGCTCTGAATCCAAGTTGTGAAGGAGAAAGGAAAGGGGGACATTAGGAGTGACTTTTAGACTGAAGTGCTCAGTTATTTTGGATGGTGCGCTAGGTAATGTTATGGGACTGTACGAAGAAGGGAGCATCGGGCCTTTGTTTGGTTTAAGTATAATGATTGTTCCATGTGTCCAAATAGTGAAGATTCAACAGTGTATATATGAGTAGCTGCTGATGTTTGTGAAGACCAAGTTGCCTTATCATCTTAAAACGTTGCAGATGTATGTTGCTGATGCCACCTGTCCTGTGTTTGATGAGTCCTGTGTTTTCTGGCTAATATAAGCGTCAGTTCTAGAGTGGTGGAAGTTACACTGTGACTGGGTGGAAAGGACTGCCTATGGTGAGAGGGTTGGTTTCCAGACTCAGTTCATGGTGTTGTTAAGTGACTTATGTTTGCGTACTGGTTTACGAGAGTGTTAGGGAGTACTTTGTGGGACGGGATGCGTTGGGTGTTGGAGGTGATGGCGTCATGGGTTTTGGAAGTGCTTGGTTGTGATTTAGTGATGCCGTTAAGTGTTCTGTAGAGCCAAGAGGTGTATTTGCAGTGACTAAGTGTTGTTCCAAAGGCCATCCAGTTTTCCATTTTCCTTGTATTAATTTCACTGCTGGTCTCATTGTTTAGCTCTCAGGGCTTCGTGATGGTGTCTTGTGTGTGGGAGAGGTGAGTTGTGTTTAAGTCTGCCACCCTGTCCTACTGTATGAGACAGGCAATCTCCGGTGTAAAGTTTGGGTTGCAATACCTTCTTTTGCCTCGTCAGAAGTGGTGTTTGTCTGCAATGAATATAATGTTGAACCTTGTAATGTGCCTGTTAGTGCTGGTGATGGGTGAATTGTTGTGAGCTGAAGTGTTGTTCTGTTTCTTCAGTGAATTTTGTCCAGTCTAGTTTCTTGTAGTTTGCATATATGAAGTGTGATTGCACAGGTTTGGATAGCGTTTCTTTAATGATAATGATGGGGAGGACAGACATGGTGTTGAACAGTGAAGCAATGTCGAGGCCTCTGTGGTTGTTCTGACTGTGCTCATACCAGGCAGTGTTGTAAATGTTAAAGTCCCCAGCAAAGGGAGTGTTTGGTGTCTGGATTATGCGGAGGAGCTGGGGGTTGCATTTCGCTAGTACTGGATGGGAGGTGTCAGCGGGGGGATGTAGATGTTGAAATTTTTGAGTGACTGTATTTCTAATGCTGCATCATTCTGGAGAAGTGATTGTGTTGTGCCTTTATAGCAGACTGACGGATGAATGTATGTAAGGAGCTCCGTGGCCCTCAGGTCTGTCCAAGTGAACATGTGGGTAGTGTCCGATTTGGGGGGTTGGTTGTGTGTGATTTGTTTCTTGTATGGGTATTTTGTGTTTGTTGTAGTCATGAAGGAAATTTTTTAGCTGATTTCTTTTTTTTCCAGAGGCCGTCAGCATTCAGTTGTAGTACGCTTATGTGTGTTTGACACAGTGAGTATCCAGTGTGTGTCAGTTGTAGTAGTGCTGTGCATAGTAGGGGCTATGGGCTATCACAATGGGGGATGCTATGGGCTATGACTGAACGAGGGGCTATGGGCTATCACCGAGGGAGGGGCTATGGGCAATCACCGAAGGAAGGGCTATGGGCTGTCACCGATGGGGGGCTATGGGCTATTACTGAGAGGGGGCTATGGGCTATCACCGAGGGGGGGCTATGGGCTATCACCGAGGGGGGGCTATGGGCTATCACCGAGGGGGGCTATGGGCTATCACCGAGGGGGGGCTATGGGCTATCAACCATGATGGTTCCATCACAGTCACGGTGGCTATCAACGTGGACTATCACTACAGGGACTACAGGGACTATCAGGACCGGCTGTCAGCTGCGATATCAGTAATAAAGCCAACATAAACTACTTGCTTCTTCCCCCAAGGGAACTGGGTCACTGTCACTTAATAGGTCGTGCTGGCAGAACTTCAGCCTCAGTTACGAGGAGGGAAGGAGTCTACTTGCTCCCCAGTCAACGCAACCCTCCAATGTCACTATACATGCTAGCAAATGCAAACAAAAGAAACGCTTAAATACCTAAAAAATACCCGGAACAACATCGGGTATAAAAGCAAAACACCACTATATACCGTGAGGAGGACGACGAGGAGGAGGACGCGGAGGAGTACCCTGGGTGTGGTAGTCTCTGTGGTAGCCCTTGTGGTAGTCTCAGTGATCCAGCATCTGGAAAAAAAAAAAAAAAAAAAACCTCCTGAGGTGACTTTGGCCTCATCACCTCTGAACCACCACGTCATCCCACCCTTTACCCAGACACACAACTGTAGTGACAACTGTATCAATTATTGTAGTCGACTCTGCTTCGATTGCCAAAGAGCAGAGTAGTATGTTCAACTCTAGCATGTTCTAGTATGTTTAAGACTAGTATGGAAAATGAATCGCTAATGCAGAGGAACTACGCAGCCGCCACCAACCCAACTGCATCGTCTGCTTCGGTATGTAAACACTAGAGGGCGTGTGTCGTCTGCTAATGTCTAGTATGCAAAGTAAATCGCGAATGAAGAGGTGTTAGGAAGCCTTCTTTGCTAACTAGAATACGGTCCTTATTTTTACTAAAACAGGTAATACATAGCCAGTCATAATGTAACATCTCAAAAAAAAAAAAAAAAAAAAAGTCCCATTGAAAGGGTTAGTCGAGGGTAGACTAAGCTACACACACACACACACACACACACACACACACACACACACACACATACACAAACGCACCTATTTTGGGCAGCTGCTGGTGAAGCAGTGGATAGGTCTTGGGGCCACTGGTGGGGCCATGGATAGGTCTGGGGGCCGCTGGTGGGGCCATGGATAGGTCTGGGGGCCACTGGTGGGGTTGTGGATAGGTCTTGGGGCCACTGGTGGGGCCATGGATAGGTCTGGGGACCGCTGGTGGGGCCATGGATAGGTCTGGGGGCCACTGGTGGGGCTGTGGATAGGTCTGGGGGCCGCTGGTGTTGCTGTGGATAGATCTGGGGGGAGCTGGTGGGGCCATGGATAGGTCTTGAGGCCGCTGGTGAGGCCATGGATAGGTCTGGGTGCCGCTGGTGGGGCCATGGATAGGTCTGGGGGCCACTGGTGGGGCCATGGATAGGTCTGGGGGCTACTAGTGGGGCTGTGGATAGTTTCGGGGGCCGCTGGTTGCGCCAGGGATAGGTCTGGCGGCCGCTGGTGGGGCCTGATGAGGCCACAGATACGGCTGGCAGCCGGTGGACGGGCCCGGGAAAGGTCTGCCGACCTCTCATGGGGCCGTGGATAGGTCTTTAATCTAGCCGGTTTTCGGTCAGTCAACCTCTAATTAGGCCGTTCATTGGTCTGTCGACTTGTATTGGGGCCGTACATAGGACTGTTGACCTTTATTTGCGCCATGGATATTTCTGTCGACTTTTCATGGGGCCCTGGAAAGGTCTGCCGACCTTTAATATGGATGTGGATAAGTCTGTCGGCCTCTAGTGAGGAACTGGGTAGGTGTGTCGACCTGTAATGGGGCCATGGAAGGGTCTGTCGACCTGTAATGGGGCCGTGGATAGATCTGTCTAGTTTTAGCGCCCGTGTGGTCAGTTTAATACAGGTGTGTTTGCTTTGTCGATGGTACAATTGTTTTGATAATTGTAATGGTCGATAAAGTAGTGTTGTGTATTAAGGTCTGTCTGCTCGTTGATTACTGTGTTTGATTTTGTGATTCCGGCTGTTTTTTCCTCTGGTACCTTACTGTTGCCAATGTTTTTTAATCACGAAAAGTAGTAAGAGGGAAGACAACCATACCAAATCGAGCAGCAATTTTGTATACACGTATAATATACTCGTATACATTATATACAGTATATACAACTGACATTACTTTAGATAAGAACTACTTTGTTTATCTTTATACTTGATATATTTATTTAGCATGTGGAATACACTCACATAAACCTTGTAATAAAACTGCACAGTATTTACACTAATAAGCTATGTCTGTTTTAGATAAACTATGCAAAACACAAGACTTATGTAATGATGAGATATATAGAGTTTCAAAAATTGTACTGGCCTCCTAAGTCAATTCAAAATGCCAACCAAAACTCGCTGTCATGACAACAGTGATATGACAAACACAGCCCACAGTGTAGATAAGCATACATGTAATACTAATAAGGGAACAAAATTATTTCTTCACTGCACGTACAAACAGCACCTGGCCTCCTGGGACTCACCTGCAATAGTCTCTTTCAGTGTAATACTATACTTACTCCAACCACCATAAAAAACAATGTAACTCTGAATACTGCACATAAAAAATCTGGGTTCGTTGCCACTAACACTACGCCCACCAAAGCACAATTAACGCCATCATAAAACCAACTCTCTATAAACTATCTATCTATCTTTACATCAAACTACAAGTAGGGATACTATTTTGCACATATATGATAATTATGAATACCATAATCTACCTACAGTGATGCCATTATATTACACTAGGACTGCAGGATATAGACAGTCATGTCAGACCTACAAACACCAAATCAGGCTTGTGCTAAATAAACCTGGGTACTTCAATATTCTTTTCTTTATTAATTTTGCACAATAGCCACGTCCCTTTTGTGTTCCCGACCAACACAATCCAACACTGTTCAACACTGGGACACTCCTCTGTTATGGGATTAGAGCCAGTGTTCAGTAAGCTTTTATAATACGTTATAATTTTAGAGACTTCTTTCTCGACATACAAGGAGGAATTACATTACTTTGAACCTCACCAAACATACACTTCATGTACTGATTTTAGCCCAACACCACAGATCTGGTTACAAAGGATACATAAACACTCTGAATCTTCAAACAATAACTACAATACACAATAACTACAACACAGTACACAATAGCTACAATACACAATAACTACAATACACAA
This sequence comes from Coenobita brevimanus, assembly GCF_032717465.1. Lineage (NCBI taxonomy): Eukaryota > Metazoa > Arthropoda > Malacostraca > Decapoda > Coenobitidae > Coenobita > Coenobita brevimanus. The sequence continues at coordinate 7,514,760 of NC_137004.1, read as the reverse complement.
TACAATACATAATAACTGCAATACACAATAACTACAATATACAATAACTACAATACATAATAACTACAATACAATACATAATAACTACCATCCATCCATCCATCCATCATCCAATCCTACGTTGCTCCATGAGGAGCGTAGGAGCCCGGGGCTAGGCAGTTGGTCCTGACATTTAAGATGAGTGACCAGCCTCACTCATCCTTGAGTGGCATTACGTGAGCAATAAACCCCAACTACTCCTTGGATATAAACCTTCACCGGCTCAATCCGACTAGAGCACATTAATTACCCAGTAAACCAACAGGCGTCAAAAATTTGGTTATATGGTTACCACCCAGCGTAGTAAATGGTTTCCTGGTGTACAGGAAACCATTTGGCTTGTCACTCAGTGAAGAGTCACCCACAGGCAGAAGGAAGAGGAAAGAATGAAGGAATGAAAGACTGAAGAGGGAGTGTAAAGTCACCCGTAGGCAGAAGGACAAGGAAAGAATGAAGGAAGAAAGATAGAAGAAGGTGGAAGGAAAGAAGGATGGAGGAGAGGAAAGGGCAGACACCCAAGAGCATCACTACACTGAGTGAGTGGATAACTACAGTACACAAAAACTACAATAAACAATACATAACTACAATACACAATAACTGCAATACATAATACCTACAGTACACAATAACTACAATACACAAGACGCACCAGATAACAATAATACAAATGTAACTCTTGACTGGGAATGCGGTAGGTGGGTAAGAGAGGCTGTCAGTGGGTGGGTCTGGATGTAGGTCTGTGAGTGGGTGGGTCTGGATGTACAGCTGTCAGTGGGTGGGTCTGGATGTAGGGCTGTCAGTGGGTGGGTCTGGATGTAGGGCTGTCAGTGGGTGGGTCTGGATGTAGGGCTGTCAGTGGGTGGGTCTGGATGAAGGGCTGCCAGTGGGTGGGTCTGGATGTACGGCTGTCAGAGGGTGGGTCTGGATGTACGGCTGTCAGTGGGTGGGTCTGGATGTACGGCTGTCAGTGGATGGGTTTGGATGTAAGGCTGTCGGTGGGTGGGTCTGGATGTACGTCTGTCAGTGGGTGGGTCTGGATGTACGGCTGTTGGTGGGTAGATGGATGAGTGTGGGTGGGTAGGCAGAGGATTGGGTAGGTATTTGTGGATAAGGGATAGGTATCAGTACAGATGGGGAGGGTAGAAGTGGATGGAAAGGTACTTGAGTGGATAGGTATGTAGGCTAGATACAGGGTGGGGTGGGTGGGTAGATGGTTGGGTGGGTAGTTGACTGGGTAGGCAGATGGGTAGATGAAAGTAGTATGTCCTTCCATATGCTAGATTATATTCGTGTGCTCTGATATACAAGATGGGGGTGTATAGAAATATAACTTCTCTCTTCCACTCTGCATGGCGTTTGTGTGTAGCGGGGAGAGCTCAGTGATGGTTTGTGTGTTGCAGGGGCGGCTCAGTGTTTGTGTTGCGGGAGAGCTCAGTGATGGTTTGTGTGTTGCAGGGGAGCTCAGTGTTTGTGTGTTGCAGGAGAGCTCAGTGATTGTTTGTGTGTTGCAGGGGCGGCCCAGTTAGCGTTATGCACCTCTATCCTTCATTTCATCCATCACACTATCACAAACAGTCCTCCATCACAGCCTTAACAAAAGGTCTCTGGGAGCGACCAGTTGAGGTGCCTGGCTTCCTGCAGTCCACAGGGTTCACATCCATGTCAACAACAACAATAACAACAACAACAACAACATGAAGGAAATAACGTAAAAAGCAATCCAAAAAAAACCCTACGAATTTGTTCTTCCGTGTTCTAATTTCCATGCTCTGTTCTTTGACTTCCGTGCCCTGTTCTTCGACTTCCATGCCCTGTTCTTCAACTTCCGTGCCCTGTTTTTCGACTTCCGTGCCTTGTTTTTTAACTTCCGTGCCCTGTTCCTCAACTTCCGTGCCCTGTTCTTCATCTTCCGTGCATTGTTCTTCACGTTCTAGTCCTTGTCATTGAGGGGGTGTGTAGGGGGCTGTATGCATAGAGATGTCATAGGCACACCCTCCACCACACCCTTCCCCTCCTCCTCCTCTTCCTCCTCCCCTTCCTCCTCTCCTCCCTTCACCAGTTGCCACGTCCTCCGGTACCATCTCTCGCAGGTGGGGTTCAAAAGACCACGCCCGCAGACGTCCTTAGGGGGCATTGGGCCTGTGGTGGATGTGATGGCAGGGAAGGTTAATGTTGAAAATGGCAGGGAATATTGATGATGGCGATTAATGCTGAAAATGGTGGGAAATGTTGGTACTCTGAAAATGGCGGGAAATGTTGGTAATATTTGTTGATATTGGAAATGGCGGAAAATGTTGGTACTTCGAATATGGCGGGAAATGTTGGTACTTTGAAAATGGCGCGAAATGTTGGTATCTAAAATGGCAGGAAATGTTGGTACTTGGAAATAGCGGGAAATGTTGGCACTTGAAAATAGCGGGAAATGTTGGTACTTTGAAAATGGCGGGAAATGTTGGTATCTAAAATGGCAGGAAATGTTGGTACTTGGAAATAGCGGGAAATGTTGGCACTTGAAAATAGCGGGAAATGTTGGAACTTTGAAAATGGCGGAAAATGTTGGTACTTTGAATATGGCAGGAAATGTTGGTACTTTGAAAATGGTGGGAAATGTTGGTACCTTGAAAATGGCGGGAAATGTTGGTACTTTGAAAATGGCGGGAAACGTTGGTACTTTGAAAATGGCGGGAAATATTGGTACTTTGAAAATGTCGGGATATGTTGGTACTTTGAAAATGGCAGGAAATGTTGGTACTTTGAAAATGGCGGGAAATATTGGTATTTTGAAAATGGCGGGAAATTCGGGATCTGGAGCTGAGGGATCCACTGTGGCGGATCCTGACACCTACACTAGATGCCTTCACGTGGTGATATTGATTGAAGCAGGCGGATTCACTGCCTGGTTATACACACGTCCCCCAACTCCCTCCCTATCCCCCGAATGGACGATGGTGGACTGCAGGAAGAGGGGAACTTCAGCCTGGACTTTACCGGGTTCACATCCACTACTACTACTACTACTACTACCACCACCACTTCATTACTACTACTACTACTACTACTACTACTACTACTACTATTACTACTACTACTCTACTACCTCACCCAAGCCACTCTTTCTCTCCCTCAACCCACTTCTACTTCCACTTCATCTTCTCCCTTCCTTTACTCACTTCCATCTTTTCACTTACTTCCATATTCTCTTTCTTTTCCCATTTCTCTCTCTCTTCCGTCTTTGTCATTATTTCTTTCCTTCCTCTTCTTAAGTTACATTCCATCTGCCATTTTTCCTTTTTCCTTCCATCTTCCTATGCACCCCCCTTCTCTCTCTCTCTCTCTCTCTCTCTCTCTCTCTCTCTCTCTCTCTCTCTCTCTCTCTCTCTCTCTCTCTCTCTCTCTCTCTCTCTCTCTCTCTCTCACCAGTAACCAAGGAGACGATGGTTGCCACAGTGGTAGTTATGATGATGCCAATGGCGCCGAAGTAACAGTAGCTGAGATCATACACAGAGGGACCGTCGCCATCTTCCCTGTGGGTGAAAAACAGTGAGTTGCTGGGACGGTAGCCTGGTAAGAGAGGGAGGGTGACGTGGAGGCGATTTGTTTGTGACCACTCCTTATAGGGTTAACATGTTTGGGTATTGATAAAGAGATAGGTAGATACACAGATTGATAGATAGATGAACAAACTGGGTTTATATACTGCGTATATATATATATATACATATATATATATACATATATATATACACATATATATATATACACATATATATATATATATATATATATATATATATATATATATATATATATATATATATATATATATATATATATATATATATATATATATATATATATATATATATATATATATATATATATATATATATATATATATATATATATATATATATATATATATATATATATATAAATATATATATATATATATATATATATATATATATATATATATATATATATATATATATATATATATATATATATATATATATATATATATATATATATATATATATATATATATATATATATATATATATATATATATATATATATATATATATATATATATATATATATATATATATATATATATATATATATATATATATATATATATATATATATATATATATATATATATATATATATATATATATATATATATATATATATATATATATATATATATATATATATATATATATATATATATATATATATATATATATATATATATATATATATATATATATATATATATATATATATATATATATATATATATATATATATATATATATATATATATATATATATATATATATATATATATATATATATATATATATATATATATATATATATATATATATATATATATATATATATATATATATATATATATATATATATATATATATATATATATATATATATATATATATATATATGTATATGTATATATATATATGTATGTATATTTATATATGTATATATATATGTATATATATACATATATGTATGTATTTATGTATGTATATATATATATGTATCTATATATTGTTATGGAACAGAGAAAGATAATGTACACTTTAAGTGAGAATACTAAAAATCACTACTGTTCCGTAAAGTTCCAGGTTCAAAACAAAAGAGTTAGGTAAAATTACAAGTTAAAGTTTAAAGCTCAAACTAGCAACAAAACATTCAGGACTCATAAGGATAATGTAATGGCAAAAAACAGGTTAAATATATGGTTAACTGCAATAGCCTCTATTAACACGAAATTAGCATGAGTAAATTTATCTAAGTCAGCCCTGATAAAATGAAAATACCAGATAATACTCAGTGAATGCAAGATATATTACTACAGATACGAAATATTATGAACAATGGCTGACATGAAACTTTACATTAATCACAAAAACCTTACTAGGCCTAAGAATTAACACCTTATGCTACACAGTACAAGAAAAAATGCAATAACACTTATACTCAAATTACACAACTGCTAGATGGCTGGAGACTTCCTGAGCACTCACAATAATAACTGTACAGGGGAGGACAGAGATGTGAGCAAAATGAGGAGTAGATCTAAGTGGCAATAATGCAGATACTGAGCTCATTATATAGGGGCCAGCAGAGCTTGATACAACTTGTAAGAAGGACGCGCAAATGAAGCCAGAGGGGACAAAGAGTTGACACTCCTGCTCTGAACAACAGAAAGAACGACTTACTCTACTATAAGGGAGGAGGGGGGGAGTGAGGTAGAACACGCTCGTGATCAAACATGCAGCATACTGTACGTTAGAATTACACAAAGGATGATGAAATCATAGGCTATGTAACACCTCCCCATAAAGAAAAAGAAATTTACAAAGGAAATTTCTTATTACTCTAAAACAATCTGTCTAAAGTCTAGATAAGCAATCTGCAATAACATTTTCTTTCCCCTTGACATGTTGTATGTCTAATGAATACTCCTGAAGAAGTAGACTCCATCTTGTCAATCTCTGATTTTTATCTTTAAACTTACTAAGGAATTTCAGTGGGTTATGATTGGTATAAATGACTATGGGGTCAAAACCAGAACACAAATAAAATGAAAAATGCTGTAAACCCAAAATCAAGGCCAAAAGCTCTTTCTCAATAGTTGAGTAGTTCTTTTGAGGTGGAGTGAACTTCTTACTGTAATAAGATACAGGGTGTTCAATACCCTGATCATCCTCTTGCAGCAAAACAGCCCCAGCTCCTGTATCACTTGCATCAACAGCCATCTTAAAAGGCTTAGCAAAATTTGGAGTAGCAAGCACTGGCTGACTTAATAGGATAGCTTTAAGTTTGCTGAAAGAGGATTCACAGTTATCGGTCCAGACAAATTTAACTCCCTTTTTCAGTAGGTCTGTAAGTGGTGATACAAGAATTGAAAAGTTAAGAACAAATCTCCTGTAATAACCTACCATTCCCAAAAATCTTTGTAGCTCTTTCCTACTTTTAGGTCTGGGAAGATCACTTATAACCTGAACCTTAGCTCCTGGTGGTGCAACATGTCCATCACCAATTACGTACCCAAGGTACTGAACTTTAGCTTGACCAAACTCACACTTTGATAAATTAGCTACAAGATTAGCCTGAACCAAACGCTCAAGAAATTTACTAACATGGCATAGGTGATCTTTCCAGTTGTCACTGAAGATTAATACATCATCAATATAAACAACACACCCCGCCAAACCCTCTGTTACAACATTCATGAGCTTCTGAAATGTGGCTGGTGCATTCTTCATACCATATGGCATTACAGAACATGCAAAAGTCTTTCCTAGTGTTACAAAACATGAGATCTCCCTAGCATGTTCAGTCATGGGAACTTGCCAGTATCCCTTTAACAAATCAAACTTACTTATGTACCTAGCCTTTCCGATCTTGTCTATGCAATCTTCCACGCGAGGAAGAGGGTAAGTGTCTGTTTTGGTTATCTGATTAACACGTCTGTAGTCGATGCAAAGCCGCTGTGACCCACCTGGCTTAGGGACTAGAGTGACAGGAGAACTTCCACTCGCTCTGACAGGGCTCAATCATCCTGTGGTCCAACAGGTAGCCAAGCTCCTTCTGGATGAGAGGAACCTTCACTGGCTTCACACGGTAAGGAGGCAGTTTAATTGGCTTTGCGTCTCCAACATCGACATCATGCATCAACACAGTGGTTCTTCCTGGAGTGCCACGGAACACTTGCGGGTACTCCTGCAGTAATGCCGAAAACTCCTGCCTTTCCTCGGGAGGTAGATGAGAAAGCTTAGTCTGGAGATCATTCATGATATCAGGATTCTTCCTCAAACTATCACTCAGGCTCATACTGCATGGGAGAGCTTCACTTGCAGACTCGGGTGGAACAGCTACAGTGCAGACTGGATTATTTTCGTTCGGCCTGTGATATAACTTTAGCATGTTGATGTGACAAAGTTGCTTGTTCTTTCTACGATCTGGTGTGGCGATGACATAGTTGACATCACTGAGTTTCTTCTCCACGAAATAAGGACCACTAAACTTGGCTTGAAGAGGTTGCCCATGCACTGGTAGCAGAATCAAAACCTGATCTCCTGGCTGAAAGTGGCGTAACCTGCACTTCTTATCATACCAAGTCTTCATCTTCTCCTGAGCAGCTCCTAAATTCTCTCTCGCCAGCTGTAAAGCGGTGGACAGCCGTTCTTTGAACTTCATCACATACTCCAGCAGGTTGACGTCATCTTCCTCTGACAGCCAGCATTCCTTGAGTAACTTAAGTGGTCCTCTTACTTCATGGCCAAACAGTAGTTCATAAGATGAGAAGCCCAGTGATTCATTTGGAGATTCTCTTGCGGCAAACACAACGAATGGAAGACCTTTATCCCAGTCTTTCTGATGTTCCAAACAGTATTTCTTGAGCATCGATTTGAGTGTTTGATGATATCTCTCCAACACTCCTTGGGTCTGGGGATGGTAAGCTGAAGACGTGATCTGGGTGATGCCCAACTCTTTCAGAGACTGCTTGAAAACATTTGACATGAAATTACTTCCCCGGTCTGACTGTACCTCCTTGGGCAGACCAAACTTTGTGAAGAACCCTAGCATTTCCTTAACCACGTTCTTTGCTGAGATATTTCTAAGTGGAATGGCTTCAGGACAACGAGTAGCCATATCAATCAGGGTCAACACATAAGAAAATCCTGAAGAAGTCTTAGGAAGAGGGCCCACAACATCCACCAACACACGGGTGAAAGGCGCCTCAAAAGGAGGAATGGGAACTAGAGGTGCAACCTTTTCGGTCTGATTACACTTCCCCACAACTTGACAGGTGTGACAAGACTTACAATACCAGGAAACATCCCTGAAGATACCTGGCCAGTAGAAGTGTTTCAAAATGCGTGCCACAGTCTTCCTCACTCCAAGGTGTCCCGCCAAACTGGAATCATGAGCCACTCTAATGACATCCTGCCTACAAACACGAGGGATGACAACTTGATGTGCAACCTCCCATTCACAGTCGGTTGATGCTGTTGGGGGTCTTTACTTCCTCATAAGTACTCCTGACTTTATATAACAAGTAGAAGCACCAGCTGACTCTTCCTCACTGCAAGCAGAGTTAGCTAGACCTTTCAACTCAGGGTCAGCAACCTGCAACTCAACCAACTCTTGACTAAACAAATTATCAACACTACGCGGTACTGCCTCATTTGGTGAGTGGTCCAAATTAGCAAGAAAAGTGTCAGCTAGGATAACATCATCATAATCATTATCCTCTAAGTCACCAGTAACTTTAGACTTAGCCCTAGTGACAGCACATGCAGGGAACACATCAGGGACATCACAATCCTGGGCCGCAGCCACTGGCTCACTAGACAATGGAGGAGCTGGACACACTTGACTTCCACCAATATCATTTCCAAGTAAGAAAGTTACACCTGACATTGGGAGTGTCTCAACCAACCCAACCATAAAGGAACCATTAACAAAACCAGACTCTAAATTCACTGTGCACAGAGGGACAGAGAAGTAATTATTCCCTACACCTTGTAAGATTACAGTTTCATCAGAGGAATTAACATTAGAGCCTAGAACACTGGTCAGCATAAGGGATTGGCAAGCACCTGTATCACGATATATTTTAACTGATTTCCTGTCATTACTGTCCAGAGGACTGACAAAACCATCAGACAGGAAATTAGCACATGAACTCTTGAGAGTGTCACCCACGTTACTGCTCAAAAGAGGAGCTCCATCATGAGAATTTAAGTTACCCCTCAAAGCAGGTTCAGTTAACTCAGTTAAAGAATTCTGGGAACTCTCAAGGGTGGGCACTAGACCAATTGACTGAATATTTAAAGACTCCTTTTTGTTCACATCACGCTGTCTCCTGAAACATTTCTCTGTAGTATGACCAAGCTTACTACAATAAGTACATTTACTTTTCTGAAATCTAGAGGTGAAACTGGTATTTACTTCCTGAGAAACATCATCTTTATTGACTTTCCTGTTACCTGTACTCTGAGTAGAGGCAACGTACTTACTCTCAGCTTTCCTTTTTTCTTTAGAATATCTCTTGTGAGTGAGAACATATTCATCAGCTAAAACTGCAGCATCAGACAAATTATCTATTCTTTTCTCATCAAGATATAGGCTTACATCTTTATGAATACACCTTTTGAAGTCCTCCAGCAAAATCATCTGCTTAAATTTGTCAAAATCAGAATCCACATTCTTAGAATTTAACCACTGCTCTAACAGATCTTCTTTGATTTTTGCATACTCAACATGGGATTGCTTATCTTGCTTATAAGTTGTCCTAAATTTTACTCTATAGGCTTCAGGAACAAGCTCATAGGCCTTAAAAATCAAGCTCTTAACTACATCATAATTATCAGATTGATCCTGAGGCAAAGATGCATAAGTTACTTGAGCTTTACCGGTGAGAACAGTTTGAAGGAGTACTGGCCAATACTTTTTGGGCCAATTAAAACCTGTAGCTACCCTCTCAAACAACTGAAAATACTTTGTTAAATCAGATTCATTAAAAGGAGGGACAAGTTTAACATTTTTAGCCACATCAAAATCATCAGAGCTAGATGATCCAGTTCCACCTTGTTTCATGCGATACTCATGGTCTGCCTGAATCCTAGCAAGTTCAACTTGTGCCTGAAACTCAGCCTCCTGAATACGAGCCTGAGACTCCGCCTCCTTAGCCTGAGACTCAGCCTCCTTAGCACGAGCCTGAAACTCAGCTTCCTTAACACGAGCCTCCTGCAGAGCTAGCTGTAACTTAGCTATTTCAATCTGCGTTTGCTCATTAAACAAGTTTTTATTAATCATGCCAACAATTTGATCTTTAGAATGATGAGAGTGAACTGCAATTCCCAATTGTTGAGCAACAAGCTTAAATTCATTCTTTGTTCTATTTTCTACATCACACACTGTTTGCACATTTGACAAAAAATCTTTGGCTTCATCAAGAGTAGTAATAGTAGACATCATGAATAAATCACAGTCACAAAATATCAAGCAATATCCTTATGACAATATCCTGAATATTCTGAAAAGAGGTCGCCAAATTTATGTTACGGAACAGAGAAAGATAATGTACACTTTAAGTGAGAATACTAAAAATCACTACTGTCCCGTAAAGTTCCAGGTTCAAAACAAAAGAGTTAGGTAAAATTACAAGTTAAAGTTTAATGCTCAAACTAACAACAAAACATTCAGGACTCATAAGGATAATGTAATGGCAAAAAACAGGTTAAATATATGGTTAACTGCAATAGCCTCTATTAACACGAAATTAGCATGAGTAAATTTATCTAAGTCAGCCCTGATAAAATGAAAATACCAGATAATACTCAGTGAATGCAAGATATATTATTACAGATACGAAATATTATGAACAATGGCTGACATGAAACTTTACATTAATCACAAAAACCTTACTAGGCCTAAGAATTAACACCTTATGCTACACAGTACAAGAAAAAATGCAATAACACTTATACTCAAATGACACAACTGCTAGATGGCTGGAGACTTCCTGAGCACTCACAATAAAAACTGTACAGGGGAGGACAGAGATGTGAGCAAAATGAGGAGTAGATCTAAGTGGCAATAATTCAGACACTGAGCTCATTATATAAGAGCCAGCAGAGCTTGATACAACTTGTAAGAAGGACGCGCAAATGAAGCCAGAGGGGACAAAGAGTTGACACTCCTGCTCTGAACAACAGAAAGAACGACTTACTCTACTATAAGGGAGGAGGGGGGAAGTGAGGTAGAACACGCTCGTGATCAAACATGCAGCATACTGTACGTTAGAATACACAAAGGATGATGAAATCATAGGCTATATATATATATATATATATATTATATATATATATATATATATATATGTACATTTGTTGGTAGATGGTGAGGAACATCATCCACTCACTTGATGTAGTGGTGCCTAATTCTTCCTTCACCTTTATCATTCTTTTTCTGTGTCCGTCCTCCTCTCCTCCTATTTCTCTCATCTTTCCGGTCACGTTTTATTACTCTTCTTTCCTTTTCAGGTCGCTTTACATTGACAAGCATAATGGTTTCCTATAAGCCAGGAAACCATTTACAACGCAGGTGGTAACCATATAACAAACTCATATGTGTTGCCTACGTGTCAACAAGTGGGTTGGTGGAGGGTTAGTGCCCCTCCCCGTAAAACAACTAACTCAAAGGCCACCCCCTTACCCGATTATGGCTTCTGGCTATAGATAATAATAATAATAATAATAATAAAGATATTTAAGATGTTTCAAGTTTAAAACAATGTAAAATTCGACTTGAACTTTGAACTCTATGACCAGTATTTCCCTGTGTTAAGGAAGCTCCCTAACACCTTTTCCTGAGCGATTTTTTTCGCTTATTACATTTTACTGTCCCACTGTTATATAAATCCCTCAAACATCGCCATATTCTGCATAAATAACTACGACAAGAACCAGCCACATCCAAAAATAAATCGCAAGGGAAAAGGTGTCAGGGAGACTTTTTCCTTATGTAACTGACCAAAGCTTTTTCTGCTTACTGTGGAGGGGCAGCAGAGGTGAACAGATCAAGCAGAGGTGCAGCAGTAGTAGTAAAAATGCCTGCTGAGAGAAGGGAAGGAGTGGTGGTGCTGTTGGCACGGTTGAGGAAGCCTTTAGTGGTGTTAAAGATGGTGTTAGTGGTGTTAAGGAGGCTTGTGGTGGTATTGGAGACGTTGGCAGTGGTGTTAATACTGTTAGAGATGGTGTTAGTGGTGTCAAAGATGGTATTAGTGGTGTTACAGATGCTGGAGGTGGTGTTAAAGATGGTGATAATGGTATTCAGGAAAGATGTGGTGTTGAAGGCGGTGGTGAAGTTGGTGCAGCCTTGGACAGAGAGGGGCAGGAGGGGGGGAGCGCCGCCCCCCCTCAGGAACTTGCCCACCACCATCCACACGGAGTAGAAGACAGAGACCAGGAACCCCACCATGGCACTCTGAGGGGAAAATTAATGATAGTAAAATAATAATAAAAATAATAATAATATAACTGCTCCTACCACCACCAGTACTACAAGTACCATTACCTTAGCATTAACCCATGGTAGGAAGATGCCAGCCATAAAGACTCCAGTGTAAGGACCTGCTATGGTGTTGACCAGGGTGTTCGTGACGTGTAGCACATTGCCCAAACTGCCCACCACAAGGCCCAACACAGTACCCAGGCCGCCCACGATGGCAGCTGTGAGAGTTACATAGAGTGACATAGATACACAGAACACACAGACCTTACGGTCCCTACTAATACAGTGCTATAATTATAGGAGCAGGAGAAAAGGATAGCACAGCAGAAGGCTCTCCCCCCACCCTCCAGACCCTCCGGCATTTGCCATACAGGAAACAAGAGAGGAAGTAATACCTTGCAGGAATGAAAAACCTGAAGGAATTTTATAGGATCGGCAGAAAGTAGAATAATATGCAAAAGGACAATTTGAGCAAACAGCCACATACATACTCTAGGCAAGCAATTTTTTTTACTGATTTTTTAAATATAAAACAGATGAACAGAATGTTTATCTATTATATTTACCCTTAATACTGTCAGTGTTGATTACTACTATAAGTGTATTGTGTCTAACAGATAGACGAATGCAGACGCGAATATGCAGTAATTGCTCCATCCTAACTATACGATACCAATTGCGTCGAGACAGCTCCACTATCCTGTCCTATTAGTGCCTTCACGTGAAGGCCCCCCTCTCTCCACCATCCCAAATGATTGTTCTAAATAGGGAAGAACTTTGAAACTGGACTGGATACCTATTTCCTTCTAAAACGTAATAAAAATGCTGCTCACAGGAAGGATATGACAATAAAATGTAACTGGATTGAAGGGGGAGTGTATGTGAGTAAGGTGGAGGGGAAGACCGAGGATGAGGTAGAGGAATGGAGTGCAGAGATATACAGGAGGGCAGCCAAATGACGGGGGACGCGACGACGTGGAGGCGGTTTGTTCGTGGCACTCTTTCTGGGATTAAGGCGCCTAAATATATACAGATAGATAGATAGATTGATAGACAGACATACAGATAGACAGATAAAGAGATAAAAAGAAAATTAAAGGGGTTAAGCCAATGAGAAGAGGGTGAAAGAATATAAAAAAAAAAATAGAGGACATTCATAATCTTGGTAGCTCCCAGATAGATAGACAGATAAATAGACAGATAGATAGACAGACAGACAGATAGATAGAAAGATAGTCAGATATATAAAAAATACTTACACAGGACTTTCACAACTCTAATGGATGCCTTATCACTGAGGCGGCGGAAAAAAGGCAGGTTCTTGAGAAAGTCCTCCCATATCAGGCACGCGGCTGAGTTGGCCTGGGATGAGAGCGAACTGGGGCAGGGAGAAAGAGGGGAAACAAGAATAATGAGTGTGGTGGTGAAACTGGTGATGGGGAAGAGAGGGAAAAATTGTTAGTACCTTACAAGAGCTGTAACCCATTTCCTATCCTTCTGTGCAATTCTCCTATTTACCATCTATACAGGTGTCATGAATGTCACCTAAGACCTAATTAAAACGTAAATTCAATCCCTTCGCCTCCTCACCTCACCACCCCACCATGCACCTCCTCAACTCAGCACCCCACCATACACCTCCTCACCTCAGCACCCCACCATACACCTCCTCACCTAAGCACCCCACCATACACCTCACCTCAGCACCCCACCATACACCTCACCTCAGCACCCCACCATACACCTCCTCACCTCAGCACCCCACCATACACCTCCTCACCTCAGCACCCCACTATACACCTCACCTCAGCACCCCACCATACACCTCACCTCAGCACCCTATCATACACCTCCTCACCTCAGCACCCCACCATATACCTCACCTCAGCACCCCACCATACACCTCCTCACCTCAGCACCCCACCATACACCTCCTCACCTCAGCACCCCACCATACACCTTCTCACCTCAGCATCCCACCATACACATCCTCACCTCAGCACCCCACCGTACACCTCACCTCAGCACCCCACCATACACCTCCTCACCTCAGCACCCCACCATACACCTCCTCACCTCAGCACCCCACCATACACCTCCTCACCTCAGCACCCCACCATACACCGTAGCCACAAACAGCCCCGCCACGCCTGGGAGGTGACTCAGCTTGTCGTTCACTAGGAAGGGCAGGATCTGGGGAGGAGGAGAGGTGTTCAGGGGGGGATTACAGTGTTCTTAAGGGGATTAAAGTGTTCATAAAGGGGATTAAAGTGTTCATGAAGGGGATTAAAGTGTTCATGAAGATTTATGTTCATGATTATCCCTCCTTAGGTAACCCGGGGACCCTCAGACACCAGGCTACTTTTCTTAGTGTTTTTCATATATTACTATAAGGTCTTGGCATCTGCTTGTCCCTCTACCTTCCTGACTGGTAGAGTAGTTTAGGGAGGTGATGGGGTCAGTTCGGGATCTGGCTCTGTTGTCGTGCTAAAGGGCCTTTGGGGTCCAGTGGTAACCTGTAGATTCTTTTGGGCTATTTATATCTTCCATACCTGAAGTTATTTATTATGATTTCTCTCTCTCTCTCTCTCTCTCTCTCTCTCTCTCTCTCTCTCTCTCTCTCTCTCTCTCTCTCTCTCTCTCTCTCTCTCTCTAACAGATATCCTACATATTCCATTGGCCAACAGCAGGCAATGATAGAAAGCTGGTGTAACATTTCAGTTTTGGTATGGCAGCCACTAATTTCAGTTGGTATAAAAGTTTTCAATGTTTCTCTTTTTAATTTTCCGTAAAATATTTCTTCACTTATATTTCATACATTTTGCACCAGCCTGCAGAAAAGGCGCTACGGAACTTGACGTGGCTGTTTCAGTAAAGTTATTGTCAGCATTTTTGGTGAATTTTGTAAAGACTGTGGTCTGAAGGTCTCCAAGTTATCTGGGGTAAGGTACAATTTTAAGGTTATCTGAAGAGGACTAAAGTGTTCATGAAGATTAGTTCATGAAGGGGATCGGTGTTCATGAAGAAGACTAAAGTGTTCATGAAGAGGATTACGGAAGTGTTCATGAAGGAGATAAACTAGTCTCTGTAGCTGTAGCAGAGATGATGATGGTGATGATGATGATGATTTTTTGTCGTAGACTATTTTTTCATGTATAATATTCATTCTAGTTTGGTAGCGGTTTGAGTCAAGGCTGTTCTTGTTCCTTATCCCCAGTGTATGGCCGACCAGACCCATTGACCACAGGCAAGGAAGTGGTTGGGTGGGGCCATCCTACAAGTTCAGTACAGTACATACACCGTGTAGGGATCCGGCGCCCCCTTGTGGTACACGGCGCCTCACCAGGGTTGTACTGGGGCCCTTCCCACGGCGAGGTGCAGGGAAAAATGGGGAGATTTGACTTCTGTGTGGACGCCGCAAGTTCTGTACCCAGGATGCAGAGCGCCATCATGTGCTGAAGGAAGGGAGGGAGGGAGGGAGGAAGGGAGAGAGAAGGAAGGAAGGGAGAGAGAGGGAGCAGAGATGAATTACTAAGTCGATTAACTGATACACAAATAATGTATGACGGTGAAAAAGTTTGATGATGCATTGCCCCACACAGCTAAAAAACTGGGAGGGTTTAGGAATATGAACGTGACCGAAGAGCTTGGTGCCTGTGGGAGAAAAGGTGAGATTCACGGACACCCTACCTGATCTGGCTTCTTGATCAGTCCCGCCTTGAGAGGGTCGCAGTGCCTGTAGGTGGCGTAGGCGACGAGACCGGAGAAGAAAAACAGAATCCGCAGCACCCACGCGCCGACGCAGTAGAAGATGCACAGGCTGGGGGGCGGGAGAGAAAGGGCATTAACTGATAGATAAAGAGGTAGATAAAGATAAACTGATAAAGGTAGATAGAATACTCATGAAAATCACGCGGGCAAGCTGAATATGCAGAGTCTGGAGTGTGTGTGTGTGTGTGTGTGTGTGTGTGTGTGTGTGTGTGTGTGTGTGTGTGTGTGTGTGTGTGTGCGTGCGTGCTTGAGAGAGAGAGAGAGAGAGAGAGAGAGAGAGAGAGAGAGAGAGAGAGGACCCACAGACACCACGCATGCACGCAGAATATGCAGTGTCGAGGGTGGGAGGGAGAGAAAGAGGATGTAAACAAAAGGAATGGAGAGAAGGAAGGAAGGAAGTAATTAAGGAAGAAAAGCTGGAAGGATGGAGGAAAGGAAGGAAGGAAGGAAGGAAGGAAGGAAGGAAGGAAGGAAGGAAGGAAGGAAGCTCAAAGAATATGCATAGATTGATGGAGTGAGGGAGGGGGTTATCAATAAAGGGAGGGGAATGAAGGAAGCAAGGAAGGCAGGAAGGAAGCGCAAAGAATATGCATAGTTTGATGGGGTGAAGGAAGGAGACATTAATAAAGGAAAAAGAAAGTGAATGAATGAATGAATGAATGAAAGAAGGAACGAAGGAAGGAAGGGAGAGGAAGCGTAAATGAATGTCGATTGATAAATATCCAAATAAATAAAGAAACACAAACCAACACTTACCCTTTGCTGTGAGTCCAGTGCTGATCTTACCCCTGTGCTGTGCTGACTTACCCTCTACTGTGCTGACTTACCCTGTGCTGTACTGACTCATCCCCGTGCTGTACTGATTTATCCCTGTGCTCTGCTGACTTATCGTGTGCTGTGCTGACTTCCCATGCTCCGCTGACTCATCCTGTGCTCTGCTGACTTATCCCTGTGCTCTGCTGACTCACCCCTGTGCTGTGGGTAGGGTGCTGACGGATATGAAGCGCTGGTGAGGGGCTTGGCTGACACCGACCCAGTACAGTACACTAAACACGCCCGAGACGAAGGTGGAGAAGAGGGTGTGGCGCACGTAGGGGCTGGGGTCCATGCTGGGGGGAGGCAAGAGGGATTACACTATACCTCATACCAATATTTATCTGGCCAGGCATTTATGGCAACACTGTTCCTGCCGAGATTCTGATTGGCTGGAGGTGTTTGTTAAATTTCGTTGTTGCTTAACCAGTCACGTCCCGAGCTATTTCGCACCTCCGACACCCCCCAATCCCGAGCTATTTTGGATTTTTTTTTTTTTTTTGGCTAAAACCTCCGCTTTTGGTGAGAAACATCGAAAATTCATAGAGAAATCGCTCACCTCCGGTTTAAAATACTCGATACAGGTAGCAGTACCTCCTTACCTTACTGGGTTTTCTATCAGGCTGGCTCCAAAGAAAACGAGTTCTATGGGAGGGTAATTATTCCACACCACTCATAAACGGTATTTATTTATTTATTTGGTACGAATTTATATGTAGTACGAGAGTATACTGGTTTTCAAACAGTAATATAGGCATTATAAGTATTGTTTCACTGACTAACTCATCAACATACCTGATCTTCTTTGGTAACATTACCTGATCATCATTTCTGACTGTTTCTTCCTCTAATCCTATGTAAACTTTGTCCTCCACATTGTCATCGATTGGGGAATCACTCTGGCCCTGAATGTCTTCATTGGCCAGGTCACTGGTAACAGGTGAATTGCCAAGACAATGGCGTGTGGGGGAAGGGGGGGAGGTTATGCCGTGTAAGGCATTGGCCCTGCCTGGCATCTTGTAGAGGAATAGAGGAAGGTGTCCCGTGTACACTTACCAAAAATCACGCACGAAAATTGAAAATTGCGCAAATTATGAACCTTGCAACTGCACGATGTACCAGTACGTCGATGGGACTAGCTGTGACAAAATGTTGCAACGTACCCATACATCGATGGGATGCCTTGGGTTAAACTGATACTCCCTTTATTATCAGATGTGACATTGAGTTTGTCGACAGTACAATCGTCAAAAGCAATAAGAAATCCGTTATATACTTAACAACAATGAAATTTTTGTAGGATGATAGAAATATGAGTCAACAAAGTATTACAACAGTCCAAGTCGAGGTCAGCATTCGAACAATTCCATTATATCTTCTACACTCCGTAATGCAACAGAAAATTAAGGAAATCTGATCAATCTAAGCATTGGTATAACACACATTTAAATTTTAAGATCAGTCAGCACCCTTAAATCGTGCCACAACTCTGAATAATTAAAAATTCAAATGAAAAGACCCGAGTTCTGCAGGGAGGGAGGTTTGAAAAAGTTGCGAAAATCAGAGTAGGCTAAAGGAAAACTTTCATTATGTCTCCTCTACTGTCACAGTACGGACTGATCTTATAATTTAAATATGTGTTACACCAACGCTTCAATTAAGCAGGTTTCCTTAATATTCTGTTATATTATGGAGAGTCAGAGATTTAAAGGAATTGTTCGAATCCTGACCTTGACTTGGACTGTTATAATACTCTGTTGACTCATATTTCTATCTTCCTATGAAAATTTCATTGTTGTTAAATATATAATGGATTTCTTATTGCTTTTGATGATTGTACTGTCGACAAACTCAGTGTCACATCTGATAATAGAGTATCGGTTTAAGCAACAACGAAATCGAACAAACACCTCCAGCCAATCAGAATCTCGGCAGGAACAGTGTTCCCATACATGCCTACCCAGATTAATTGGTATGAGGTATAGTTAGAAAATCATCTGGAAGTTAGAATTAGTTAGGGTACATTTTACATAATGTCGCAGTAATGAAATATGTTGCCTGGACATGCAGGAAAAAAACAAAGATACTCCTAAAACTTCACCTGGATGTGTTTTGATGCATCCCAAGAATTCAAAATCTCACACGTACCTAGGCCATCTGATAAACATTGTATGGCACCGTTTTGAAATTAATCTATGCATGTAACGAGTATATAGTATTTTATTTTGGGAATCTTTATCATCATGCAGTTGTTCTAACGATAATAGAAATAATTCACAATACGTTGTTAATGAATGCTCTCGGACAACCAATCAGCTGCCAGCTTTGAAATGCTTAAGGCTCGTCTCTTCTCAGGTGAAAACAGAGACGCTAGCTTCAAACATGCTAACCTAACGCTAACTTCACGCCCCTAACTTCAAAGATCCTAACCCTAATTTCACGCCCACTCACTTGAAGAATTCCAGGCGACTTCCTTCCCCAGCCGCCTCCCAGACCTCTGCCACCCCCACCGTCTCCTTACAAACCAGCAGAACCACAATCAAGACACCCAGGAACATCAGCACTGTCTGGGGCACGTCGTTGTACACCACTGCCCTCACCCCACCCTGGGAAAAATATTGTATCGGCATGAAAAAGTGCGAAAAACTGTCTACCGATGATTGATGATGATATTATGATGACAGTAGTAGTAGTAGTAGTAGGAGTAGGAGTAGGAGGAGGAGGAACAAGGAAGTTCAAGCAGTAGGAAGGACTCAATTGTAACTAGAAAGCGCTCACGAGCGCATACCTCTTCCAGTGCCAGTGCCATTAAAAAGGATTTGGATCCGGATTCTCCCCCAAAATTTCATCAGTTCTTCATTGGTCCATGGCCCACCCTTCCACAATATGTCAACAAAATCCGTTCATAACTTTTTGAGTAACCCTGCTAACAGACAGGCAGACAAACCAACCAAAAGGGTACAACACAACCTCCTTGGCGGAAATAACTACAGCGTGGTCCATTAACAGTCCTCAACTAAAAACCCGTCTGATGGTACGTGTTGTGGGGATGGCTCAGTCTGTTGGTGTGGGCGCAGGGGTCGTAGTGTGAATACGAAGTGAATAAATGATGTACGGTAGACACAAACTACCCTTCTCCACCATCCTTCTTTTGGGGGAAAGGGGAGGGGATAAGGGGACGTTTGTGTGTGTGTGTGTGTGTGTGTGTGTGTGTGTGTGTGTGTGTGTGTGTGTGTGTGTGCCCTACAACAAGGAACCTCAAACATTACAGCTTTAACTTGGCCTAGCAGTAATTGTTGTAGCGTGCAAAATAAATCGCTACAGACGAGTTGCTACGATGCCAACTTACGATGGTGATATAGAACGTGCAGATGGTACCCATGATGAGGATAGAGGCGGATGTGGAGAGGCTGGTGATGGTGGCGAGGGCGAGGCTCGGGGCGTACAGACAGAAGCTCATATATACGCAGGTGCTGATGAGAAGGGCACCTGTAATTACCTGGCAGAGGGCCCGAGAGCGGTATCGTAACTCCAGGTACTGTTGAAGGCAGGATACGGTGTCTGTTTAGTAGAGTGTGTGTTTGGTACAGTGTGTGTTTGGTACGGTGTGTGTTTGGTACAGTGTGTGTTTGGTACGGTGTGTGTTTGGTACGGTGTGTGTTTGGTACGGTGTGTGTTTGGTACGGTGTGTGTTTGGTACGGTGTGTGTTTGGTACAGTGTGTGTTTGGTACAGTGTGTGTTTAATTTACTCTGAAGGGCGGAATCTCAGCTCTAACCTTGATCTCAGCCTCTGTCAATTCATCCATCATTAACTAAACAGGACACACACACACACACACACACACACACACACACACACACACATTAACCCTCCCCCATACATCAAACCATCACCTTACCTCCAAAAGCGAGGTAATCTTGAGCTTGTAAAAGATGGGAATGGTAAACTTGCACACAATGATCGTTCCCAGGATATGGCCCACGAGTATAGTGCTGATCTGGGTGCCGAAGTAGTAGGTTTCTGTGGCGTTCCCTGTAAGAAGGAAGAGGAAAAGGAAGAGGAAGAAGAGAGTGTTAATGTGTTTTCATCTAAGGCTACTGGGCTACTTTTATAACTCGCTTACTAGGTCATTTTGGGCGGGAAAAAATCACTCTTGGTTATAACACAGGATGTGCATTCTAAAATACATAAAAAACACTACAGTCAAGGGAATGCAACATGGTCTCCACATAGCTATCTATCTATCTATAGCCCGACGCCCTAATCCCGCAAAGGATGGCCACAGACAACATGCCTCCAAGTCGCTCTGTCACCCACCATTTGACTGCCCTCCCCCCAACTCACTCCCTCCTCCCTCATACACCTCAACTCCTTGGCTACAGTGCACTAATATACTTCCGTACAAATTGTCATGATGATTAACCCGCGGCTTCCCGTCGACGTGAATTAAAGTCCACACGTTTTGTCACTGCCAATCTTGTTGATGTACATAAACGCGAATCAATTGCAAGGTCCCTAATTTGCACAATTTTTGCAAGTGATTTTTGGTACGTATACACGGGACACCTTCCTCTACAAGATGCCAGGCAGGGACAATGCATTACCCAGCATGACCTCCCCGCCCCTGCACGCCATTGTCTCAGCAATTCACCTGTTACCAGTGACCTGGCCAGTAAAGCCATGTCATGCCACGGTATCAAATTCAGGGCCAGAGTGATTCCCCAATCTATGACAATGTGGAGGACAAACTTTACATAGCATTAGAGGAAGAAACAGTCAGAAATGATGATCAGGTAATGTCGCCAAAAAAGGCCAGGTATGTTGATGTGTTTCATGAGTGAAACAATGCTTATATTGCCTATATTACTGTGTGAAACCCAATATTCTCTCTTACTACATATAAATTCGTACCAAGTAAATAAATAAATACCGTTTATGGGTGGTGTGGATTGGTTACACTCCCATAGAACTCGTTTTCTTTGGAGCCTGCCTGACAGAAAACACAGTAAGGTGAGGAGGTACTGCTACCTGTATCGAGTATTTTAAACCTCAGGTGAGCGATTTCTCTATGATTTTTCGATGTTTCTCACCAAAAGCGGAGGTTTGAGCCAAAAAAAAAAATTTCCAAAAATGGTCGAGATTGGGGGGAGTCAGTGGTGGAAAAGTGGTCGGGATGGGGCGGGTTAATAAATATGAAGGTACACTGGATACATAGGAACTTAAAATGTGTGTTTGCATGGTTTGGCATTAGGGACGAAGATACCCAAGCAGAGAGACAGAGTGAGACAGGAACAGAATGCCCATTCTGTCCTCCCACCATGAGATATACAGATTAACCCGCCCCGTCCCGTCGACGTATGGGTACGTTGCAACGATATGCATTTGCCAGTCCCGGTACCGGTACGTCGTGCAATTGCAAGGTCCCTAATTTGCACAATTTTCAATTTTCGCGTGTGATTTTTTGTGTGTATACACGGGACACCTTCCTCTATTCCTCTACAAGATGCCAAGCAGGGACAATGCCTTACACCGCATAACCTCCCCCCTCCCCCCCTCACCCCATTGTCTCGGCAATTCACCTGTTACCAGTGACCTGGCCGATAAAGACATTCAGGGCCAGAGCAATTCCCCAATTGATGACAATGTGGAGGACAAGGTTTACATAGCATTAGAGGAAGAAACAGTCAGAAATGATGATCAGGTAATGTGGGAAAAAAAGGTCATGAATGGTGATTAGTAAGTGAATGAAACAATGCTTATAATGCCTATATTACTGCTTGAAAACCAATATATTGTCATACTACATATAAATTCGTACCAAGTAAATAAATAAATTCCGTTTATGAGTGGATAAAATAGTTACCCTCCCATAGAACTCGTTTTCTTTGGATCCAGCATGTTAGAAAACCCAGTCAGGTAAGGAGGAACTCCTACCTGGATTGAGTATTTTAAACCTCAGGTGAGCGATTTCTCTATGAATTTTCGATGTTTCTCACCAAAAGCGGAGGTTTTAGTAAAAAAAAAAATTTGGAAAATACCTCGGGACTGGGGGATGTCGGAGGTGCGGAAAACCTCGGGACGTGACGGGTTAAGTAGACAGGTACATACATAGACAGCTACTCACCTAAGACAGAGATAGCCGACATGACACCGCCAAGCAGAGAGAGGGCGACAGGAACAGGATGCATGTTGTTCCCGCCAACCATAAACTGTCTGGTTGAACTGCCTCCCCCTCTCACACTGCTATACACACCGATGCCCACAGACACTGCCAACATCACGCTAAACACTGCCACGTCAGCTGCAGTGAACACCCCCACTGTACCTGAAGTCTCGTCCATGATGTAGGGCTGATTGAGGTTTATGTACTAACTGACTGCAGACGTCGAGGTTGGCACACTGATCTGGAAGTGTCAATGAAACGGACACTACTGTAAATTTCACTTGCTCTAGGCCCAGATTCTCGTCCATTTGCAACTTATTTCACGTTGCTCAGTGGTAGAAGGCAGCACTACGGCCCTACATCCTATCCACAGCGCTTCTTCGCGACAAACATTGTATTCTGCTGTCAATCATTTGCCACAGTTAGGCCTTCCAGTTGGAGAGATGGCAATTTTAGGCCAAGTTAAAAAAGCATAGTTAAGTACTGTCAATGTTGCTAATAAACTTTTTACTCTAACTTGGCCTACAATCGCCATTCTCTATTTTGAATGCAGACGTATAACATTAGTTCAACGCTAGAATGTTATGCAAGTCATGAAGAAGTGCTACAGGAAATCATAGCACTGTCCTGTCACTGAGCTACGTAAAAGAAGCTTCAAGAAAATGGAAATCAGGGCCAAGTTAAGGTGAAAGGAGTGCACCTCAGTGGCTCTTAACATACCTGTCAACTTCCCTTGTGTCACTGATTTACCACTCGCTAAATGTATTCTCTCTTCTTCTGTTTTAGTGTATGTAAGTATGACAAAGTAGAAAATTATTATCAGTGACAACCACGCGCTGTATGTCAGGCTATGTAGTAAAGAAACCACTGGTCTGCGTCTGAATACCTGGGACATGGTGCTTTGTGTGTGTGTGTGTGTGTGTGTGTGTGTGTGTGTGTGTGTGTGTGTGTGTGTGTGTGTGTGTGTGTGTGTGTGTGTGTGTGTGTGTGTGTGTGTGTGTGTGTGTGTGTGTTTACTTTCCTCACATCATAACCTTCACAACCACATTCTCTCATGAATCCCTTCATTATGTCTTTGCACACCTATGGCAGAGGAGGCATTAAGTGATTGGTCTGTCCGTCAGTGTGTCATTGGGTACGTAAGTGCGTGCGCCCCCAACACTCTTGTCAGCTCGATATCTCCTGAAACCATAAATGAAATTCCACAAAACTTTTGTAAGTGATGCAGTGTGAGGAGATAGTGAACTGATTAGGTCAGCTAGGTCAAGGGGTCAAAGGTCAAGGTTATATGGGGTTGACTTAGTTTATCCTTCGGGGTGCGATTTCTCCTGAACCCCTCGACGGATTTCAACCAAACTTTTGTTAAGATACAGTTTGACAGGACGATGAACTGATTACATCAGCAAGGTCAAGGAGTCAAAGGTCAAGGCCATACAGGGTCGATTTAGTTTATCTTTAGTCTCATTTCAACCCACAATGGACCCTGTCATGGAAGCTGTATAGCGAGTTTGTGTGCAATGTTTGGCGGAGGCATACTGAGAGACATTTTGCGTCGACAGCTCGGGGCCCATGTTTTCGAAGTTTCATTTCTTCATCTACATGACGAGTACGGTAAACATGGTTTTGTGTGTGTGTGTGTGTGTGTGTGTGTGTGTGTGTGTGTGTGTGTGTGTCTGTGTGTGCTGATATAACAGAGTTGGTATGGGAATATCATGCATGTATAGGCAGAAGACTGTGGGTCAAAGCATGGAGCCCTGTGAAACTCTGTCAGGGAAATTTTGTGTTCTTGATGATTGGCCCTGGAATATATGAATTTGTCCACCAGATAACTAGTTGGTGGGCCAGTGTTTCGTGTTCTCCAGATTTGTGTTGTACACCTTGGTGATTAGTTTGTGCTGGGGATGGCATCAAAGGCTTTATTAACGCCTAAACCGCGGGGTTGTTTTCACTCGACTTGCGTGTCCCGCGGGGATATTCGCCCTCCAACAGACTCTCTAAAAATATTTGTCAAAAATCAGTTATTAGTCCTACACTATTAAAATTATATATGCATATGGCACATCGGCTTTCTCCTGGAATGTTTGTTGAGCCTTCGTCGAGTACCGTAGGACTTGTGGAGACCTTTGAAGTTGGGTAACGAAGTCTCCACTTTACACTTCCCGACAACTCGTAATATGATTACCACAGCCTGATATTATCACTAGAAACACCATTCTATGATTTTCAAATAGTTTGGAATCCATACTCAAAAAAAAAAAAAAAAAAACTGTGAAAGCAATGAAAATTACGAATGAGTATGACCTTCCCACTTGCGCTCGTTCGCCGCTGGTATTCTGTCATTTATTATTCATAAAAACACTCACACTTTATTTTCATATTACTATATAATACTTATATATATCTTCAGTCTTTATCCATAAGTTTCCTTCAGTAATAGTAGTTTATTGTCACTGTAGGCATTCAATTTCTCTTTCAGTAAAATACGTAGAGAGCCACGGTTTCACTTTCACTGTCATAACTTCAAGTATCTGTACTCATATTCTTTTATTACTAATTGTTTACATTTCTATTTACATTTTCTATTGTATTTTCAATATTTACACTTCTATTTTACTTACACCATGTAATGCACTGTCACTTGCAGTAATTTATAAAACTATATTACACTGTTCCATCATATTTACATCCATTGCTTTGACTTGCTATTTACACATTATTTACATATTATTTACATTTTCCCCTTGCACTTTTAGAACTGCTTCAGGCTGTGGTAATCAAAGAAGCAGGTAATGCAGAGGGGAACCTGGCACTCAGCACACTGTAAAGAGGTGCATTTGTGCTCAGGTGTGCGTAAGTGCACACACCTGGCACCTGTGGATCGCAGCTGTCCTCTTGGATGTTGCACGCATTTGCCCTCTGCTCAAGTCTGTCGGGAAGTCTTACTGCATGGCGCCTTGGAGTTGCTGCTGTCACCCTACCACATCTCTCAAGCAGCTGCTGAACACAAGTCCTGGCGAACAACCTCAGGGAGAAGGACTTGGGTGGCCTTACCTTCATCTTGTACAGGATGAAGGCGTTCAGCATCATCATGTCTTTGAGATGCAGAAAAAATTTCCTGTACCACCTAGTGTTCTTCCTGAGGCAGTCGATCTCTCCAATCATCATGTCGGACATGTCCACCAGCAGCATGTTGATATTATAGTCTATTACAGCACCAGGTTTCCTCACAGGTTCGCCTGTCCTATGGTCGACCTTCCCACTGTCTTTCATTTCCCCCTTGTGTAAGGTGGTGAACACATGCACGACCCTCTTGTCATGCCACTGTATTGCCAGCATCTTCTCAGACTTGTGTAAGTGCACGTCTCCTCGCTGCGAGTTTCCTGCCTCTGGGAATTTGGGGAATTGAGCACGATTGCTCTTCACAATGCCACAGGAGACGATGCCGTGCTCTGAAAGATATTTAGCAAGTTTCGGTGCTGTATAATAATTGTTAGTATACAACACATGATTCCCACCAAAATACCTTTCAAACAGCACTTTCACTACACAGCCTGAGAAGCCAAGGCGGTGTGTTTTGTCCAGATCGACAGTGCTGGCTGAATAGATGACGAAGTCAAGGATGTACCCCGTCTTACAGTTGCACAGTACAAAAAACTTGATTCCAAAGCAATGGAGTTTGCTTGCAATGTACTGTACAAACCTAAGACGTCCTCTGAACAAAACCAAGGATTCGTCTATGACAACCTTCTGAAAGGGGTGGAAGAATGACATAAACTTATCCTTCATTCTGCTCAGAATCTCCAGAATCTTCCAGAGTGGGTCGGTTTGGGAAGGTACATCATTGTTGGCGAAGTGCAGGTTTCCCATGATGTTCCGGAAACGATCTCTGGCCATGTACTTATTGAAGGTGGGTGAGAGTAGTATGGGGTCCATGGACCAGTATTCTTCCAACTCATGCTTCTTTGAATGTGGCATGAGAAGCATGAGAGCGAAGAACACATACAGCACCTGCACTCTCAGCATGGTCCACTGTTATATCTTCGCTGCACCTGCACCACTTGCAGCACGTTGTGATTTGTACCTGTTTGTCTCATCACATATGTGTTGCATGACCTCGTCATCGAGGAAGGCCAAAAGGAAGTCCACACACTCTGCATCCTCGTCAAGAGTGAAAGCAGGCTGTATCCCTGAGGAACTCTCGTCAAAATGAAGATGTTCAGGGACGAAATCGGAACCTTCAATTCACACGAAGGCGTCCAGGATTCCCTGTCGTGGCAGTGTAGGGTAGATGAGGATGGAGGGTGGCTGTGAGGCAGACTGAGCTGTTTCAAGGTCACTCTCACTGACCCTAGGTGTCCGCGTAGCACTAGCAGCCCTTACTGTACTTGCTACTCTAATTTTATGACGAGTCAGAGATTTACTTCTTCCCCTACAGCCTGCCTTCGCTGTAAATGCTCGTGGAGACTCCGACGATGAAGACTCAGGAGAAAATTCCGCTGAAGATGAGGAAGAAATTACTGAAGTGGGGCTGGGGGAGCAGGTAGGTGATTCACCTCGGGACTCATGGTGGGCTGGGTCATCCGGGGCCATTGTTCTGGGGTTAACCCGCCGCCTTTTCACTCCCCAAATTCCTTCCCTTGCTGCACTAAGGGCTCTTTTCCCTTGGAGCTAGGTATAACTTGGGACACTGAAGCACTTGTACTAGGAGTTTCTGTAACGACTTTCTCCCCAGTCTCATCACACAATTCACCCAAAGGATCAAAGTCACTATCCATCATTATCATAGATAATTCTGCCAGTTCACATTCCACTGCCGAGTCACTAAGTCCTTTACTTCATCCCACACGAGTTTTTCTAGGGGTAGAGGTCACAGGGCCCTTTGCAATGGGAGCAGAAGCGGCGGATATGGCGGGGAGCGAGTGCGACATGGTTTCACCTAAGAAGATGACAAGGAATTGATTCTAGCAGCGTATATGGGCAGGCAAGGGTTGACAAGGTCAATAGGGTGACAGCTGCTAATTTACATGCTATGAAATGATTGGTAGGAAATCTCGACAATACATAAAAAAAATAGGTAGTTCCAGGTGAATGTAAATATCACTCAGGCTTCTCCCTTCCTTTCATATATATATATATATATATATATTTATTACGACAATAGATTATACGGCATATTTCAAAGGGAAATTACCGGGGTACATTAGCGAACGAGTGCACATGAGGTGTTGTCAGGTGATAATTAGCCAATTCCAGGTCTATGGAACTATCACTTACCTTATTTCCTTTTTGTATATATTATTTTGTATAAGAAAAGGACATAGGGCTTATTTCAATGGACGAAATCAGTGGAAAATTCCGGGGAAGATTTGCTTAGTGCAGCGCGGCCAGGCAGGTGAGAGGAAAGGGTAATGGAGGGGAGGTAGGGAGAGGAGTCCAGAACGGGGAAAAATGGCTAAATTGTCAACAATGGATGGGAGTACAGATGAGATTAGGAGAGCTGACTAGTGTTGGACATTGCCAGTACTGATAGATGATACAAGCCACCACTTGTAAGCCAGGGAGAATTCAAAATAACAGAACCACAAAAGTAACGCCCCACGGTATGATTCATTGCGCCTGAGCGTCACGAAAGTGACGCCCTGCAGTTAAGGGGTTAATGTTAATGTTAAGGGGTTAATGTTGTGTAGGTGTCGTGGAGTCTATTCAGTGTTTGATGTGTAAGATTAGTCAGTAAGGTGTCTGTACATTGCAGTGCTCTGAATTCAAGTTGTGAAGGAGAAAGGAAAGGGGGACATTAGGAGTGACTTTTAGACTGAAGTGCTCAGTTATTTTGGATGGTGCGCCAGGTAATGTTATGGGAATGTACGAAGAAGGGAGCATCGGGCCTTTGTTTGGTTTAAGTATAATGATTGTTTCATGTGTCCAAATAGTGAAGATTCAACAGTGTATATATGAGTAGCTGCTGATGTTTGTGAAGACCAAGTTGCCTTATGGTCTTAAAATGTTGCAGACGTATGTTGCTGATGCCACCCGTCCTGTGCTTGATGAGTCCTGTGTTTTCTGGCTAATATAAGTGTCAGTTCTAGAGTGGTGGAAGTTACACTGTGACTGGGTGGAAAGGACTGCCTATGGTGGGAGGGTTGGTTTCCAGACTCAGTTCATGGTGTTGTTAAGTGACTTATGTTTGCGTACTGGTTTACGAGAGTGTTAGGGAGTACTTTGTGGGACAGGATGCGTTGGGTGTTGGAGGTGATGGCGTCGTGGGTTTTGGAAGTGCTTGTTTGTGATTTAGTGATGCCGTTAAGTGTTCTGTAGAGCCAAGAGGTGTATTTGCAGTGACTAAGTGTTGTTCCAAAGGCCATCCAGTTTTCCATTTTCCTTGTATTAATTTCACTGCTGGTCTCATTGTTTAGCTCTCAGGGCTTCGTGATGGTGTCTTGTGTGTGGGAGAGGTGAGTTGTGTTTAAGTCTGCCACCCTGTCCTACTGTATGAGACAGGCAATCTCCGGTGTAGAGTTTGGGTTGCAATACCTTCTTTTGCCTCGTCAGAAGTGGTGTTTGTCTGCAATGAATATAATGTTGAACCTTGTAATGTGCCTGTTAGTGCTGGTGATGGGTGAATTGTTGTGAGCTGAAGTGTTGTTCTGTTTCTTCAGTGAATTTTGTCCAGTCTAGTTTCTTGTAGTTTGCATATATGAAGTGTGATTGCACAGGCTTGGATAGTGTTTCTTTAATGATAATGATGGGGAGGACAGACATGTTGTTGAACAGTGAAGCAATGTCGAGGCCTCTGTGGTTGTTCTGACTGTGCTCATACCAGGCAGTGTTGTAAATGTTAAAGTCCCCAGCAAAGGGAGTGTTTGGTGTCTGGATTATGCAGAGGAGCTGGGGGTTGCATTTCGCTAGTACTGCATGGGAGGTGTCAGCGGGGGGATGTAGATGTTGAAATTTTTGAGTGACTGTATTTCTAATGCTGCATCATTATGGAGAAGTGATTGTGTTGTGCCTTTGTAGCAGACTGACAGATGAAAGTATGTAAGGAGCTCCGTGGCCCTCAGGTCTGTCCAAGTGAATGTGTGGGTAGTGTCCGATTTGGGGGGTTGGTTGTGTGTGTTTTGTTTCTTGTATGGGTATTTTGTGTTTGTTGTAGTCATGAAGAAAATGTTTTAGCTGATTTTTTTTTTTTTAGAGGCCATCAAGATTCAGTTGTAGTACGCTTATGTGTGTTTGACACAGTGAGTAGCCAGTGTGTGTGTCAGTTGTAATAGTGCTGTGCGTAGTAGGGGCTATGGGCTATCACTACGGGGGATGCTATGGGCTATGACTGAAGGAGGGGCTATGGGCTATCACCGAGGGAGGGGCCATGGGCAATCACCGAAGGAGGGGCTATGGGCTATCACCGAGGGGGGGCTATGGGCTATCACCGAGGGGGGGCTATGGGCTATCAACCAGGATGGTTCCATCACAGTCAAGGTGGCTATCAACGTGGACTATCACTACGGGGACTACAGGGACTATTAGGACCGGCTATCAGTAGCGATATCAGTAATAAACCCAACATAAACTACTTGCTTCTTCACCCGAGGGAACTGGATCAGTCACTTAATAGGTCGTGCTGGCAGAACTTCAGCCTCAGTTACGAGGAGGGAAGGAGTCTACTTCCTCCCCAATCAACGCAACCCTCCAATGTCAATATACATGCTAGCAAATGCACACAAAAGAAATGCTTAAACACCTAAAAAATACCTAAAAAATACCCGGAACAACATCGGGTTAATAGCAAAACACCACTATATACCGTGAGGAGGACAAGCAGGAGGAGGATGAGGAGGAGTAGCCTGGGTGTGGTAGTCTCTGTGGTAGCCCTTGTGGTAGTCTCAGTGATCCAGCATCTGGAAAAAATAAAAAATAAAACCCTCCTGAGGTGACCTTGGCCTCATCACCTCTGAACCGCCACGTCATCCCAACCTTTACCCAGACACATAACTGTAGTGACAACTGTATCAATTATTGTAGTCGACTCTGCTTCGATAACCAAAGAGCAGAGTCGTATGTTCAACTCTAGGATGTTCTAGTATGTTTAAGTCTACAGTAGTATGGAAAATGAATCGCTAATGCAGAGGACCTACGTAGCCATCACCAACCCAACTGCATCGTCTGCATCCGTATGTAAACGCAAGAGGGCGTGTGTCATCTGCTAGTATCTTGTATGCAAAGTGAATCGCGAATGAAGAGGTGTTAGGAAGCCTTCTATGCTAGCTAGAATACGGTCCTTATTTTTACTAAAACAGGTAATACATAGCCAGTCATAATGTAACAAATCTCCTCAAACTCAAAATAAAAAATAAAAAAAATACAGAAAAAAAATCTGTCCCATTGAAAGGGTTAATCGAGGGGAGACTAAGCTACACACACACACACACACACACACACACACAAACACACCTATTTTGGGCAGCCGCTGGTGAAGCTGTGGATAGGTATTGGGGCCACTGGTGGGGCAATAAATAGGTCTGGGGGCCGCTGGAGGGGCCATGGATAGGTCTGGGGGCCGCTGGTGGGGCTGTGGATAGATCTGGAGGCCGCTGGTGGGGCTGTGGATAGGTCCGGGTGCCGCTGGTGGGGCCATGGATAGGTCTGGGGGCCGCTGGTGGGGCTGTGGATAGGTCTCGGGGCCGCTGGTGGGGCTGTGGATAGGTCCGGGGGCCGCTGGTGGGGCCGTGGATAGGTCTGGGAGCCGCTGGCGGGACGGTGAATAGATCTGGGAGCCGCTGGTGGGGCTGTAGATAGGTCTGGGGTCAGGTGGTGGGACTATGGATAGGTCTGGGGGCTACTGGTGGGGCTGTAGATAGTTTCGAGGGCCGCTGGTGGCGCCAGGAATAGGTCTGGCGGCCGCTGGTGGGGCCTGATGAGGCCACGGATACGGCTGGCAGCCGGTGGACGGGCCCTGGAAAGGTCTGTCGACCTCTAATAAGGCCGTGGATAGGTCTGTCAACCTTTAATCGAGCCGGCATTCGGTCTGTGACCTCTAATTGGGCCGTTCATTGGTCTGTCGACTTGTACTGGGGCCGTACATAGGACTGTTGACCTTTATTTGCGCCAAGGATATTTCTGTCAACTTTTCATGGGGCCCTGGAAAGGTCTGCCGACCTTTAATATGGATATGGATAAGTCTGTCGGCCTCTAGTGAGGAACTGGGTAGGTGTGTCGACCTGTAATGGGGCCATGGAAGGGTCTGTCGACCTGTAATGGGGCCGTGGATAGATCTGTCTAGTTTTGGCGCCCCGTGTGGTCAGTTTAATACAGGTGTGTTTGCTTTGTCGATGGTACAATTGTTTTGATAATTGTAATGGTCGATAAAGCAGTGTTGTGTATTAAGGTCTGTCTGCTCGTTGATTACTGTGTTTGATTTTGTGATTCCGGCTGTTTTTTCCTCTGGTACCTTACTGTTGCCAATATTTTTTGATCATGAAAAGTAGTAAGAGGGAAGACAGGCATACCAAATCGAGCAGGAATTTTGTATACATGTATAATATACTCGTATACATTATATACAGTATATACAACTGATATTTTAGATAACAACTACTTTGTTTCTCTTTATACTTGACTAATATTTATTTAGGACGTGGAATACACTCACACAAACCTTCTAATAAAACTACACAGTATTTACACTAATAAGCTATGTCTGCTTTAGATAAACTATGCAAAACACAAGACTTATGTAATGATGAGATATATAGAGTTTCAAAAATTGTACTGGCCTCCTAAGTCGATTCAAAATCCCTACTTATACTCGCTGTCATGACAACAGTGATATGACAAACACAGCCCACAGTGTAGATAAGCATACATGTAATACTAATAAGGGAACAAAATTATTTCTTCACTGCACGTACAAACAGCACTTGGCCTCCTGGGACTCACCTGCAATAGTCTCTTTCAGTGTAATACTATAATTACTCCAACCACCATAAAAAACAATGTAAATCTGAATACTGTACATAAAGAATCTGGGTTCGTTGCCACTAACACTACGCCCACCAAAACACAAATAACGCCATCATAAAACCAACTCTCTATAAACTATCTATCTATCTATACATCAAACTACAAGAGGGGATACTATTTTGGACATATATGATAATTATGAATACTATAATCTACCTACAGTGATGCAATTATATTACACTTGGACTGCAGCAAATTCACAATCATGTCAATTCTACAAACACCAAATCAGTCTTGTGTTAAATAAACCTGGGTACTTCAATATTCTTTTCTTTATTAATTTTGCACAAGAGTCACGTCCCTTTTGTGGTCCTGACCAACACAATCCAACACTATTCAACACTGAGACACTCCTCTGTTATGGGATAAGAGCCAGTGTTTAGTACGCTAGTATACTACCTTTTAATTTTAGAGACTTCCTTTTCGACATAGAAGGAGAAATTATATTATTTGAACCTCACCAAACATACGCTTCATGCATTGATTTTAGACCAACACCAAAGATCTGGTTACAAAGCATACATAAACACTATGAATCTTCAAACAAAAACTACAATACACAATAACTACAATACACAATAAGTGCAATACACAAAAACTACAATACACAAAAACTACAATACACAAAAACTACAATACACAAAAACTACAATACACAATAACTACAATACATAATAACTTCAATACATAATAACTACAATACACAATAACTACAATACACTAACTACAATACACAATAACTACAATACACAAGACGCCCCAGACAACAATATACACATGTAAACTCTTGACTGGGAATGCGGTAGGTGGGTAAAAGAGGCTGTCAGTGGGTGGGTCTGGATGTAGGGCTGTCAGTTGGTGGGTCTGGATGCAGGGCTGTCAGTGGGTGGGTCTGGATGTAGGGCTGTCAGTGGGTGGGTCTGGATGTACGGTTATCAGTGGGTGGGTCTGGATGAAGGGCTGTCAGTGGGTGGGTCTGGATGTACAGCTGTATGTAGGTGGGTTTGGATGTAGGGCTGTCCGTGGGTGGGTCTCGATGTACGGCTGTCAGTGGGTGGGTCTGGATGTAGAGCTGTAAGTGGGTGGGTTTGGATGTACGGCTGTCAGTGGGTGGGTCTGGATGTACGGCTGTCAGTGGGTGGGTCTGGATGTACGGCTGTCGGTGGGTGGGTCTGGATGTACGGCTGTCGGTGGGTGGGTCTGGATGTATGACTGTCGGTGGGTGGACCTGGATGTACGGCTGTCAGTGGGTGGACCTGGATGTACGGCTGTCGGTGGGTGGGTCTGGGTGTAGGGCTGTCGGTGGGTGGGTCAGTAGGGCTGTCAGTGGGTGGGTCTGTAGGGCTGTCAGTGGGTGGGTCTGTAGGGCTGTCAGTGGGTTGGTCTGGATGTACGGCTGTCGGTGGGTGGGTCTGGATGTACGGCTGTCAGTGGGTGGGTCTGGATGTACGGCTGTCAGTGGGTGGGTCTGGATGTATGGCTGTCAGTGGGTGGGTCTGGATGTACGGCTGTCAGTGGGTGGGTCTGGATGGACGGCTGTCGGTGGGTGGGTCTGGGTGTAGGTCTGTCGGTGGTTGGGCTGAATGTACGGCTGTCAATGGGTGGGTCTGTAGGGCTGTCAGTGGGTAGGTCTGGATGTACGGCTGTCGGTGGGTGGGTCTGGATCTACGGCTGTCAGTGGGTGGGTCTGGATGTACGGCTGTCAGTGGGTGGGTCTGGATGTACGGCTGTCAGTGGGTGAGTCTGGATGCAAGGCTGTCAGTGGGTGGGTCTGGGTGTAGAAATGTCAGTGAGTGGGTCTTGATGTAGGGCTGTCAGTGGGTGGATCTGGGTGCAGGGTTGTCAGTGAGCGGGTCTGGGTGTAGGGCTGTCAGTGGGTGGGTTTCGATGTACGGCTGTCAGTGGGTGGGTCAGGATGTATGGCTGCCAGTTTGTAGGTGGATGAGTGTGGGTGGGTTGGTAGGCGGAGGATTCGGTAGATAGGTGCGGATAAGGGATACGTATCAGTGCACATGGGGAGGGTAGAAGTGGATGGAAAGGTCCTTGAGTGGATAGGTATATAGGCTGGATACTGGGTGGGGTGAGTGGGTAGATGGTTGGGTGGATGGATGACTTGGTGGGTAGATGGGTACATGAAAGTAGTATGTCCTTCCATATGCTAGATTATATTCGTATGCTCTGATATACAAGATGGCGGTGCATAGATATATAACTTCTCTCTTCCACTCAACACAGTGATTGTGTGTTGCAGGGGCGGCTCAGTGATTGTTTGTGTGTTGCAAGGAGAGCACAGTGTTTGTTTCTGTGTGGCAGGGGCGACCCAGTTAGCGTTCTGCCCCTCTATCCTTCATTTCATCCATCACACTATCACAAGCAGTCCTCCATCAGAGCCTCAACAAAAGGTCTCCGGGAGCAACCAGTTGAGGTGCCTGGCTTCCTGCAGTCCACAGGGTTCACATCCATGTCAACAACAACTATAACAACAACAACAACATGAAGGAAATAACGTAAAAAGCAATCCAAAAAAAATTCCTACGTATTTGTTCTTCCGTGTTCTAATTTCCATGCTCTGTTCTTCGACTTCCGTGCCCTGTTCTTCAACTTCCGTGCCCTGTTCTTCAACTTCCGTGCCCTGTTCTTCAACTTCCGTGCCCTGTTCTTCAATTTCCGTGCCCTGTTCTTCATCTTCCGTGCATTGTTCTTCACGTTCTAGTCCTTGTCATTGAGGGGGTGTGTAAGGGGCTGTACGTGTGGAGATAACATAGGCACACCCTCCACCACA
Source organism: Coenobita brevimanus (assembly GCF_032717465.1). NCBI lineage: Eukaryota > Metazoa > Arthropoda > Malacostraca > Decapoda > Coenobitidae > Coenobita > Coenobita brevimanus. The sequence goes on along the minus strand of NC_137004.1, from coordinate 7,479,104 downwards.
CCCCTCTCCTCCTCCTCCTCCTCCTCCTCCTCCTCCCCTTCCTCCTCTTCTCCCTTCACCAATTGCCAGGTCCTCCTGTACCATCTCCCGCAGGTGGGGTTCAAAAGACCACGCCCGCAGACGGCCTTAGGGGACATTGGGCCTGTGGTGGATGTGATGGCAGGGAAGGTTAATGTTGAAAATGGCAGGGAATATTGGTGATGGCGATTAATGCTGAAAATGGCGGGAAATGTTGGTACTCTGAAAATGGCGGGAAATGTTGGTAATATTTGTTGATGTTGGAAATGGCGGAAAATGTTGGTACTTTGAAAATGGCGGGGAAATGTTGGTACTTTGAAAATGGCTGGAAATGTTGGTACTTTGAAAATGGTGGGAAATGTTGGTACTTTGAAAATGGTGGGAAATGTTGGTACTTTCAAAATGGCAGGAAATGGTACTTTGAAAATGGTGGGAAATGTTAGTACTTTGAAAATGGCGGGAAATGTTGGTACTTTGAAAATGGCGGGAAATGTTAGTACTTTGAAAATGGCGGGAAATGTTGGTACTTTGAAAATGTCGGGATATGTTGGTACTTTGAAAATGGTGGGAAATGTTAGTACTTTGAAAATGGCGGGAAATGTTGGTACTTTGAAAATGGCGGGAAATTCGGGATCTGGAGCTGAGGGATCCACTGTGGCGCATCATGACACCTACACTAAATGCCTTCACGTGGTGACATTTATAGAACCAGGTGGATTCACTGCCTGGTTGTGCACACATCCCCCAACTTCCTCCCTATCCCCCGAATGGACGATGGTGGACTTCAGGAAGAGGGGAACTTCAGCCTGGACTTTACCGGGTTCACGTCCACTACTACTACTACTACTACTACTACCACCACCACCACTTCATTACTACTACTACTACTACTACTATTACTACTACTACTCTACTACCTCACCCAAGCCACTCTTTCTCTTCCCCAACCCACTTCTACTTCCACTTCATCTTCTCCCTTCCTTTACTCACTTCCATCTTTTCACTTACTTCCATATTCTCTCTCTTTTCCCATTTCTCTCTCTCTTCCGTCTTTATCATTATTTCTTTCCTTCCTCTTCTTAAGTTACATTCCATCTGCCATTTTTCCTTTTTCCTTCCATCTTCCTATGCACCCCCTTCTCTCTCTCTCTCTCTCTCTCTCTCTCTCTCTCTCTCTCTCTCTCTCTCTCTCTCTCTCTCTCACCAGTAACCAAGGAGACGATGGTGGCCACAGTGGTAGTTATGATGATGCCAATGGCGCCGACGTAACAGTAGCTGAGATCATACACAGGGGGACCGTCGCCATCTTCCCTGTGGGTGAAAAACGGTGAGTTGCAGGGAGGGTAGACTGGTAACAGAGGGAGGGTGACGTGGAGGCGATTTGTTTGTGACCACTCCATATAGGGTTAAGATGTTTGGGTATTGATAAAGAGATAGGTAGATACACAGATTGATAGCTGGACAAACTGGTTTTATATACTGTATGTATATATATATATATATATATATATATATTGTTACGGTGGCGCCAGCCCGGGGCTATTACAAAAAAAGACCACAAGGCAGCCTTAGATGATCGGCCTCCACTGCGCTGCAAAAGTAACGCAGACCCCGGCACTCACGCTCCGCAAACTAGAGAAAAACTGCGCAACGGAAAAACTTCAGCGCAACACTCTGTACTTTGACTAACAAACGCAACAGCCTACTTATAGATCTAGCCTACCATCGTCACTACCGGAAGTAATACCGCCCGAGACAGTCTACAGGAACACCTCCCACTTACTTCCGGTGGTGACGACTTTCTACTTAACCCGTGTCCAAGGGGGAACGCAGTTGACGGCTCACGATAGTTCTCACTAGCCTTGTGCAGGTAGATGGGATTGAACTGTGTAGGGGTCAGGGGTGTGTGTGTATGTACGTGTGTTGGGGAACGTTAATTAAGGCAGCGAGAGGACTACGGTGAGCCCGACTGGCCCTCCAAAGACAACAAGGTCACAAAACAAATAAAATAACTACTTCCCTCAGTCAGCAACAAAAGAATAAAATAAACTTAAATGAAAACGCCAGCTCGGCATAAAAATGACTGGGGAGAGAGAGAGAGTGTACAAACACCCGATACTGAAGCTGGTTGGGAAGACACTGCACTGATCAAGGCTCGTGAGCAGTCAAGCGCGAACGCATGAATCAGATTAATTAAATTCGTGCCCCTCTCTCTCTCTCTCTCTCTACAATGAATTGGTACTTCTAATGCAAGCAAAACATCATTAAGTATACTGGTAGCTCACATAAGACAATCAAAATAATCAAATGCATACTCAGCATGGTATGAAATAAAATTGCCCTCAGTGGCGGGAACGAAAGAAACAAAAGAACTTGTAACACTCGCTAATTTAAACTCCACGAATGACACGGATACATACTGCATAATCCCCTAGCCCAGCTGTAACGGCTGCACCCGTGGGAACGGAAAGGCGGACAGCGTAACACGCCCTTCCCCAAGGGAAAATTTTGAGCCCTGGATCAAAATTTTCGAATCAAGACCCTGACCCCTCCCTGGATAAACAATCAGCAATTACGTTATCAGTCCCCTTAATATGCCTAACTTCTAAATTGTACTCTTGCAAAAGCAAACTCCAGCGGGTCAAACGCTGGTTCTTAAATTTAAACTTGTTCAAAAACTGCAGGGGATGATGGTCTGAATAAATCTTGATCACAGGGCCAAAAGGGGGCAGGTAGACAGCAAAGTGTTGCAGGGCCAGGATAATCGCTAATAACTCCTGCTCTATGACGGAATAGTTCTTCTGGGCTCTATTAAACTTCTTTGAGAAGTATGATATGGGATGTTCAACCTGGCCCTCATCCGGCTGCATCAACACTGCTCCTACCCCTATTCGGCTAGCATCAACTGCCAGCACAAAAGATTTGTCAAAATCTGGTGTATGCAATATAGGGTGGTGGCACAGCAGAGACTTAACAGTAGTAAAAGCTTGCTCACACTCGGCTGTCCACTGCCACTTCTTATCCTTGCGCAATAAGTCAGTAAGAGGGGCAAGCACTGTGGAGTAATTTCCAATAAATCTTCTGTAATAGCCGATCATGCCCAAAAATTCCTGGAGGGCACGGCGACACTGGGGTGCTGCAAAGTTGGAAATGGCATCCACCTTAGCCCAAGGTGGAGCCACTTGCCCATGTCCTACAACAAATCCAAGGTACTGGACCTTAGCATGTACGAACTCGCACTTGTCCAAGTTGACTACTAAGCCAGCTTCCTCCAACCGCTTAATGAGCATTTCCACATGATCAAGGTGCTCCTCCCACTTGGTGTCATACACAATGACATCATCGATGTAAACGACACAATTAGGTATGCCATCCACCACTTTATCCATAAGCCTCTGGAGAGTGGCTGGAGCATTCTTCAATCCATAAGGCATCACCTGGCACTGATATACTGCACCACTGACAACAAAGCTAGCCACTTGTTTAGCCCGTTCCGTCAGCGGGACCTGCCAGTATCCTTTTACTAAGTCAAGTTTGGTGATATAAGTGGCATTTCCCACCTTGTCCACGGAGTCATCGACCCGAGGTAAGGGATAAGCATCGGTCTTAGACAGTGAGTTAACCTTCCGGAAGTCCACACACAACCTAACCTTCCCATCTGGCTTCGGCTGCAAGGTAACTGGTGAACTCCACTCACTGAAACTCCTCTTGATCAATCCATGGTCCAACATATACTTGATCTCCTTATCGAGAGCTTTTTGTCTGATAGGGTTGATGCGGTAGGGAGCTTATTTTACAGGCTTACTATCTCCAACGTCAATGTCATGAGTAGCCCAAGTTGTCAATCCCGGTGAATCTCCAAAAACTTTCGGATGTTTCCATAATCTGTTGCACAGCTCTTCTCACTTTACTGGATCAAGGTGTCGCAATTTCTCCACCAGAGCTGCATAACCGTTGCCCTCCCATAGGTCAGCTGGTAACATCTCACCACGACTAAGCACTTCCTCCTGCTCCTCCAACTCACTACCAACCGCCAAAACTACAGGAGCACTCTTATCCCTGGTTCCCTCAACGTCCACTCCAAAGTCTCCTTCTAGGGTCTGTGGCTGTAACCCTGGTCCACTACTCACGTCACCGGCACCAACAGCTCCCTCCACAGCACGTTCCTTTGATGCCACGTCCTCCCTTCCCCGTCCTTCACATCCCAGGTGAGAGACATCAGCAGTCATCCCACAATGAGAATCAACTGGGCGGTAGTATGGCTTCAACATATTAATGTGGCACAACTGAGTACTCTTCCGCCTATCTGGGGTAACAAGTAGATAGTCAAGTTCCCCAACTCTCTTCTTCACAATATAAGGACCACTGAATCTAGCCGCCAGAGGTTTTCCTTGCATGGGCAGCAGTGCCAAAACTTCATCTCCTTGCTTAAACTCACGACTTCTGACCTTCTTATCGTAATGAGCCTTCATTTTCACTTGAGCCCCGATTAGATGGTCACGGGCAAGCTCTAAAGCGCAATACAGTCTCTCCCGAGTGCGGCAGACATAGTCAAGCATGGATTCCTGGTTGCCAGATTTGTTGTTACTCCAGGCCTCTCGCACCACATCCAAGGGACCACGAACTCTGTGCCCAAACACTAACTCATTGGGTGAAAACCCTAATGACTCAGTTGGTACCTCTCTCACTGCAAACATAACAAAGGGTACCGCTAGGTCCCAATCCTTTCCACTATCATAGCAGAAGGTGCGCAGCATTGTCTTTAAGGTCTGATGATGCCTCTCCAGGGCACCTTGTGACTGCGGATGGTAGGCACTGGACAAAATGTGTTTGATGCCCAACTCTGTCATTGTCTGCTTAAACAAATTAGATGTAAAATTTACTCCACGGTCTGACTGCAACTCCTTGGGCAGGCCAAAATGAGTAAAGAACAGGATAAGTTGCTTGACTACTGACTTCGCCTGCATGCTTCTGATTGGTATAGCCTCTGGGTATCGCGTTGTAACATCCATTATGGTTAACAAATACTTGTTTCCAGCAGAAGTAGGAGGTAAAGGGCCCACGATATCAATGATTACCCGGGTAAACGGAGGTTCAACTGCAGGAATGGGAGTCAAAGGGGCCACAGGAAGAACTTGATTAGGCTTGCCCACTATCTGACACGTGTGACAGCTCTTGATGTACGCAGCAACTTGTCCCAGCATACTTGGCCACCAAAAGTTATATCTTAAGCGCTGCACTGTCTTTCTGTTTCCCAAGTGACCTGCTAAAGGTCCCTCATGTGCTAACTGTATTAACGGCACCCTATACTGCACAGGCACCACCACCTGCACTAACTCACCCACTCCTCCATCCACCGTGGCGCCAGTGGGCGTCCATCGGCGATGTAAAACATTGTCTTTAATCAGGAACTCCTCCTTACCACACACCATACTTCTTTCTTCCCCTACTCGAGCAAACAAGGGCTTTAATGTTACATCCTCCTGTTGCTTCACCCTCAATTCTGCTGACCCAACACCCGCCAGCTCTACTGAGGACTGAGATAAGGGACTGGTCGGGACACTGGATTGCGAAGGGCGATCAATCTCAGCGTCACCTCTAGTACACTCGACAGGGGGAGGAATGTCAGACTCCACACTGACATCATCACCTCTACCCTCAACAGTGACACTCTGTTCCTCAGGCGCGTTTGACGGTGGTCCTGCATCCCCGCAGTCGACCCCAGTGTCCTGAAATTCTTCTAATTCAGTCGGTGGGCTGGGTTCAGTCTCCACACAGACACACTCAACACCACCTCTAGTGTCCTGAGTGGGAAGTGGGGCGGCGCCCATGCACGCATTCCCACTCTCCTCACCCACTACAGCAACACTCTGCTCACTAGGTTCCTCCATTGGTGGCCCTGCCTCATCACAGTCGACCCCAAGAACCTGTGACTTCGCCAGTTCTTCCTCCCAGGCTGCAACCTGTGCCATAGATCTTGTAATTGCACAGACCGGAAACATGGCTTCCACTTCTGCATCAACTTCAATACCAATTTCTGGGGCGTCAAAACACTTCTCTGCCACAACAACTGGTGGGGGAAGAGATGGAAATACTTTCTCCCCAGCCAGGTCGTTCCCCAGCAGAAAATCTACCCCCTCTACTGGCATTACATCAGCAACAGCTACTTGAGCTGCAGCCTGAACAATGGGGCAATCGAGTTCCACATGAACATAATCATAGTATTCATCTGAGTTCATGCCTCTACACAGCACATACTTCCCTGAGTTTACAGGCCCTCCAGTCACGTTTCTGCACACAGACTGTTGTGCACCGGTATCACGAACCACAGTAACTGGATAACTGATCCCATGAATTTTCACCGTGCCGTGACACATGAAAGGTTTACACCAGTCTAGGGACGATTTCTGAGGCAGTTCATCTGGAGGTGGCGTAGCATGTTGGGTAACTCTTTCAGCCTGAGCTGGCAGCGAGCACAGCCGGCTGCACTCCAGCTTTCCACAGACTTCTCCCTCACCGTTACCACTCTCCCAACTCCTCTCGTTCACCTGACTCGAACCTACAACTAGTGCCACTGGTTTGGCATTTTGGGAGGCCTTCCACTTAGGGCAGTTAGGCTTGATGTGCCCACTCTGTTTGCAAAAGTAACAAAGTAACTTCGAACTGGATACAGGGCTCTTTCTCCCAGAATTCCTTTTCTCCTCTGTACTTCCCTTGGACTGATTCACGGGAGATTTATCCCAGGCAGGGCCACTCACAGTCCTCTCCCTGGAATGCTGAAAATTAGCATACTTGACCCCCATACTCCGCAAGGCAAACACCCGGTCATCAGCCCACGTCGCTGCTTCCTTCACGGTCTTAAATCTCTTCTCCCTAATTTTAACACCAATTTCTTTGTCAGCCATGTTGGTAAAATGTTCCATCAAAAGCAGTTCATGCACATCGTTATACGAAGTGGCGCTCTCACTCAGCAACCACTCGTCTAACCTCTCCTCCAGATACCTGGCGTAGGCCATATAGGTGTCAGCAGGTCTTTTCCGAGCACCACGGAACAACAACCGATAAGCCTCTGGTCTAAGTTCATATGCCTTCAGGATGGCTGCTTTAAATTCATCATAATCATCTACATCCTCAGGGCTCAACCTATTATACACTTCCAAAGCTTTTCCCTTCAGCACATTAGATACCAAGCCCACCCAGCGCTGCCTGGGCCACTCAAACTCCCTAGCCTTCTTTTCAAACCTGACAAACCATTCTGTCACCTTCAGCTCATCAAATGCCGGCACTAATTTTAGACTCCTTGAGAGCCAACTCTCCCTATCCTCTGCACGGCCTGAGGTTTGGGTATCTGAAGTAGGTCTATTAGCAGTCACCTCCAAGCGAGTCTTCTCCAGCTCAAATCGCATTTTTTCACGCTGCATCTCCAGCTGCATCTCCCTCTCTTCTTTCTCTCTTGCACGCTGCATCTCCATCTCCATCTCATCTTTCTCTCTTGCACGCTGCATCTCCCTCTCTTCTTTTGCACGCTGCATTTCCCTCTCTTCTTTTGCACGCTGCATTTCCCTCTCTTCTTTTGCACGCTGCATTTCCATCTCCAACTTCAACTCCAACTGCAACTGGGCCTCTGGTGACAAGACTCCAGGGTATATGGGAGTGGAATGAACAGCTCCAGGGAAAGCACTAGACATACCTGGGGATACTGCTCTAAACTGGCTCGGCGGCATCATAGATGGTAATGGTGGGGTAGCGAAACGAGGCAGCTCAGCACCATAGTCAAACTCAGGGCTCACACGGGGAGTACCTTTGCTATGTGCCTCTCGTTGTTCCATATCCACAGGTGACTCAGCACGTACGCGATCTGGTGTAGACACGCGTGACTCCATGGCGACAATTCAATGGCAGTACTGAATAATGAAATACTAATGCTGACTGAGAAACTACACACACATCAACTTCACCCCAAAGCACAGAGAACGCCAAGGTAATGATATCCTAGCAAGAATAAGGCACTGTTAGGATATCCTGATGCGAGGTCGCCACTGTTACGGTGGCGCCAGCCCGAGGCTATTACAAAAAAAGACCACAAGGCAGCCTTAGATGATCGGCCTCCACTGCGCTGCAAAAGTAACGCAGACCCCGGCACTCACACTCCGCAAACTAGAGAAAAACTGCGCAACGGAAAAACTTCAACGCAACACTCTGTACTTTGACTAACAAACGCAACAGCCTACTTATAGATCTAGCCTACCATCGTCACTACCGGAAGTAATACCGCCCGAGACAGTCTACAGGAACACCTCCCACTTACTTCCGGTGGTGACGACTTTCTACTTAACCCGTGTCCAGGGGGGAACGCAGTTGACGGCTCACGATAGTTCTCACTAGCCTTGTGCAGGTACATGGGATTGAACTGTGTAGGGGTCAGGGGTGTGTGTGTATGTACGTGTGTTGGGGAACGTTAATTAAGGCAGCGAGAGGACTACGGTGAGCCCAACTGGCCCTCCAAAGACAACAAGGTCACAAAACAAATAAAATAACTACTTCCCTCAGTCAGCAACAAAAGAATAAAATAAACTTAAATGAAAACGCCAGCTCGGCATAAAAATGACTGGGGAGAGAGAGAGAGTGTACAAACACCCGATACTGAAGCTGGTTGGGAAGACACTGCACTGATCAAGGCTCGTGTGCAGTCAAGCGCGAACGCATGAATCAGATTAATTAACAAGGAACTTAAATTCGTGCCCCTCTCTCTCTCTCTCTCTCTACAATGAATTGGTACTTCTAATGCAAGCAAAACATCATTAAGTATACTGGTAGCTCACATAAGACAATCAAAATAATCAAATGCATACTCAGCATGGTATGAAATAAAATTGCCCTCAGTGGCGGGAACGAAAGAAACAAAAGAACTTGTAACACTCGCTAATTTAAACTCCACGAATGACACGGATACATACTGCATAATCCCCTAGCCCAGCTGTAACGGCTGCACCCGTGGGAACGGAAAGGCGGACAGCGTAACAATATATATATATTTGTTGGTAGATGCTGACGAACATCATCCACTCACTTGATGTAGTGGTGCCTACTTCTTGCTTCACCTTTATCATTCTTTTTCTGTGTATTTCCTCCTCTCCTCCTACTTCTCTCATTTTTCCTGTCATTTTTTATTACTCTTCTTTCCTTTTCAGGTGACTTTACAATGACAACATAATCGTTTCCTATAAGCCAGGAAACCATTTACAACGCTGGGTGGTAACCATATAACCAACCCATACGTGTTGAATACGTGTCAACAAGTGGGTTGGCGAAGGGTTAGTGCCCCTCCCCGTAAAACAACTAACGCAAAGGCCACCCCTTACCCGATTATGGCGTCTGGCTATAGAGAGATAATAATAATAATAATAATAATAATAATAATATTTAAGATGTGTTTCAAGTTTGTAACAACGTAAAATTCGGCTTGAACTTTTGACCTCTATGACCAGTATATCCCTCGGTTAAGGAAGCTCCCTAACACCTTTTCCTACGCGATTTATTTTCTTTATTACATTTTACTGTACTATTGTGTTACATAAATCCCTCAAATATCGCCATAGTCTGCATAAATAACGACGACAAGAACCAGCCATATCCAAAAATAAATCGCAAAGGAAAAGGTGTCAGGGAGACTTTTTCCTTATGTAACTGACCAAAGCTTTTTCTGCTTACTGTGGAGGGGCAGCAGAGGTGAACAGATCAAGCAGAGGTGCAGCAGTAGTAGTGGTAATGCCTGCTGAGAGAAGGGAAGGAGTGGTGGTGCTGTTGGCACGGTTGAGGAAGCCTTTAGTGGTGTTAAAGATGGTGTTATTGGTGTTAAGGAGGCTTGTGGTGGTGTTGGAGAGGTTGGCAGTGGTGTTAATAGTGTTAGAGATGGTGTTAGTGGTGTCAAAGATGGTATTAGTGGTGATACAGATGCTGGAGGTGGTGTTAAAGATGGTGATAGTGGTATTCAGGAAAGATGTGGTGTTGAAGGCGGTGGTGAAGTTGGTGCAGCCTTGGACAGAGGGGGGCAGGAGGGGGGGAGCGCCGCCCCCCCTCCTCAGGAACTTGCCCACCACCATCCATACGGGGTAGAAGAGGGAGACCAGGAACCCCACCATGGCACTCTGAGGGGAAAATTAATGATGGTAAAATAATAATAATAATAATATAACTGCTCCCACTACCACCACTACTACAACTACCATTACCTTAGCATTGACCCATGGTAGGAAGATGCCAGCCATAACGACTCCAGTGTAAGGACCTGCTATGGTGTTGACCAGGGTGTTCATGACGTGTAGCACATTGCCCAAACTGCCCACCACAAGGCCCAACACAGTACCCAGGCCTCCCACGATGGCAGCTGTGAGAGTTACATAGAGTGACATAGATACACAGAACACACAGACCTTACGGTCCCTACTAATACAGTGCTATAATTATAGGAGCAGGAGAAAAGGATAGCATAGCAGAAAGCTCTCTCCCCCACCCTCAAGACCCTCCGGTATTTGCCGTACAGGAAACAAGAGAGGAAGCAATACCTTGCAGGAATGAAAAACCTGAAGGAATTTTATAGGATCGGCAGAAAGTAGAATAATATTGAAAAGGACAATTTGAGCAAACAGCCACATACTTACTCTATGTATGCAATTTTTTTACTGATTTTTTAAATATAAAACAGATGAACAGAATGTTTATCTATTATATTTACCCTAAATATTGTCAGTGTTGATTACTTGTATAAGTGTATTGTGTCTAACAGATAGACGAATGCAGACGCGAATATGCAGTAATTGCTCCATCCTAACTGAACGATACCAATTGCGTCGAGACAGCTCCACTACCCTGTCCTATTAGTGCCTCCACGTGAAGGCCCCCCTCTCTCCACCATCCCAAATGATTGTTCTAAATAGGGAAGCACTTTGAAACTGGACTGGATACCTATTTCCTTCTAAAACGTAATAAAAATGCTGCTCACAGGAAGGATATGACAATAAAATGTAATTGGATTGAAGGGGGAGTGTATGTGAGTAAGGTGGAGGGGGAGACCGAGGATGAGGTAGAGGAATGGAGTGCAGAGATATACAGGAGGGCAGCCAAATGACGGGGGACGCGACGACGTGGAGGCGGTTTGTTTGTGGCACTCTTTATGGAATTAAGGCGCCTAAATATATACAGATAGATAGATAGATTGATAGACAGATAGACAGATAAATAGATAAAAAGAAAATTAAAGGGGTTAAGCTAATGAGAAGGGTGAAAGAATATAAAAAAAAAATAGAGGACATTCATAACCTTGGTAGCTCCCAGATAGATAGACAGATAAATAGACAGATAGATAGATAGACAGACAGATAGATAGACAGATAGATAGATAGACAGACAGATAGATAGACAGATAGTCAGATATATAAAAAATACTTACACAGGACTTTCACAACTCTAATGGATGCCTTATCACTGAGGCGGCGGAAAAAAGGCAGGTTCTTGAGAAAGTCCTCCCATATCAGGCACGCAGCTGAGTTGGCCTGGGATGAGAGCGAACTGGGGCAGGGAGAAAGAGGGGAAACAAGAATAATGAGTGTGGTGGTGAAACTGGTGATGGGGAAGAAAGGGAAAAATTGTTAGTACCTTACAAGAGCTGTCACCCATTTTCTGTCCTTCTGTGCAATGCTCCTATTTACCATCCATACAGGTGTCAAATGTCGCCTAAGGATTAAATAAAACGTAAATTCAATCCCTTCGCCTCCTCACCTCAGCACCCCACCATACACCTCCTCAACTCAGCACCCCACCACACACCTCCTCACCTCAGCACCCCACCATACACCTCCTCACCGCAGCACCCCACCATACACCTCCTCACCGCAGCACCCCACCATACACCTCCTCACCTCAGCACCCCACCATACATCTCCTCAACTCAGCACCCCACCACACACCTCCTCACCTCAGCACCCCACCATACACCTCCTCACCGCAGCACCCCACCATACACCTCCTCACCTCAGCACCCCACCATACTACACCTCACCTAAGCACCCCACCATACACCTCCTCACCTAAGCACCCCATCATACACCTCACCTCAGCACCCCACCATACACCTCCTCACCTCAGCACCCCACCATACACCGTAGCCACAAACAGCCTCGCCACGCCTGGGAGGTGACTCAGCTTGTCGTTCACTAGGAAGGGTAGGATCTGGGGAGGAGGAGACGTGTTCAGGGGGGATTACAGTGTTCATGAAGGGGATTAAAGTGTTCATGAAGGGGATTAAAGTGTTCATGAAGGGGATTAAAGTGTTCATGAAGGGGATTAAAGTGTTCATGAAGGGGATTAAAGTGCTCATGAAGGGGATTAAAGTGTTCATGAAGGGGATTAAAGTGTTCATAAAGGGGATTAAAGTGTTCATGAAGGGGATTAAAGTGTTCATGAAGGGGATTAAAGTGTTCATGAAGGGGATTACAGGAGTGTTCATGAAGACGATTACGGAAATGTTCATGAAGGAGATAAACTAGACTCTTTTGCTGTAGCAGAGATGATGATGATGATGATGATGTTTTTGTCGCAGGCAATTCTTTCATGTATAATATTCATTATAGTTTGGTCGGCGTTGGAGTGAAGGTTGTTGTTGTTCCTTAACCCCAGTGTATGGCCGACCAGACCCATCGACCACAGACAAGCAAGTGGTTGTGTGGGGCCGTCCTAAAGGTTCAGTACACTACAGTCACCGCGTAGGGATCCGGCGCCCCCTTGTGGTACACGGCGCCTCACCAGGGTCGTACCGGGCCCTTCCCACGGCGAGGTGCAGGGAAATATGGGGAGATTTGACTTCTAGGTGGACGCCGCAAGTGCTGTACCCAGGATCCAGAGCGCCATCACGTGCTGAAGGAAGGAAGGAAGGAAAGGAAGGAAGGAAAGAAGGAAGGAAAGAAGGAAGGAAGGAAGAGAGAGAGAAGGAAGGAAGGGAGAGAGAGAGAGAAGAAGGTAAGAAGTGAGAGAGAAGGAAGGAAGGGAGGAAGGAAGGGAGAGAGAGAGGGAGCATAGATGAATTACTAACTCGATTAATTAATACACAAATAATGTATGAAGGTGCAAAAGTTTGATGAGGCATTGCCCCACACAGCTAAAAACTGGGAGGGTTTAGGAATATGAACATGACCGAAGTGCTTAGTGCCTGTGCGAGAAAAGGTGAGATTCACGGACACGCTACCTGGTCTGGCTTCTTGATCAGTCCCGCCTTGAGAGGGTCGCAATGCCTGTAGGTGGCGTAGGCGACGAGACCGGAGAAGAAAAACAGAATCCACGTGACCCATGAGCCGACGCAGAAGAAGATGCATAGGCTGGGGGACGGGAGAGAAAGGGCATTAATTGATACACTGATAAATAGATATAGATAGACAGACAGATAGACAGAGAGATAGACTGATAGAGGTAGATATACTACTCATAAAAACAACACAAGCTGAATATGCAGAGTCTGGAGTGTGTGTGTGTGTGTTCTTACCTAATTGTTCTTACCTAATTGTATCTTTACAGGAATGAGTCAAGCTCGTACTGTCCCGTGTCTTAAACCACATTTATCGTACATATCCTTAAATTTGTGAATTGTTTTGGCACACACTGTTTCATTCGGTAGTGCATTCCATTGATCAATTGCTCTATTTGGGAAACTAAATTTCCTTACGTCTTTATCACCTCTATTCTTATGCAGTTTTTTGCTGTGTCCTCTTGCTGATGTTTCCCCATAGGTTAAGTAATCATTTATGTCTATTTTCTCCTTCCCTGATATGCATTTATATAACATAATCATGTCACTTCTTTTCCTTCTCTCCTGTAGTGTTAGTAGATTCAGTTTATTTAGTCTTTCTTCGTAGCTTAGATCCCTTAAGCTTGGTACTCATCTTGTTGCGGCCCCTTGAACTTTTTCAATCTTGTCTGTGTGTTTTTTGAGATGAGGACTCCAGACTACTGACGCATACTCCAAGGTTGGTCTGATGGATGATGTTATTATCTTTCTCAGCATGTCTTCATTTATGTATGTGAATGCTATTCTCATATTTGCAAGCAGTGTATGCATGTTCCGTACCTTCTCACTGATGTGGTCAGCCGGAGATAGTCTGTTATTGATAAGCACATCTAGGACCTTCTCTCTTTCTGATGTGTGTAGGGTTTTATTTCCTAACTTATAATCCCAATCTGGTCTTTTTCCACTTTTACCAAACTTGATTACATGACATTTGTCCACATTGAATTCCATTTGCCATGTATTCCAGCATTCATGCAGTTTATTTAATTCTCTTGTACCTCTTTACAAGAGTCTGTGTTAGTAATTCTCCTTTTTATTTTTGCATCATCTGCAAACATATTTAGATAACTTTCATTTCCAGTGTTACCGTCTATATCATTTATATACACTAAAAACATGATTGGTGCCAGCACTGAGCCCTGTGGTACTCCACTAGTCACTTCTTTCCATGATGAGTAATATCCCCTTAGTACTGTTCTCATTTCTCTTCTTATGAGAAAATCCTGCATCCAACAATATAGTTTGCCTCGAATTCCTCCTTGATGGTACAGTTTCCATAAGTCTTTGGTGTGGTACTGTGTCAAATGCTTTCTTGAAATCTAAATAGATACTGTCCACCCATCCTTCTCTTTACTGTAATGTGTCTGTTCCTCTGTCATAATAGCTCAACTGATTAGTAACACACGATTTTCCTTTTCTGCAACCAAACTGTCTTTCTGTTATCATATTGTGTTCTTTTAGATGATTTACCCAAGCTTTTCTTATAAGCTTTTCTAATACCTTGCTTACAACACTGGTTAGTGATACTGGTCAGTAGTTGAATGGATTTTGTCTAATCCCTTTCTTGAATAAGGGAATAATGTTTGCTTTCTTTCAAATATCAGGTAGTTTACCTTGACTCAAGGATTTCTTGATAATGGTTTACTTAACTCCTTTCCACATTCTCGTAGCACCCAACATGAAATTTCATCAGGACCATTTGCTTTTCCTTTGTCTAATTTACTAAACTCCTCCTGTATTACTTTTTCTGATGTTTGTATATCTGGTACTATGTGTGGGCATGCATGTTCCACATAGTCCCTCTCAAAAATTTTTTCTTCCGTAAAAACTGATTGGAAATTCTTATCTAGTGCTTCACAAATATCCTTCTCTTGTGTATAGGTGATTCCCTCGTCCGTAATAGATTGTATTTTATCTTTTGCTTTGGTTTTGCTTCTGATGTAGCTGTAAAATAGCTTCGATTGATCACTACTTTTATTTATGATATCCTCCTCAAACTGTTTTTGGGCTTCCCTCCTTATTCTTGTATAATCGTTTCTTGCCTGTTTGTAATTATTATATGTCCTTTCACTATTGTGTCTTCTGTATCTATTCCACAACAAATCTCTTTTTTCTTTTGATTTTTTACATTCTGTATTGAAACATTTCTTTATTTTCTGTAATGCTAGGTGAAATTAGGCTCGACTTCTCGTTCCTATTTCACCTAACGTGGAGTGGGGCCCTCCTTCGAGACCGGAGCTTAGTGCAATAAAGAGAGGCAGGACACAAAAACTCTAGGCAACAACCTTTACACGTATATTACCACAGTCAGACACAGGACAAATCAGCAGATATTATAGCACAAAACATAGCAATATAAAACCTTATCTAGGATATGTGTATCTCGCAGGATACTTGCTTCTCTGATAATAATGACAACAATATCAACCCTTGTGTATCAGGAGTGCAATAAACATAGGCGCGCACAGGGGCTCGGGAGAGGTGTTGAATCTCACGAGAAGGAGATAGGGGAGGTGCGGGGAGTGACTTGTGACGGCTAGGGGAAAGTTATGGTAATACTGGAGAGCGGCAGATATTAGCCGTGAAGTTTATATGGTTTCCACTAGCCAAGGGACTTTGGTAATTGATTTTATTCTTGATTCACATTTACTCGGGATATTGGAGTGAGAGGGGGGTGATAAACAAGGTTTATGGGTAGCGTGGGGGAGGAAGAGAATACCATTAATACTTCCTTTCACAATATTTCTTCACAGTAATGGGGGTATGTCTTTTATAGGGTAATCTCCCGGTGGCACAGGCTTATTAATTGTATAACAGGGATGTCACTCATAAGTATAGTCAATCAGATCTTGTTCCACACTCTCGTCCTTTAACTTCTCACTGTGATCTTATTCACCCCGATATTCACTATATGAAATCACTGCACAATACTTACATCAGGGGAATCACACTTAACCTAAATCACTCGTGCTACAATATCACACGTATTCATCAGGGGGAACATGTCGTCGGCGATCCTGCCGGACTAGGGGCACCGCCAGTGTGAGGCATGCCGCGAGGGCATGGGATAACTCGTAAGGGCGTCCTCTCGCGTCCTGGGCTTCCCGTGGCTTCCGGGCTTGGCTCAGGCGTGTGGCCCTCGGGACTGGGGCCGAACAGCTCCAGGAACCTCTGTGATAAGTCCCGGCGTCGTGGGGGCGTAGAGAGATCACGCCTGGGTGTCCTGGGGAGAACCGGGAGAGACTGTGGGCTGCGGTCTCCAGCGTCTAGGGGCGCCGACAGGGGAGGGCTGCAGCAGCGACTTCCACTGGGGTCCGTCAGGTGCGTCTGCTCTAGAGCCCGGCATAGGGAACAAAGACCAGGGGAGGCTGTGAGGCCTGTCTGGGTCACTCTGGGACAGGAAGCCTGGGCTCTAGTCTCCTGCCGTAGGGACGTCTCTCTCCTTACCTCTCTCTGCACACCCTCGGAGCGACAATAGATCGTCTCACGAGGAAGGGAGTGACCATAGGTCGTCTCTACCAAGACACTCTCGGAGCGACCATAGATCGTCTTACGAGGATGGGAGCGACCATGGATCGTCTCTACCGGAGCACTTTTGGAGCGACCATCGATCGTCTCACGAGGATGGGAGCGACCATAGATCGTCTCTACCGGAGCACTTTCGGAGCGACCATAGATCGTCTCTACCGGAGCACTTTCGGAGCGACCATAGATCGTCTCTACCGGAGCACTTTCGGAGCGACCATGGATCGTCTCATGAGGATGGGAGCGACCATAGATCGTCTCTACCGGAGCACTTTCAGAGCGACCATGGATCGTCTCACGAGGATGGGAGCGACCATAGATCGTCTCTACCGGAACACTTTCGGAGCGACCATAGATCGTCTCACAAGGATGGAAGCGACCATAGATCATCTCCACCAGAACACTTTCGGAGCGACCATAGATCGTCTCACGAGGATGGGAGCAACCATAGATCATCTCTACCGGAACACTTTCGCAGTGACCATAGATCGTCTAACGAGGATGGGAGCGACCATAGATCATCTCTACTGGAGCACTTTCAGAGCGACCATAGATTGTCTCACGAGGATGGGAGCGACCATAGATCGTCTCTACCAGAGGGGCGCCGTCTGGAGTGTCTTTCACAACTCCACCCCTAGCTGACGCAACAATTCCACTCCACGAAGGTAGTGTCCTTCTCCTACGGTAGCGACGGCGTGGTAGCTGCATGACACAGGGGCGCACGGCCCGGGCTGACATATGTCGCTGTTGCTGGGAGTGGTGGTGACTGGTGGCAGCTACCCCGTGGGATCCGTGTGGGGGTGTCGGCGCATCCTCGGGCATACTAAGCTGTGTTTGGCTTGCCCTGTTGTCAAGGGTACTATGGTATTTTTCGGGGGCACTGTTCTTTAAGCCACGCATTTCATTTTATTTTCTGCTTCTTTGTGCTATGGGATGTACTTCTGGACTCCTATTTCAAAAAGTTCATAGAATTTTTTATATATAGCATTTAAATCTTGTCCTCTAAGCTCCTTTCCCCAATCAATTTCTAAGAAGTACTTCTTTAGGTCATGATACTTTCCCTTTTTATACTTTAGACTCTTTTTGTAACTTTCATTGCTGTTAACTATGTCATATACAATCCTGAAGTTGCAATTTAGTACTGCATGGTCGCTTTTGCCGAATGGAGGGTGATATATTAAATTGTCAATATCGTTTTCCTGCCTAGTAAATATGAGATCTAGCATTGACAGTACATCGAGTCCTCTTTTTCTGGTGCTTTCCCTTACATGTTGCGTTAGGAAAAACTCCTGCACGAGATCCAGGAGATTTTGGTCCCAACTGCTTTCTTGGCTTATTATATCTAGAGTATTCCAATTTATATTTGTATTAAAATCTCCAGTTAGTATAATTCTTTCCGATTTCACTTCCATTTTATGTAGTAATGCTCTTAAACTCTGAATTGTATTCTCTGCCAGGTCCTCATATTCGTCTCTTTCCCATGTGTTTGATCTGGGTACCATGTACAAACTGGCTACAATTACTTTCCCTTCAGATGTATTGATCTCTACTGCAATCAGTTCTACTTGTGAGGGTATATCTAGTTCTATTTCTTTGACTTTTAGATTTTTCTTAGTTAATATTATAATTCCTCCTCCTTTTTTTAAGTTCCTATCTCTTCTCCATATATTATATTCCTCTAAGTTTAGGATGTCACTTGATATCATTGGTGTTAATTTTGTTTCAGTTAGGCATATTATATGTGGTTCATTTTCTCTGACAATCATTCATCTTTAATAATTTAGATACCATTCCATCCACAATTGAGTACATCAACTTAATCATCTTGTCTATCTATTAGTCATGACTTGGTTTTACTACCTTCCTCCTTTTTATTCCCCCCTGTTTATATACCACTTTTGTATCTGCAATCCTATTACTTTGTAAAAAAAAAAAAATCTATTCTTCTCCTTCTCTGATCTTCCCTCATTTTTTGTTTTTGCTTCCTCCCTCTTCTCTTTCAGTAATTCCAGTTTCTCTTGTGTTAGGCATCCTTGTACCCATACATTTTTGAACTCCTCTTTTTCCATGAGATTCTTTGCATCTTTTAGTATCTCCTCCACGGTGTTTACACTCTGGAAGGTTACCTTTAGGAGTCTTGACTTGCTTCTCTCGTATTTCCCTAACCTTTTGTGTTCCTCTATGTCTTTACTACAGGTTTCCTCTGATACTTCTTTCAATATGCTCATTACATTTGCCATCCCCTTTTTGTCTCTTGAGATCTTGTTTTTTACTTCTTCCTCTTCTATACCAGTGATTACTATAGATTTGTTGATATCTACTGAATCTCTGACTTACTTAGGATTGTTTTGGATTATTCTTTTCACTTCCTTTTTAATGGTTTTTTCTTCCACCCTAGTATCTAAGTCTTTCTTTACTTTCACCATTTGAGCATAAGTGGTTTCCACATCATTTTTGTAGCTTTGCACAGCTTCATTCACCTGTGTTATCTGCTCAATATCACTGCTCTGGTCTATCAGACTGCTTACTTGCCTAATTTTCTCTATCATTTTTTAACTCTTCCATAATACTCTCGTGGTTGACTACTGTACTTGTCATTTCACTAATTTTTCTCCTAAGTGAACCCAATTCTACTGTCAGCTCATCTATGGTTGTGTCTTTCTTGTTGACTTCCTTTCCTAATTTTTCAATTTCTTCCTTTTGCAAGTGCATCTGTTTCTTAATTTCATCAATCTCATTTTGAAAAGCCATCTCTAGTCTATGTACTCGTTCCACCAGTTTATTGTGAGTCTCCATTTCAACCAGTTCTTGGTAGAAATCATCATCCTGCTTTCTACCTTTATCCCTTTTCTTTTCCAAATTTGCTTTACTGAAATATGTGGTCATTTTGCAGTACTAAAAGCACATATAGTACTTACATTCCCTGGGGCAGTTGTAGACTAAACAAACGATCAGCTGATTGTGCGCATTCTTGCGCTACTTTGTTTTCTTTTCTGTTTGAACAAGTCTTACTTAAAACTTCTTTTCTTTTTTTTTATATTAGAACACCATTTAGTCTAACCTGGTACAGAGCTTGACTCATATAAAGATACTAATTTAGGTAATGCCACTGGCCAAGTTGGCCGTGTATGGAGCGGTGGCGGCGTGCGTCTGGTCTCCTCGATGCCTCGTGAGAGAGAGAGAGAGAGAGAGAGAGAGAGACACCACGCATCCACGCAGAATATGCAGTTTCAAGAGAGGGAGGGAGAGAAAGAGGATGTAAATAAAATTAAAAAAAAAGGGAAAGAAGGAAGGAAGAAAGAAAGGGAGAAGGAGGGAAGAAAGAAAGGAAGGAAGGAAGGTAGGTAGGAAAGAAGGAAGGAAGGAAGGAAGGAAGGAAGGAACGAACGAACGAACGAACGAACGAACGAACGAAAGAAGGAGGGAAGAAAGGAAGGAAGAAAGGAAGGAAGGAAGGAAGAAAGGAAGGAAGGAAGGAGGGAAGGAAGGAAAGAAGGAAGGAAGCAAGGAAGGGAGAGAGAATTAAAATAACTAGATTAAATAATACACAAATAAACGCACACAAATACTTACCCTTATCTGTGAGTCCAGTGCTGATCTTACCCCTGTGCTGTGCTGATTCATCTTGTTCTGTGCTGACTTACCCCGGTGCTGTGCTGACTTATCCCTGAGCTGTGCTGACTCATCCCTGTGCTGTGCTGACTTATCCTGTGTTGTGCTGACTTACCCTGTGCTGTGCTGACTTATCCAGTGTTGTGCTGACTTATCCCTGTGCTGTGCTGACTTATCCCTGTGTTGTGCTGACTTATCCCTGTGTTGTGCTAACTACCCCTGTGCTGTGCTGACTTATCCTGTGTTGTGCTGACTTACCCTGTGCTGTGCTGACTTACCCAGTGTTGTGCTGACTTATCCCTGTGCTGTGCTGACTTATCCCTGTGTTGTGCTGACTTATCCCTGTGTTGTGCTAACTACCCCTGTGCTGTGCTGACTTATCCTGTGTTGTGCTGACTTACCCCTGTGCTGTGCTGACTACCCCTGTGCTGACTTATCCTGTATTGTGCTGACTTATCCCTGTGCTGTGCTGACTCAGGCTGTGCTGACTTGCCCTGTGTTGTGTTGACTTATCCCTGCACTGTGCTGACTCAGGCTGTGCTGACCTATCCTGTGTTGTGCTGACTTATCCCTGTGCCGTGCTGACTCAGGCTGTGCTGACTTATCCTGTGTTGTGCTGACTCAGGCTGTGCTGACTTATCATGTGTTGTGCTGACTTATCTCTGTGCTGTGCTGACTCAGGCTGTGCTGACTTACCCTGTGCTGTGCTGACTTATTCCTGTGCTGTGCTGACTTATTCCTGTGCTGTACTGACTTATCCCTGTGCTGTGCTGACTTATCCCTGTGCTGTGCTGACTTATCCCTGTGCTGTGCTGATTCATCCCTGTGCTGTGCTGAATATCCTGTGCTGTGCTGACTTATCCCTGTGCTGTGCTGACTTATCCTTGTGCTGTGCTGACTTATTCTGTGCTGTGCTGTTCTGTGTTGTGTTGTGCTGTCATGCTGACTTATCCCTGTGCTATGCTGACTTATCCCTGTGTTATGCTGACTTACCATGTGCTGTGCTGACTTCCTATGCTCTGCTGACTTACCCCGTGCTCTGCTGACTCACCCCTGTGCTGTGGGTAGGGTTCTGACGGATATGAAGCGCTGGTGAGGGGCTTGGCTGACACCGATCCAGTACAGTGTACTAAACACGCCCAAGACGAAGGTGGAGAAGAAGGTGTGGCGCACGTAGGGGCTGGGGTCCATGCTGGGGGGAGGCAAGAGGGATTACACTAGTTAGAAAATCGTCTCCTGGAAGTTAGAATTAGTTAGGGTATATTTTACATAATGTCGCAGTAATGACATATTTTAACCTTAATTTGCCTGGACATGCGGGAAAAAAGCAAAGATACTCCTAAAACTTCACCTGGACGTGTTTTGATGCGTCCCGAGAATTCAAAATTTCATGCGTACCTAGGCCATCTGATGAACTTTGTACGGCACCGTTTGTTTAATTACTCTATGCAAATAACGAATATATAGTATTTTATTTGGGGAATCTTTATCGTCATGCGGTTGTTCTAACGATAATAGAAATAATTCACGATACGTCGTTAGTGAATGCTCTCGGACAACCAATCAGCTGCAGCTTTCAAACGCTTAAGGCTCGTCTCTTCTCAGGTGAAAACAAAGACCCTAACTTCAATGATTCTACCCTAATGCTAACTTCACGCCCCTACCTTCAAAGATCCTACCCTAATGCTAACTTCACGGCCACTCACTTGAAGAATTCCAAGCGACTTCCTTCCCCAGCCGCCTCCCAGACCTCCGCCGCCCCCACCGTCTCCTTACAAACCAGCAGAACCACAATCAAGACACCCAGGAACATCAGCACTGTCTGGGGCACATCGTTGTACACCACTGCCCTCACCCCACCCTGGGAAAAATATTGTATCGGCATGAAAAAGTGCGAAAAACTGTCTACCGATGATTGATGATGATATTATGATGACACTAGTAGTAGTAGTAGTAGAAGGAGGAGGAGGAGGAGGAGGAAGAGGAATAGTAGTAGTAGTAGCAGTAGTAGTAGTAGCAGTAGTAGTAGTAGCAGTAGTAGTAGTAGTAGTAGTAATGGCAGTAGTAGTAGTAGTAGTAGTTGTAGTAACAAGATAGTTCAAGCCGTGGCAAGGACTCAATTGTAACT
The DNA here is from genome assembly GCF_032717465.1 of Coenobita brevimanus. Classification (NCBI taxonomy): domain Eukaryota; kingdom Metazoa; phylum Arthropoda; class Malacostraca; order Decapoda; family Coenobitidae; genus Coenobita; species Coenobita brevimanus. The sequence goes on along the minus strand of NC_137004.1, from coordinate 7,456,485 downwards.
ACAAAGCACTCAATGAGCGCATACCTCTGCCAGTGCCATTAAAAAGGATCCAGATATGGATTCTCACCAAAATTTCATCAGTTCTTCTTTGGTTCATGGCCCACCCTTCCACAACATGTCATCAAAATCCGTTCATAACTTTTTGAGTAACCCTGCTAACAGACAGACAAGCAAACCAACCAACAGGGTACAACACAACCTCCTAGGTGGAAATAACTACAGCGTGGTCCATTAACAGTCCTCAACTAAAAACCCGTCTGATGGTATGTGTTGTGGGGATGGCTCAGTCTGCTGGTGTGGGTGCAGGGGTCGTAGTGGAAATAGGAAATGAATAAGTGATGTACGGTAGACACAAATTACCCTTCACCACCACCATCCTTTTGGGGGAAAAGGGAGGGGATGAGGAGACGTTTGTGTGTGTGTGTGTGTGTGTGTGTGTGTGTGTGTGTGTGTGTGTGTGTGTGTGTGTGTGTGTGTGTGTGTGTGTGTGTGTGTGCCCTACAACAAGGAACTTCAAACATTACAGCTTTAACTTGGCCCTGCAGTATCTGTAGTAGTGTGCAAAATAAATCGCTGCAGAAGAGTTCATACAATGCCAACTTACGATGGTGATATAGAACGTGCAGATGGTGCCCATGATGAGGATAGAGGCGGATGTGAAGAGGCTGGTGATGGTGGTGAGGGCAAGGCTCGGGGCGTACAGACAGATTCTCATATATACGCAGGTGTTGATGAGAAAGGCACCTGTAATTACCTGGCGGAGGGCCCGAGAGCGGTATCGTAACTCCAGGTACTGTTGAAGACAGGATACGGTGACTGTTTAGTATGGTGTGTGTTTGGTACGGTGTGTGTTCGGTACGGTGTGTGTTTGGTACGGTGTGTGTTTAATTTACTGTGAAGGGCGGATTCTCGGCTCTAATCTTGATCTCAGCCTCTTGTCAATTCATCCATCATTAACTAAACAGGACACACACACACTCCCTCTCTCTCTCTCTCTCTCTCTCTCTCGCTCTCTCTCTCTCTCTCTCTCTCTCAAACCCCACCACACACACACACACACACACACACACACACACACACACACCGCTCGCTGGTGCAGTGGTAACGTTCTCGCTTGCCATCTGGTAGACGGGAGTTCGCACCTCGCTCAGGTTGCGAAAAGTTTCACTGACGAAGTGGGTGGTTACTGTCCCCCTTGAGCAAGGGGACGGGTGTGTGGGAGTGTGAAGGTCACAGCCTTGGCCTTAGATCGGACTATATGAGCTCTCAGCTCCTTTCCGGGAGGGTAAAATGCTGACGATCACGATCATCAAGTGATCCTGACCGACCCGGTGAATTATACACACACACACACACATTAACCCTCCCCCATACATCAAACCATCACCTTACCTCCAAAAGCGAGGTAATCTTGAGCTTGTAAAAGATGGGAATTGTAAACTTGCACACAATAATCGTTCCCAGGATATAACCCACGAGTATAGTGCTGATCTGGGTGCCGTAGTAGTAGGTTTCCGTGGGGCTCCCTGTAATAAGGAAAAGGAAGAGGAGGAAGAGAGTGTTAATGTGTTTTCATCTAAGGGTACTGGGCTACTTTTATATCTCGCTTACTAGGTCATTTTGGGCGGGAAAAAATCACTCTTGGTTATAACGCAGGATGTGGCTTCAAAAATACATAAAAAACACTATCGTTAAGGGAATGCAACATGGTCTCCACATAGCTATCTATCTATCTATAGCCCGACGCCCTAATCCCGCAAAGGGTGGCCGCAGACAACACGCCTCCAAGTCGCTCTGTCACCCACCATTTGATTGCACTCCCCCCAACTCACTCCCCCCTCCCTCATACACCTCAACTTAGTGGCTACAGCGCACTAATATAATTCTGCACAAACTGCCAAGATGATTAATAAACATGCAGGTACACTGGATACACAGGAACTTAAAAGGTGCGTTTGCATGGTTTGGCGTTAAGGAGGAAGATAGCCAAGCAGAGACAGAGAGACAGGAACAGAACGCATATTGTTTCCTCCCACCATGAGACTGACTAAGCAGACGGGTACACAGACAGTTACTCACCTAAGATTGCGATAGCCGACAGCATACCACCAAGCAGAGAGAGAGCGACAGGAACGGGATGCATGTTGTTCCCTCCAACCATAAACTGTCTGGTTGAACCCCCTCTCACACTGCTGTAAATTCCGATGCCCACAGACACTGCCAATATCACGCTAAACACTGCCACGTCTGCTTCAACGAACACCCCGTCTGTACCCGAAGTCTCGTCCATAATGTAGTTGTTGAAAGATTCCCTGCACATATAGTGCAGGCCGGGCCATACATTAGCCCGGTCAGTGATGTATGGGCTGATTAAAAACAGTAAGTGGGGAGGACAGGACCTGGGGATTGCCCAGTACACACATCCTGTCTCCTGACAGGCTTTGTAGTGTGTGCCATAATGTAGGGCTGATAGAGGTTTATGTACTAAATGACTGTACATGTCGAGGTTAGCACACTGCTCTGGAAACGTCAATGAAATTAATACTAACCTTCAATTGCTCTAGGCCCAGATTTTCGTCCATTTGCAACTTATTTTACGTTGTTCAGTGGTAGAAGGCAGCACTACGGCCCTAATCCTACCCACAGCACTTCTTCGTGACAAGCATATTATTCTGCTGGCAGTCTCTTGTTACAGTTCGGCCTTCCAGTTGGAGACATGGTAATTTTAGGCCAAGTTAAATAAGCAGAGTTAAGTACCGTTAACGTTGCTGATAAACTTTTTACTCTAACTTGGCCTACAATCGCCATTTCTCTATCTTGAATGGAGAAGTATAACATTAGCTCAACGCTAGAATGTAATGCTAGTCATGAAGAAGTGCTACAGGAAGTCATAGCACTGTTCTGTCACTGAGCTACGTAAAAGAATTCATTTCATTCATTCATTGCCAGACGCCATGTATCCCAGACGGGGTGGCCAATGGCTTAGAGTTAATTGTTTTACAGGGAGGGGCACTAATCCTCCACCAACCCCACTTGACACGTAGGGATGCCAACAGCATCTGGTGTTCCCAGGCGGTCACCCATCCAAGTACTAACCAGACCCAACGTTGCTTAAAAGAAGCTTCAAGAAAATGGAAATCAGGGCCAAGTTAAGATGAAAGGAGTGCACCTCAGTGGCTCTTAACATACCTGTCAACTTCCCTTGTGTCACTGCCTCACCACTCGCTAAATGTATTCTTTCTTCTTCTGTTTTAGTGTATGTAACTTTGACAAAGTAGAAAATTATTTTTAGTGACCACCACGAGCTGTATGTCAAGCTATGTAGTACAGAAACCACTGGGCTGTGTCTGAATACCTGGGACATGGTGGTTCGTGTGTGTGTGTGTGTGTGTGTGTGTGTGTGTGTGTGTGTGTGTGTGTGTGTGTGTGTGTTCTTACCTAATTGTTCTTACCTAATTGTATGTTTACAGGAATGAGTCAAGCTCGTACTGCCCCGTGTCTTAAACCATATTTATCGTACATATCCTTAAATTTGTGAATTGTTTTGGCACACACTATTTCATTCGGTAGTGCATTCTATTGATCAATTGCTCTGTTTAGGAAACTGAATTTCCTTACGTCTTTATCACCTATCTTCTTATGCAGTTTTTTGCAGTGTCCTCTTGCTGATGCTTCTCCATATGTTAAGTAATCATTTATGTCTATTTTCTCCTTCCCAGATATGCACTTATATAGCATTATCATGTCACCTCTTTTCCTTCTCTCCTGTAGTGTTAGTAGATTAGTCTTTCTTCGTAGCTTAGGTCCCTTAAGCTTGGTATCCATCTTGTAGCGGCCCATTGAACTTTTTTAATCTTGTCTATGTGCTTTTTGAGATGAGGATTCCAGACTACTGATGCATATTCCAGGGTTTGTCTAATGAATGATGTTATTATCCTTCTTAGCATGTCTTCATTTATGTATGTGAATGCTATTCTCATATTTGCAAGCAGTGTATACATGTTCCGTACCTTCTCACTGATGTGGTCAGCCGGAGATAGTCTGTTATTGATGATCACACATAGATCTTTCTCTCTTTCTGATGTGTATAGGGTTTTATTTCCTAACTTATAATCCCAATCAGGTCTTTTTCCACTTTTACCAAACTTGATTACATGACACTTGTCCACATTGAATTCCATTTGCCATGTACTACTCCATTCATGAAGTTTATTTAATTCTTCTTGTACCTCTTTACAAGAGTCTGTGTTAGTAATTCTCCTTTGTATTTTTGCATCATCTGCAAACATATTCAGATAGCTCTCATTTCCAGTGTTACTGTTTATATCATTTATATACACTAAAAACATGATTGGTGCCAGCACTGAACCCTGTGGTACTCCACTAGTCACTTCTTTCCATGATGAGTAGTTTCCTCTTAGTACTGTTCTCATTTCTCTTTTTATGAGAAAGTCTTGCATCCAACAAAACAGTTTGCCTCGAATTCCTCCTTGATGGTAAAGTTTCCATAAAAGTCTTTGGTGTGGTACTGTGTCAAAAGCTTTCTTGAAATCTAAATAGATACTGTCCACCCATCCTTCCCTTTCCTGTATTGTGTTTGTTACTCTGTCATAGTAGCTCAACAGATTAGTAACACATGATTTTCCTTTTCTGAAACCAAACTGTCTTTCCGTTATCATACTGTGTTCTTCTAGATGTGTGTACTTTCCTCACATCATCACCTTCACAACCGCATTCTTTCATGAATCCCTTAATTATGTCCTCGCACACCTATGGCAGAGGAGGCATTAAGTGATTGGTCTGTCCGTCCTTGTGTCCTTGAGTACGTGCGTGCGTGCGCGTGAGTTAGTGCGCCCCCAACACTCTTGTGAGCTCGATATCTCCTGAAACCATAAACGAAATTGCACCAAACGTTTGTCAGTGATGCAAAGTGAGGAGATGATGAACTGATTAGGTCAGCAAGGTCAAGGGGTCAAAGGCCAAGGCCTTATGGGGTCGACTTAGTTTATTCATATGGGTGCAATATCTCCTGAACCCCTCGACGGATTTCGACCAAACTTTTGCCAAAGATTCAGAGTGACAAGACGATGAACTGATTACTTCAGCAAGGTCTAGGGGTCAAAGGTCAAGGCCATACAGGGTCGATTTAGTTTATCTATAGTTTCATTTCAACCCACAATGAACCCTGTCATGGAGGCTGTACGGCGAGTTCGTGTGCAATGTTTGGCGAAGGCATACTGAGAGACATTTTGCGTCGACAGTTCAGGGCCAAAGTTTTCGACGTTTCATTTCTTCATCTTCTACATGACGAGTACGGCATACATGGTGTGTGTGTGTGGTAGGTCTCGACCACAAGTCTAAAATATACGCCTCTACAAGCAAATACAAAGTCGCTGCTTTATGATACAAAGTCTGTTATGACATTTGGTAGCAGCGAACGTATACGAACCTCGTCTACGAATCAACATTAAATTCCTACAAAATATCAAGATTGAAAACAAGAATATCTCTCTCAACCAACAACATAACCGGCTCCTGACGCTTCTCTCCATCCCCCTCCGTCTCCCAGATCATTACGCTGATGCAGAGGTCAAGAGATCACTCGACGCCTTGCAAGTAGCTTAACGACAAACCAGCGAATCTGCGGACATCGTCTCCGAATTAAAAGCAAATTTCTACAAAAGCAACCGAGACTACAAGGTTAGCTTCAGTTCTACAAAGTCTACAGCCATCTACAATCAACTACAGCCATCTACAATCAACTACAATTAACAACTCTACGTCGTCTGTATAATCTTCTACACGCACCTACAAGTAGCGGCAGTCTTCATCCTACAACGAGTAAATCACAAGAAAAAAAGGACCAAGAATACATCAAGAAAGAAAGAAAACAAACAAACAAACGAAGAGTGAGAGACGACTCACAACTCATAACCACCAGACCTCACCCTCCTCTCTCTGCTACATCCACCCAACCCCCACCGCTTACGCAGGTGTGAAGAGGTCAGGACAGCAAAACATCAAGTCCATATTCACAACTCGTCTTACTCACCCGTCTTCACTCAAGTTACTCATCGCTACTCATTCACTCACCACAGCTACCAGTGTGGGAAGTTGAGGTCATCATGCGTGCTTGCTGAACAGACGCCACGTCAGTCAACACACCACCTGCACCACCACTCACACCATTTCCCACCACGGTAAAAATTAGTAAGTTACATAGTTACTTCATTTATACAATACACAGTGATAGACAATAAGCTTCTGCACAAACATATAAAACGTGCTGTATAGTTACAGTTTAAATACACATACTTACTTCAATTATCTTCATAATTCAATCATTAAATACTTGCACCAACAATAAACATTCTACACAGTATATATTCATTCATTTATTATAATATTTATTTACTACCAACGAGTGTTACCATTTATACCTACGTAAAATACGTGTTTCATACATACAACTATACATTAATTATATCTACAAAGTGATAAAGAAAATATACCATCACAATTACTCAGTGAGCAATTAAAAGAACTGTATTAAACATTTATTAATTAAAGCTACCTAGTGGAAACAGATAAATTAACTTACGAAAAAAAAAAAAAAAAAAAAAAATGGCCAACACAAATGCCGTTAGCAAGAGTGAACATCTTCAACACAATCGTGAAGACAATGATTTCCACACAGTGCTGACACACATATTGCCCACGATAGGTACAGGTGAACAACAAGTCAGTGTGTATAGTTAATACTGTATATAGTGTATATATTTTTTATATAAAATAACAAAATATGGGACTATATAATATCATTTTATAGTATCTGTGCAATATAAACTAAACTTTGAAAAAGTATCCCAAGGAAATTAGCCAGTAATTATGTAACCATGAACAACATGGAAAAAAGCGTACACAAGCAAAGAGAAACAAACTATAGAAAATCAATACATACAAAAAAAAAAAAAAAAGAAGAAGAAAGAAAGAAAGAAAAGTAAGAAAGAAAAAAGAGAAATAGAGTAAGATCACATAACAAACAAATGAAAATAAGTGTAAGTGTTACTACATAAGTCAAAATACCACGTAAACTACAAACAAAAAAGCAAATTGTTGTCTCCACATACAAGTGGCACGACACATCATCACTATCATCGACCGCAGCATATGTTAGGACTGCAGTTATTACAATTATGTTACTCCATATTATAATTATGTAACGACAAACGATTGCATTATGTTACACTTTGCCAATTATGTAACAGTTGCATTAACAAGATGTAACTTTTATGTAACTTTAACTACAATTATGTACCTACAAACGATATGTAACAATTATGTAACGACAAACGATTGCATTATGTTACACTTTGCCAATTATGTAACAGTTGCATTAACAAGATGTAACTTTTATGTAACTTTAACAACAATTATGTACCTACAAACGATATGTAACAATTATGTAACGACAAAACAGTTGCATTAACAAGATGTAACTTTTATGTAACTTTAACTACAATTATAAGGCCAAGACACATATGTAATAGTTGCATTAACAAAATGTAACTACAATTATAAGGCCAACACAATTATGCATTACCACAATATTTAGTAACAATTCATAAAATGTTACAATTATGTAGTACCACAATGTTAGTACAATATTATAAGTCATACAATTATAGCACAATTCTGTATTACCAGTATCATCATACAAGTTAGGTGAAATATTAGACATTACTAAAGTGATAACTCAAATATGTAATGTATAACTTCTAGCAGTATTACCATTGCACAATTATATGCGTACGTCTGTTGTACATGCACGTCTTACAAGTGTTATACAACAACCATTGCATTTATTCAAATATGTATACAACTTATTTAAAATGTAATATTACTGAATAATCACTATTTACTATGAATAATATATGTATACAATATTCATACAATTATGTTACTTTACAATATTATGTATTTCACTTAATTAGCTTATAAGTTCATTATAATGTGTATGTAGTATGTATTAATATATTATAACTATTAAATGTCGATGGTACCATTTTGCGCGGCAGAGCAATGTGGTAGGTCTCCATATTATAATTGCAAATCATACTAGATAGATAGATAAATAGATAGATAGAGAGACAGATAGAAGCAGGAAGTCAAATGATGAGAAGGTGTTGTGTTTGCGAGAAGCGAGCAGCGCTAAACGCTTACACGGAGGAAAGCTGACGACAGCGGCCAGTAAGGAGATGATGCAGTTAGCTGTCAGCAGTCCTCTCGTGAGAAAGTTCTGTTACCATGAGGAACATACGTGACACACACACCCTACTACACGAGATGTTAGGAAAGAGAGTTGAGAAGGAGACAAGCGACCCTAGACAGAGGTCGAGACGGAGATTAGCCTTAGAACAGAGAGAGATAGAGAGATAGCGAGACAGGGAGGTAGCTACCCAGGACTTATACTATTATACCTGTTTAATATTTCCAAGACAAATAAAAATAGTCCCATACTATTCTTTACCTCTCCCTGTCACTACATGACATCTGGTGGGGAAACTACTACAAGATATAAAAGCCGCTCGACCACAAGTCTAAAATATACTTCTCTACAAGTAACTACAAAGTCTTTATGACATGTGTGTGTGTGTGTGTGTGTGTGTGTGTGTGTGTGTGTGTGTGTGTGCGCGCGTGTGTGTGTGTGTGTGTGTGTGTGTGTGTGTGTGTGTGTGTGTGTGCTGATATATCCGTGTTGGTATGGGAATATCATGCATGTATAGGCAGAAGAATGTGGGTCAGAGCACGGAGCCCTGTGGAACTCTGTCAGGGAAATTTTGTGTTCTTGATGATTGGCCCTGGAATATAATATGAATCTGTCCACCAGATAACTAGTTGGTGGGCCAGTGTTTCGTATTCTCCATATTTGTGTTGTACACCTTGGCTATTAGGCTTGATGTTCATTCTCATAACTGTGTGTGTGTGTGTGTGCGTGTTGCCCTGCTTTTGCATCCTACCTACCTCTTTTATAATAGTGGGAATAAAGTTAAGATGCTGGTGATGATGATGATGGCAGTCATCCACGAGTGCCTTTTCCTCAATCTTATCCACTCTTCGTATGATAGTGGAAATATGATGATGATGATGATGATGATGGTGTTAATTCTCCAGTTTGTGTTCTTTTCCTGTTTCTGGATCCTACACAGTCCTTTTGTAACTGGTCCTCTCTCTCTCTCTCTCTCTCTCTCTCTCTCTCTCTCTCTCTCTCTCTCTCTCTCTCTCTCTCTCTCTCTCTCTCTCAGTGACAGGAAGCTGTGAAGACCCTGGCAGAATAAAAACTCCAATGCCTCATGTATCAAGGTCGTACCAGATGTCGGTCATGGAACCGTGCGTTGGTTGATTGAAACTATTTAACAAGTTTTCCTTGGCGATTTATTTTGCACATCTACGGTACATCGTTATCTTCATGTCTGTTATTAATGCAGACTACGCTGATATCAAAGCAGCATAAATAACACACAGAGGAATGTTACGGTGTTACTGTAGTTGTATGCAAAATAATAGCCGACAAACAAGTGGTGCCAGACACAACAAACCTCTCCCGGCAGCAGTTAGTTTATTGCTGTTAAATACTGGCTCGTTTCTGCCATTTAGTGTCGCTGCACTGTTAGTCTAAGGTAATGGCTCAAATGTTTTCAAGTTACGCCCTCTGAAAATCCGTGGCCACTGAAAATAAAAGGTCATGCTCCAAAATGAGAGCCCATATGAGACTTCCTTTATCATGGTAGTAGTAAATATATCTTCAACAAGTTTCGAGATATAGCTCCCTGAATATCCATGACCTTGAGTTTGACCTGTCGAGGTCACTTACGGTCAATGGTCAAGGTAGCAATTAAAAACCCATATGGGATTTCTTATATGATGATAATAGTAAATATCTCTCTATCTTCAACCAGTTTCGAGTTATAGTCCCTGAATATCCGTGACCTTGAGTTTAACCTTTCAGGCTCATTCAGAGTCAAAGGTCTTGGTGCCAAATGAAAGCCCAAATTACGAGTTCCTGTGTGCTCCTAATAGTAATATCTCTGTCTTCAACCGTTTTCAAGTTATAGCCCTCTGAAAATTCGTGACCTTAATGTTGACCTCTCATGGTCAATCGTTTACCTCCAAAATTTAAGCACTTTCTTTTTGGGGACCAGTGTCCACATATCCTGAAAGGTTCATGTAATTTCATTCAGCCGTTTTTCCCGTATTGTTGCTAATAAAGTAACAAACAAACACAAAATCGACCAAAAATAATACCTCGTCGGACTCCGTCGGCCGAGGTAGTAAGTATGACGAAGCCTTCCCTGCAACTTGAAGAAAACAGTCAATGGAGATTTTGGAGGTTCGGGATATTTCGTAACACCTTCATAGTAACGATTAATTTTGCCTATTACACCTCAGCACTGTTAGGCTTCCAGGACTCCCCCTCACCGGAATCAAGCTATTTGGTTGTGGTTATAACGAAACGGTATTGTTGAAGTGCCCATGAGAGGCTAAATAGAGACAGTATTAAGATTTTCACAACTAAATAAAGTCTGGTCCGAATTAACACTCCTCTTCTACTCAGACAGGCGATTTTTATTGAGTCAGAGTTGTCAATGTCTATCTTGCCTCATTTATTCATTTCCTACTCCTACTGCCACAAACACACCCACACCAGCAGACTGAAGCCTTCCCGCGACACACAACACTAGCTGATTTTCTAGTGAAGGGCTCTTCATGGTCCACCCTGTAATACCTTCCAGTGTTGGTTGAAGTGAAATAGTGAGTTGACGCCACCGTGAGAGGGTTGATATTGTACACACACACACACACACACACACACACACACACACACGGTTGACGCTACCGTGGGAGGGTGGGTATTGCACACACACACACACACACACACACACACACACACACACACACACACACACACACACACACACAGTTGATGCCATCGTCATTGCTGGTAATTCACACACACACACACACACACACACACACACACACACACACACACACACAGAGTTGATGCCATCGTCATTGCTGGTAATGTACACACACACACACACACACACACACACACACACACACACACACACAGTTGATGCCATCGTCAGAGTGCTGGTAATGTACACACACACACACACACACACACACACACACACACACACAGTTGATGCCATCGTCATTGCTGGTAATGCACACACACACACACACACACACACACACACACACACACACACACACACAGTTGATGCCATCGTCAGAGTGCTGGTAATGTACACACACACACACACACACACACACACAGTCTTGCAGTTCTACTGTAAGTAGCTTTTGGAGATTTTGTTACACCTTTTCTTTGGCGATTTACTCCATTAATTCCGCCTCAGCATCCATGTAGAAACTGACGCTGTATGAATTAGAAAAACGTTTGGGGGGGGGGGGATGTTTAGGAGCAATACGCAAAATTAATCACAAAGGAAAGGGTGCTATGAAGCACGGTAGTACCTTACCCATGGCGACTGACCTTCCTTTTTGCACCTCAGTATTTTCCCTGATGTGTTAATGTTATTTATTGTTAATATTAGCATAGTTTCTGTATAATAATATAGACCAAGATACTCTTCGCTTCGAATGGCGTCTTTTTTTTACGTCACTCTTCCTGCTACCAGATGATTTTTTTCGGCTTAGGAAAGGCCTTCCATACTGGAGGGTTTATTAAGGCTGCATCTAACTCCTCCAACTGGAAAAGACAGTTCTAGATGGAATAAATTAGGAAGGGGCAGGAATGTAATAAAAATCTTGGCCACCGTAAGTTAGCGTGTTATATGGAGAGATAAACTGGTAGTAATAGCAGCAGCAGCAGCAGTAGTAGTAGTAGTAGTAGTAGCTGCAATCCCAGGCTCGTCTGATTGTGAATCCAGTGGACTGTAGGCTGAAGTTACTCTTCTCCCGTTCGCCATCCTCCTCTGGAGGGTCAGTAAGGGAACTGAGGAACGCCTCTACGACCTGGCTGCGAAGTCACCCCGTAATATCCGCGCCACTTTAACCAACAGAAACACGGGTCTAGGACAGAGTCTGGAACATAGTCAGTACTGTAGTCTGTTTTCATCTGACGGAGCTATGTCACTCTTACAACTTGATCACTATGTCATAGGTGTATGAAATTTGTTTAGCCTTTCTTATGAGGCTGGAGTAAGTCTATTGATTTACTTGTCAAATCAACCTTCCAGTCTAATTACACGTGACCATCAAATGAGCTGAAAACGGTTAGGGAACTCTGTCAGGGTAGAGTAAACGAGCTGCAGTTAAGTAGCCCGTTTACTACGGTGACGGATGCTGGAAAGGGATGCCGTCAGTTGGTGTCGCTGATATAACCGGGGGTATCCACTGCCCCGTCACACCACAAACTCAGCAAGGAGACAGGGCGTGTGTGCTGGGCATTCCCCAGGCCCTGTCTTCCCTCTTACCCCACTCAAGCCAACCACCACCAACCGGGCTACAGCAAGGCCCGGTCTCCTCTAATGAGGAAAAAAAATGGGAGAAATGGAGTTCCCCCGAGCTAAGCCCTGTAATGGACTATATAGCCCCGCTAGGGTTACAGGAGGGAGCTACCCCTCCCGGCACGGCAGCCCGGGCGAGGCTCGAACTCGCAATCCCCCGATTACGAGTCCAGCGCGCTACCACTGTGCTACCGCGCCAATGAGGAGAGAATCAACAACAACAACAACTGCCCCGTTATACAGACATCCCTCAACTCCCTCCCAATCTCCCCCCCCCTCCCCAAAAAAAAGAAGTATAGTTAACTTCACGAGCAGGATGTATTTCAGTCTGATGTCCACCAGACATTCCCGATGAACTTAGGGCTACTACTACTACTAGTACTACTACTACTACTACAACTACAGTACTCCTGCGATGGTGTACACTCGACCAAAAAAGTTTCGGACGAACACCCTGGGTCTGGCAACGTTCACTTGATTGGAAGTTAGCAGACGGCAACAGTCTTTGCCTGCCCTGCAAACATTATTTATGTTGTAAAAGAAAACTAATCTTGCGAAAGTATTAGTTAAGTTTAACGTTTATTTGTTTTAGGTCAATAACAATAATTAAGTGAAAAAGCGACATTTGGCACGTTTCCATTAGTCGTCACGATTCATGCCAGAGTGTTACTAAAGTTGCATTTTTCCCGCTAAATTTAGTCATTTTAAAAGCTGTTTTAAAAGCTGTCTAACTGGTAAAAATTTTAATATTTTCTGTAAATCTGGCGTTCATTTAAAGTCCTGTCTAGCGTTTTTTTTCTTAATCTCTCTCAATCTGGCGGATTTCTATAACTTCCTTGGCAACACTGCACGCCAGCCAAGGCCTAACGTCGGTCCAGTGTGCTAGACATGGGGAATTTTCCCTAGATTTGGGGAATTCATGGTGTTGATGGAGAAATGGGGAATTCAGGTCCAATTTGGGGTAATTTTTACTGTGAATTGGGTTTGTTATGCTGAGTGTTTTTAGGTCGACTCCTCGTCCCAAAAACACTAGCGACTGAGCGGGGTCCTCTTTCCGCACCGGAAGTAAAGCACCAACAAAGGAACAGGACATAAAAACTAGGCAGTATACCTTAACACATCTATTGCCTTAATTCTAAAACCGTTACAATATGATACAGAGTGATATTTGAGATACAGGATACAGGGACACAGAGTTAGGCTTTGATAGCACAAGATACAGGTGTACTCAACACACGATATGATGCATGTATACCAATGTCTTTAGTTATATATATGTAGATACCCGTCTTTCATTTAAACCCAAAATATATATACACTCGATAACAAGGGGAATACACAAGGTTAAGAGTCTGTGGGAGGAATATTACTATAACGAAGACAGGGTGTGGATCACGACACTCCACACAGTTACCTAGTCGCGGCACCCTTTCCACCATCCTGGGTGATGGGGACATTGTTATGACTGATAAATTGATGGCTTTCTTGAGAGAGACCGGACTGATCAGAGTGATGTGACTTTTTTACTGTGTGGTTATGGTTTTTATGAACAGTAAATATGTATATATTGTAATATTAATTAGGGTTGACAGTTGACATATTTTAAATAGGTCCTCCTCCCACCGATCTATTTCTAATATAGATGTCCCCTACATTAAGCCAAATTCCTTGCCTGACAGTCACCAGCTGATGAGTGCAAGTGTGCAATATAGGAAGGTATTGGGCACTTGCAGTCGATGGTAGTCTGCTGGGCGAGGTTCTTCAATTTTTGTATAAATTATGTAAATACATTATATTATCTTGCTTAAGTTATTCTAATTAGGGACGACAGCTGACGTATATGGAAATGTTCCTGACTCGTCTGGTTCCCTTTCATATATTGATGTACCCTATATTAGGTTGTGCCTCGACTGACAGTCATCAGGTGATGAGTGCAGGTATGTAATGTAGAAAAGCAATACATATCTGCAGGCGATGGTGTTCTCTTGGTCGAGGCTTTTTGAACATTAGTGTAGGTCTAGTTATTTGTCTCTTAGGATTTAGTATAGGTTAGCGATTTGTCTGTTAGGTGGTTAGTTTTAGGGTCTTCAGATTAGGTATTTTGTTTATAAGTAATATAAGGTTAAAAATATAAAAAATAAATAAAAATAATAAAAATAAAACTACAAAAAAATAATAAAATAAAAATTATTATATATATATGTACGTGTGCATGAAAGTGTGTATGTTCATATGCATGGATGTGTGTATGTATGTATGTATGTATATATATATGTTTGTATATATATGTATATATGTGTCAATATATATACATATATATATATTTGCCTTAATGACCAGAGGCTTCGGCCTCAATGGTCGATAGGCAAAAAAAAAAAACAAAACAAAAAACAAAAAAACATATGCTTTTGGTTTTCCCACGCACTGTGATTGTCATTCACAATTACGGGAAGTTCTTTTATTCTGGGCAGGTGATATTACTCTACTTCTTATTATTAAATATTTTCTACTCTACTGGGTATGTAATTCTGTTGGGTTAATAACAATAGTCACTGGTTTTATATGGATCACACTCTGTCACTGTTCACTGTTCCTCTTCCCCTGGCTTATTTTCGGTATAAGGGGCGTCACTTATTTACCCGTGTTTCCTGGGTTGTTTCACTCTGTCACTGTTCGAGGGGGGGGACCTCAGGGGGACTCTCCCTGTAACGGGCAACACACTACCCACAGGGGAGTCACTGCCCAGGTCCGGGCCGTCGGTGAGTTGCAGGGAGGCCCTCCTGTTTGGGGGCCTCGACCTGAAGGGAGACCCTTACCTCGGGGTCTCGTCGGTGGGGTGCAGGGAGGCCCTCCTGTCTGGGGGCCTCGACCTGAGAGGTGGCCCTCGGGACTGGGGCCAAACAGCTGGAGGAGGCGGGCCTGACGTCGACGGCTCCGCAGGGTGAGAGAGTCGGGGTTGCCCTCGCCTGTAGTCTGCTGGGCTTGCCTGGGGGTCCTGGGGGTGTGGTCGTCTGACAGGGGATGCGTCGTCAGGGTTGGACTGCAGCCTTGTCTCCTGGTGGTGCCTGTGAAGGACAGAGATTTCCCAGGAGTGGGAGGCAGGTCCAGTCTCGGACTTTGCCTCCACTCTGGTGACACCTCCGGGGCAACATTCCCGGGTGGTGTCGAGCAGTTCCCACAGGGGAACGCGGTAGATTGAGTATACACGGAGACCGTGTCCTCTCCTACATACAGGGAGGGAAGCACAGAGGTGACTCTCTCTCCTGGGTCTGTCACAGCCGTGGCTCCAGGCCTTTTTACCCTGGGACCCACTTTTAACTGTCTGCTAGGGCCTCCTGCCCTTGGAGTGGCTGAGGGTACTAACACCTCGTGGCGCACTAAAGGGCCTCCTGCCCTGGACGTGGCTGAGGGTACTGACGCCTCTGTGCACACTAAAGGGCCTCTTACCCTGAAAGTGGCTAAGGGCATGGACACCTCGTGGCGCACTAAAGGGCCTCCTGCGAGGGGGTAACTATGGGCGTCGCCAAAACGTTACTTGGGACTGAAACCTGTTCAGTCCCACCCCACTGCTGGCGATGGTTGTCCCGCCTGCAAGGTCGTTGCCGATCCTTGTTCACCTGGTGTCGGGGCAGTTGCGGGGAAAAGGGGCACAGGTCAGTAGTGGGCGGGTGACCCTCTTGCCCTGGGTCATTAGCCCCCCCGTTGTGTCTTCCTGGGGTGGTGGTGTGGTGGTGGCCTGGTGGTGGGGTGGGGGGTGGCGGGGTGGGTGGTCCGGCAGCAGGCATTTTACCACTGTCTTTGTCGAAAAAGTCATGACCTTGTGACTGCAGGTGGTGGAGGTGGACGTCTTGTGGGCCGGGGTGAGGTGTTGTAGGAGGTTTGCCCAGTGGTGGGATATGTTGTTCGGCTCCCGATGGGGGTTGAGAGAGAGACGGATGGAGGATGGATGTTCTGTCTGGCGGAGAAGGTGGGGTGTCCCCCAGATCCTGATGGGTGGCTGGTCAAGAGGGAGCCAGTGGACTCTGGTAACCCTCATCGTGGTGGTTGGTGCCTGGTGAGGAGACAGTAGCTGTATGCTGGAGAGTGATGGGGGGTTGGTGCTTTTATGGGGAATGGGTCTGTGGGAGGAGCATTTCACTTTGGGGAATTGGGATTTGGGAGGATTCCATCGTGCTTGGTGGAGAGGGAGGGTGATGGGGGAGGGGGGGTTTGTGGTGGTGGGGGGTGGGCCGGGCATGCACTGGGGGGTGGTGTTTGAGTGTATCTGGATGGTGGGCGTGAAAGGCGGCCTGATCTGGTAGTGGTGGTGGTGAGTGTGGGTGTGGGTGGTGAGGGTGGTTGTGCTCGTGGTGGTGGTGAGGGCATGCGGCTGCTGGGGGGTGAGGCAGGTGGGAGTGCGGTGTGGCGTGTATAATGGGCATGGTCGCGGGAGAGGGGGAGGGTGTTTGATGGGGTAGGTAGGGGAGCGGAGTGGGTGCAGGTGGAAGGGGGGTGAGAAGTGAGGTGTGAGGAGGTGGAGGTTTGAGGTGGCGGTGGTGAGGTAGGTGGTGGGGGCGACGTGGTGTGGGAGGTGGTAGGAGGATGGGTGGTAGAAGGGGGGGGTGGGAGGCAGTGAGTGGGTGGTGGTGCTGGGCGGGGGTGGTGATGTGGGCGGTGGAGGTGGTAAGTCGGGACCAGGTGTTATGGGGGGTGGTGTGGTTGTTGGTGAGGTGCTGGGTGGGGGTGAGAAGGAGTAGGAGTAGGAGTCTGGGGGGTAATTCTCAGAAATGTCTGTGTGGCCAGGTGTGCAGGAAAAGGTGCGGGGCGTGTGGGTGTGGGGGTGGTCATTGTTGGGTGGGTGGAAGGGTCGCACGTGGCGATTGCGATACGTGCATTGTTGGCCTTGCTGATTTATGATTACTTGATAGGGGTTGGGGACTCGGGTTATGGTGAAGAGGCCAATGAATCGGGGTGAGATCTTACTGGGGGTAGGGAGGTGCGCCACGACAACGGATTGGCCAGGTTTGTATGGGTTGGTGTGGTTGGTGTCGGGCGTTAGGTCCTGTTGTGTTTGTAGGTGGTGGAGGTGGCGTTTGAGGTGGTGGAGAGGGTCAGTAGTGGAGGGCGGGGTGGGTGGCTGGAGGTGGTGGCGGAGGGGTAGGAGAAGCGGAGTTTCCCCGAAGACTCGTTCGTGTGGTGTTATGCCGTCTTCTCATGGGCATGTGTTTAGGCCCCATTGTACTATCTTGACATAGGCAGGCCAATCTTCATTCTCTGTTTGCATGATGCAAGTGCGGACCTGATTGAGGAGGGAGCGATGACTTCTTTCACAGATGCTGTTGCCTTGGGACCAGTAGGGGGATGAGTGGGAGATGTGGAACCCAAATATTTTTGCTAACTCTTGCCAGACTTTTCCTGTGAACTCTGGTGCATTGTCCGAGTGCAAGGCCTGGGGAATGCCAAAATATGGGAATACGTGGCGAGTTAAAGCATCAGCGACGGATACTGCACTGTGATCTTTTGCGGGGCATGCGATGATGAATTTGGAATAGACGTCCACGAAGGTGGTTATGTATTTATACCCTGTTTTGGGCGTGAGGGGGCCGACGACGTCGAGGGAAAGTAGTTGCCAGGGTTTTGTTGCTGATATTTTTCCTGAGGGGCCAGGTGTGCGAGTGATGTCTTTCCCTAAAGCACAAGCGCGGCAGGATTGTATAATGTTCTTGGCGATGGTGGAGGGGTTTGGTGTCCAGTACATGTCACTGAAAACTTGGACGAGTTTCTTAGTGCCCAGGTGAATGCCATTGTTGGCGTGAAGGTGCAGCATGGTGTCGTGGGCTGTAGTGGGGCTTAGGACAATGTGGCCGTTGGGGTCGAACAGGTGTTCGCCGTGCAGGTGGAGTTTGTTGAAAGTGTTTGGCGGGATCCAGGTAGGGCGTTGCTTATTGTGCCACATTTGGATAAGGTCCGGTTCTGCTGAGATGGCGTTGATGGGTAATCGGGAAAAGGCGTTGGCGTTTGTGTGGAGCTTGCCTGGACGGTATGATATCTCAAAGTCGTATTCCTCGAGAGTTGTGCGTTGCTGGTGTTGGAGTGGCGTAACCACTGTAGGGATTGGTGATCGGCAATGATAATCACATGGGTGCCTGAGATGTACGAGCGGAAGTAATCGAGTGACCAGATAATTCCCAGGCATTCACGTTTGGTGGCCGCGTAATTTCTCTCCGCAGGGTTTAAGGTGCGGCTGGCACAGGCAATGATATGCTCGTGGCCGTCTTGGACTTGGGCAAGGACAGCCCCTATGGTGAGGAGTGAGACATCGGTATATAGACGGAAAGGCAGGTTGTAGTCTGGGAAGGCGACGACTGGGGCGGAGGTCAGTTTGGATTTGAGGGTGGTGAATGCGTTCTTTCTGGGTTCTGTCCAGACGAAAGGTTCTCCTTTCTTGGTGAGGTCGTGCAAAGGTTTGGCGATGTCTGCAAAACCTTTCACGAAACGCCGGTAATAGGAGGTTAAACCTAGGAAGGCTCTGGTTTCGTGCACATCCCGGGGTAGGGGGATGTCGGCGATTGCACGCAGCTTATCGGGGTCGGGAGAGATGCCGTTTGCATTGATCACGTGTCCGAGGAAGGAGACTGAGTGTTCTGCTAAAACACATTTTGTGGGTTTTAGTTTGAGCCCGGCCTGGCGTATACACTGGAATACCTGTTTGAGGCAGTGGAGGTGGTCGGCCCAGGTGTGGCTGAAGACGATGACATCGTCTAGGTAAGCCAAACAGGTTTCCCAGTTGAGTCCGCTCAGAATAGATTCCATGAGGTGGGAAAATGTGGTAGGGGCGTTGCAGAGTCCAAAGGGAAGGACGTTAAATTCATAGTGCTTCCCGTTTGATGTTGAGAAGGCGGTTTTGTGTTTGTCATCGGGGTGGACTGGGACTTCCCAATAGCCTGATTGCAGGTCTAGGGTAGAGAACCATGTCGATCCGTGGAGGGAGTCTAGAGAGTCGTCAATCCTGGGTAGTGGTGTAGCGTCTTTGATTGTAACATCGTTCACTCTGCGGTAATCGACGCAGAAACGCATGGTTCCGTCCTTCTTTCGCACGAGTACCACAGGTGAGGACCATGGGCTAGTGGAGTTTGAGATGACACCAGCATCAAACATATCCTGGACCTGCCGGTCTTCTTCTGCCCATTGTTTTTTTTTTTTTCAGCATGATGGTTGGCGAAAGGGAGGTCCTGTAGTATGAATCTCGTGGCTGAGATAGGTGGTGTGGCCAAGATCGGTTGGGCCGGTGGAGAATAGGTTCTGAAAGTCCAGGAGCAGTTGGTGGAGACTGTTTGTTTGGGAAGGGGATAGATGTGATGGTAGGTTGGGGAGGGTGGGGTGATTGGGGGGTGGTGCTGAGCACAGTTCTGCTTCTTCTGTATCGCCAATGATGAGTCCTCGTGGCAGAGTTAAAGGTGTTGTGGCGAGGTTTGCGATGTGGATTTGGTGGGCATGGGGGGGAAGGAAACTGGGGGAAACTAGACAGGATGATAGGGGTCTGGTGGGTATGGATGGTGAGAAAAGGACTGATGTACCTGAGGGTCTGGTGAGTGTCACCCAAGCTTCGTGGTTAGGTGGAATGGTAATAGTGGAAGCAATAGTGGCGGGGAAGGATGGAGAGCGGGGTAGTAAGGGTGGAATGGGAGATGGGGGTGGAGGGGGATAAAGTGAGGCATTGAGTGAGGCTGGGGTGGGGTTACATGTACAGGTGGGTTGGGGCGGGTGAGTGTTGTGGGGGGGGTGTGGGTGGTGGCATTGTTTTTCGTTGTCCTTCGTTGTTGTTTCTTTTCCTTGCTTGGTTGGGACGGGCTGGACTGAAGTGGAGGCGACGCTGATGACAATTGATGGTCGCATGGAGTTTCTGAAGGTATCCATCATATTGATTACATGTAGAATCAAATATGATGAATGGGTGGTTGGTAGAGACTAGTTGGTGAGTGCTGGTTTGTAGGGCCCGGGTTTCCCTACGGATGGGTAGGGGGCCATCCCCCGCGTCTACGAGGTTGGCTGAAGTGGGGAGGAGTGGGCCGAATGCTGAGGTGTGGCGGGAGTAGAAATGGGAGTAGAGGCATGACCTGGCTGTTCCCGTATCCACCAGTAGTCTTGCCTTGACCCCGTTTAGTCAAATCTTGTTGTAGACTGAGGGTCTGTAGTTGTGTGAGGTGGCCCCCGCCACCATGGGGAGGTGCGGGGGCGGGCCTAAAAATCCATCTGCTGAGGTTGGGTGTGATCGTCGTGTTCGTCATCGTACGGTCCTGGGTAGAGTAGTGGTGGCGCGTCGTCTTCCTGGGCAGCGGCATCTAACGAGGAGACTTTCTTATGCCCCTGGTGGAAATTCCTGCGCCTGCTTGCCTTGAGTTGCTCTCTTATGTCATGCAGGGGGCAGGTGTGACTGCAGGCCGTGAATTCCCAAGGGTTTATAATAATTAACTTGCCTTGTTCCCTGGGGTTTGGGCGCTTCTTTTGTGGGTAAGCCCTGGGCACTGTAGGAGGCGGCCCTGTAGGTGGCTGGTGAGGCGGCGGCTTAGGTTTTGGTGGAGGGTTGTGACTTGTGGGGAATCTTGTTACTGCGTGGAGGGGTTGTGGTGTGGGACGGGCGGCAAGGAGACGTCTGACGAGTTGCAGGTCCTGATCCATGTCCCCTGAGGGATCATAGATAGAGAAGTGCTCCCTGACTGTGCTAGGAAGAATCCTCAGCAGAGCATTAAATGTGTGAGTATCCCGAGTATTCATTGCTGCCTCGGGATAAGCAGTGCTGACGAGGCACCGAGCCTGGACGAAAGTGTTGTCTAGGTTACCGTCGTAGGTGAGGGCGTCGAGCTGCAAGAGAGCGATAACTCTGCCCATGGAAGGCATAAAAGCCTGCTTCACAATCTGCGTGAACTGGTCCCATGTCAGTTCTAGGACGACTTTTAGTGCGACAGTGGTGATTATTTTTCCCAGGTTAGGTAGTGTGACCGCAATTTTTTCCTTGTCCGAGTCAAACCCTATGTCTAAGAGGGGTTTAATCATATCTAAATACACATCAATGTCACATTGGTCAGGGTTGAATTTCGGCAATTGAATGTTAGGTTTGGCTGCCATTATGCAAGTTTCCTTTTTCGTTCCTCTTCGGATCCAGAACCACCGCTTACCACCAGTGTTATGCTGAGTGTTTTTAGGTCGACTCCTCGTCCCAAAAACGATAGCGACTGAGCGGGGTCCTCTTTCCGCACCGGAAGTAAAGCACCAACAAAGGAACAGGACATAAAAACTAGGCAGTATACCTTAACACATCTATTGCCTTAATTCTAAAACCATTACAATATGATACAGAGTGATATTTGAGATACAGGATACAGGGACACAGAGTTAGGCTTTGATAGCACAAAATACAGTTGCACTTAACACACGATATGATGCATGTATACCAATGTCTTTAGTTATATATATGTAGATACCCGTCTTTCATTTAAACCCAAAATATATATACACTCGATAACAAGGGGAATACACAAGGTTAAGAGTCTGTGGGAGGAATATTACTATAACGAAGACAGGGTGTGGATCACGACACTCGACACAGTTACCTAGTCGCGGCGACACTTTACACAGGCTTTTGGTTCTCCCGCACACCCTGATCGTCATTCACAATTACAGGAAGTTCTTTTATTCTGGGCAGGTGATATTGCTCTACTTCTTATTATTAAATATTTTCTACTCTACTGGGTATGTAATTCTGTTGGGTTAATAACAATAGTCACTGGTTTTATATGGATCACACTCTGTCACTGTTCACTGTTCCTCTTCCCCTGGCTTATTTTCGGTATAAGGGGCGTCACTTATTTACCCGTGTTTCCTGGGTTGTTTCACTCTGTCA
The DNA here is from genome assembly GCF_032717465.1 of Coenobita brevimanus. Taxonomy (NCBI): domain Eukaryota; kingdom Metazoa; phylum Arthropoda; class Malacostraca; order Decapoda; family Coenobitidae; genus Coenobita; species Coenobita brevimanus. The sequence goes on along the minus strand of NC_137004.1, from coordinate 7,434,063 downwards.
CTGTTCGAGGGGGAGGACCTCAGGGGGACTCTGCCTGTAACGGGCAACACACTACCCGCAGGGGAGTCACTGCCCGGGTCCAGGTCGTCGGTGAGTTGCAGGGAGGCCCTCCTGTCTGGGGCCTCGACATGAAGGGAGACCCTTACCTCGGGGTCTTGTCAGTGGGGTGCAGGGGGGCCCTCCTGTCTGGGGGCCTTGACCTGTGAGGTGGCCCTCGGGACTGGGGCCAAACAGCTGGAGGAGGCGGGCCTGACGTCGGCGGCTCCGCGGGGTGAGAGAGTCGGGGTTGCCCTCGCCTGTAGTCTGCTGGGCTCACCTGGGGGTCCTGGGGGTGCGGTCGTCTGCCAGGGGACGCGCCGTCAGGGTTGGACTGTGGCCTCGTCTCCTGCTGGTGCCTGTGAAGGACAGAGATTTCCCAGGAGTGGGAGGTAGGTCCAGTCTCGGACTTTGCCTCCACGCTGGTGACACCTCCGGGGCAACACTCCCGGGTGGTCCTGGGGGTGCGGTCGTCTGCCAGGGGACGCGCCGTCAGGGTTGGACTGTGGCCTCGTCTCCTGCTGGTGCCTGTGAAGGACAGAGATTTCCCAGGAGTGGGAGGTAGGTCCAGTCTCGGACTTTGCCTCCACGCTGGTGACACCTCCGGGGCAACACTCCCGGGTGGTGTCGAGCAGTTCCCACAGGGGAACACGGTAGGTTGAGTATGCACGGAGACCGTGTCCTCTCCTACATACAGGGAGGGAAGCACAGAGGCGACTCTCTCTCCTGGGCCTGTCACAGCCGTGGCTCCAGGTCTTTTTACCCTGGGACCCACTTTTAGCTGTCTGCTAGGGCCTCCTGCCCTTGGAGTGGCTGAGAGTACTAACACCTCGTGGTGCACTAAAGGGCCTCCTGCCCTGGACGTGGCTGAGGGTACTGACGCCTCTGTGCACACTAAAGGGCCTCTTACCCTGAAAGTGGCTGAGGGCACGGACACCTCGTGGCTCACTAAAGGGCCTCCTGCACTGGACGTGGCTGAGGGTACTAACATCTCGTGGCGCACTAAAGGGCCTCCTTCCCTGGACGTGGCCGAGGGTACTGACGCCTTTGTGCACACTAAAGGGCCTCTTACCCTGAAAGTGGCTGAGGGCACTGACACCTCGTGGCACACTAAAGGGCCTCCTGCCCTTGAGGGGGTAACTATGGCCGTCGCCAAAACGTTACTTGGGACTGAAACCTGTTCAGTCCCACCCCACTGCTGGCGATGGTTGTCCCGCCTGCAAGGTCGTTGCCGATCCTTGTTCACCTGGTGTCGGGGCAGTTGCGGGGAAAAGGGGCGCAGGTCAGTAGTGGGCGGGTGACCCTCTTGCCCTGGGTCATTAGCCCCCCCGTTGTGTCTTCCTGGGGTGGTGGTGTGGTGGTGGCCCGGTGGTGGGGTGGGGGATGGCAGGGTGGTTGGTCCGGCGGCTGGCATTTTAGGGTTTTCCTTCAAAATTTGGGGGATACTCACTGTGAACAAAATATTTCTTTATAATTACATATTACTTCTTTAAAAACTTATCGTGTAGTATGTACGTAACCAGATCACCTAAGCCCTAAGGAAATGAGATTTTACAGGTAAAAGGCTAAACAGTATCTGAGGTATTTACTATACTTTTTAATTACATCCTACATTCATGGTGACAATGCACTTTTTGGTATTTGCGTAGTTTGGAACATGTCAGTTCTGTTCTGTTATTAGTCGACCTGGACTAAAGAGACACGTAGTATGCGGGAATAAGACCATCAACTAGCTCACTGCACTGGTAGGACAAGGATAAGGGCTCACAGGGAGTGTACGGGTCCACATTGCGACTCCACTGCTTTCATTCTAGGGTAATTCACCCTAAACTAGGACAATCACACACCCCTCTAGGGGGTGAACAATATGAAAACAAAACAGAAATTTACTGCCAACAAAAACATTAGTTGGATTACTATACTGGTTGACAGAGGATTCTTGTTTCAATTTCCCACTTGACAACACCTTATTAGACGTATGAGATCATAAATGTATGATGATAAACAGAGTGATCCAGACTGAAATGTTTATAAAAGGCAGTAGCTACTGTGTAAAGGCATGCTATTGTAACATGTCAGAATTAAGTGTTGAAAGATGGTGTGTACATAGTTGTGAACAGGACAGAACAGAATGTCCATCAATTATAAATTTAAAATAAAAATGTTTATATTATACGAAAATTATAAAACTAATTATTACAAGGAAAAGGATTTTAGTGTCCAGCAAGGAGGTACGATTTTTGTAACTGAAGATTGTTTTGTTTCTTAAAGCATTAAGTTCATAATTATGTAATAAACCAAAGACAAACCAACTCATGTGCTGTTTTAGTTTTTCACTACTCAAGTCCCCATAATCCCCCCTCCCTACATTACTGTATATGAGTATATATTGATTAGAGTGAGTTGGTGCTCACAACTGGAACAAAAATTATATTTCTGCATACAATATTATGGATAAGTGTAATGAATAAAGACTATATAATAGTACAGCAGCGTGCAATTTACAATGTAAACAATTCTCTTCTTCCACAACATATCATTCATATACAAAAACGGTAATTACAGCTATAACTACTAAAATAAAAGTATTAATTACAGACGGAGGTTAAAAAAATGGGGAATTTCTTTTCAGTTTGGGGAACTTTGCCCCTCAGATCTGGGGAAATTTGGACCAGAGCATCTGGCAGCACTGTGTCGGTCACCATCACGCAGCGGAGTGGAGTGGATGCCTCGGCCTTTGTCACGTTACCCCCCTTCCCCCTTTTTTTAAATTACAATCTTTTTCTTCTAAGTTCTCTTCATTGTCGCACGCTTGCTTTTGACCGTCGCCCTCTCCCCCTTAGCTCTTTCATGGAACTCCCCTACATATTTTGTTACATGCTGGAATTTCATCATGTGAATAAAACTAATTATCCCCCAGTAATTGCACTGGTTTCACTAACTTCACTGAATATCGGCAGATTAATTTGCTTCATGATAGCAACACAAGTGGTTAGGGGCTGTTGGGCACATTCAATAATTATTTGTCTGTCTTGGTCTTGTGTTGCGAGGGGCTCCATATGGCAAATTTTCTGTGTTCTACCTCTCTATATCGCTTATCTGTCCGTTAACTGTCTTCTTGATGTTAAGCTGCCGGGATATCTGTCTTACTGGAATATTTTCTAAATAAAGAGCAATACTCTGCTTGCACCAATAGGCTGTAGTAACGTTTTGATGATCCATTGTAGCGTATTTGGTGAGCAGATTTTGCTCGCTCGCTAGTGTGTAGCGCATTAGGTGTGCGGGCTAGTTGCCTGTGTAGCGCTTTAGCGAGTGTGGTAATTTGCTACTTTATATGTTCGATACTCACAATGGGGATTGATATTAAACTTAGCTTGGGAGAGAGAGGCATGTATTCACCAAATGTATAAACACTGTTATCAACAGTCTCCAACACATTCACAATTGGTTTACAGGGGAAAATTACAAAGTACTGGAGCTGGAGCAAAAACCGTGACTGTGTTCATAGAGAGAGGGGTGGATACGTAAACTCAGTAGTTGGAGGGTTAGGCAGTTACAAGAGGTTAAGTTTTTCCGTGGTGCGTATGTGTACGCGAGGGTGCATAGGTGTTGCCTGGACTAGGGCAGGAGAGGGAAGAAGGCCTCAGGCAATGCCCCAGGCGCTTTTGTACACATGACGCTCACATAGGCCTCTAGTGCCGTGTGCACATGACTAGGTCGACTGTGATTGGGCAGCAAGACCTTTGGTCGAAGGCAATTGGAAGACGCACCTTACGGCGTGGCTTATATGTGACCTGATTGGATTAGGCACCAGCGACACCCTCGGAGTGGGTTTGTGGTTTTAGGAGGGTCACCGGGTCACCCAAGCCTCGGTGCCATGGTGTCGTGTGCAAAGTGTGGAGGGAATGTGGTGATTACATACGGAGGCTGTGTGGTGCAAAGTAAGACTGTGGTGCACAATAAGTGCGCTACAGTACTCCCTCTCTCCCCCCCCCTTTTTTTTTTACATGTATAGAGTAAGGTTTTATATATTCCTTATACAATCTTAATACAATGCTTATTAGAACGAGTATTCATTTAATATAAAGAGTTTAAATCTAGAGAATTCATACTACAGAAAGTGACACATATTCTTCGTGATAACTTATGTGTAGGGATACATAGCCTTAATGTAGATAATACATACTACAGAAAATTTGACACATGGTCAGCAGTGAAATACATATATAGAGATACAGATTTAAAATCCAGACCACCTATTCCGACAAAATTAGACATGGTTAGCAATGATATATAAAATATACATTTTGGAGGATTAAGTCTAGGAAAGTAACATTTGGTGACATGTGGGAGTATTTATATTCTCTCATCCTCTAACTGTACAATGTACTGCTGCAGGAAGGAAGGGCGCTTGACCCGGCGCCCGGATCGAGTGAAGGTATCAGTGCAGGACGTGTTGTCAGGTAGTGTGGCTGAGACATTGTCAGAGGTGTTAGTTGTTCGGGGTGTGGTCTCTGTTGCGGGGTCAGGTGTGGTGGACAGTGGGGCGGAAGTATTGGTGGTCTGTGGGAGGGGTTGGGGTGGCGTGTCTGGCGCAGGGTGCAAGGGATGTAGAAGGGGTGAGGAGTCAGGAGGTGGAGATACGGCACGTGTCGAGGTGGTGGTGGGGGTGTAGGTGGTGGTGGTTCGCGGGAGAGAGTGGGGTGAGGTGTCTGGGGTAGAGTCTGAGGAATGTAGAGGGGGTGAGGTGTCAGGGAGTGAGGGTGCGGGTCTGCTCGGGGTGGTGGTGGTGGTGGTGGTGGTGATCTGTGGGAGAGGATGAGGTGTGGTGTCTGCAGGAGGATTCGAGGACTGTGGAGGGGGTGAAGGTGCAGCGCGTGGGGTGTTGGTGGTTTGGGGTGTGTGGGAAGGGGTGGGTATTGGAGGAAAGTAATTAACAAAGGGAACTGAGGTCAGGGTGCTGTGGGGGTGTGCGATGGTGTTGTGATGAGATGGGGTGGTCTGGGTTGTGGGCTGTGTGCTATGTGGTCGTGTGTCTGAGTCCTGTTTGTGTGTGGGTTGTGGATGGGGGGAATGCGGCATGAGACATGGTTTGATGCGGTCGAGTGATGTCGTGTAGAGCTGTCTCTTCTTGTTGATGGTAATAAGCTTGTCAGTTCGTGACACAACCGGGTATGGGCCGTCGTTGGGGCACTCTAGTGGGGCAGGGGGCATCCCTCTTCTGACAAGGACGTGCCCGGTGGAGTCTAGGGTTGTAGGGGTATAGGTTGGCTCGGGTTGTGGTGGTCGGGGTGGGTTGGGTGTCATGGAGCGCAACGCCTGGTTTAGTGCTGGCAGGAATGACAGCGCTGGTGTACCTGAGTATGGTGGCGAGAACTGGCCTGGTAGATGGAGGTCCTTGCCGTATGTCAGCTCTGCTGGTGAGTTGTTCATATCCTCCTTGTCCGTTGTATGCAGGGTGAGGAGGACGATGGGGAGGTCGGCCACCCAATCAGCCGGATGGGGCTGCGATCGCAGGGCTTCCTGGAGGCAGCAGTGGAACCACTCCACCATCCCATTCGATTGTGGATGATAGGCCGTGGTGCGATGCCGTGTAGTGCCCAGGAAATGTAGTAAGTCTTGCCAGGCGTGAGATTCAAATTGGACCCCTTGATCGGTAATGACAGTATGAGGGGCACCAAAACGGGAAACCCAGGATGACAGGAAGTGGTACGCCACCCGGTCGGCTGTGGAGTCGATCATGGGTGTTGCTTCGACCCACCTTGTGGCCCTGTCGATGCAAGTGAGTATATACCTGTTTCCCCTGGAAGGTGGCAACGGTCCGACGATGTCCACGTGCACCGTGTGAAAACGCTGGGTAGGTGTAGGCAGGATGGCCAGGGGTGTCTTTGTGTGTTGGTGCACCTTTGACATTTGGCACGAGAGACATGTTTTTGTCCACCGAGTGATGTCACGCCTCATCCCGGGCCACACCGCCCGGTGGCTGATAAGGCTGTGTGTGCCTCGAATCCCCGGGTGGGCTAAGGTGTGATAGTGCTGAAACACCTGTTGGCGGAACTGGTGGGGAATGTACGGCCTCGCTGGCCCACACGATATATCACACCATAATTTGGACAGGGAATCTGGGATGTCCAACTGCTGGAGTTGCAGGGATGTGGTGCCTTGTAACAGCTGATTTAGCTCCTCGTCAGTGTGTAGCGCCTTAGGTGTGCGGGCTAGTTGCCTGTGTAGCGCTTTAGCAAGTGTGGTAATTTGCTACTTTATATGTTCGATACTCACATTGGGGATTGATATTAAACTCAGCCTGGGAGAGAGAGGCATGTATTCACCAAATGTATAAACACTGTTATCAACAGTCTCCAACACATTCACAATTGGTTTACAGGGGAAAATTACAAAGTACTGGAGCTGGAGCAAGTACCGTGACTGTGTTCATAGAGAGAGGGGTGGATACGTAAACTCAGTAGTTGGAGGGTTAGGCAGTTACAAGGGGTTAAGTTTTTCCGTGGTGCGTATGTGTACGCGAGGGTGCACGGGTGTTGCCCGGACTAGGGCAGGAGAGGGAAGAAGGCCTCAGGCAATGCCCCAGGCGCTTTTGTACACATGACGCTCACATAGGCCTCTAGTGCCGTGTGCACATGACTAGGTCAACTGTGATTGGGCAGCAAGACCTTTGGTCGAAAGCAATTGGAAGACGCACCTTACGGCGTGGCTTATATGTGACCTGATTGGATTAGGTATCAGCAACACCCTCGGCGTGGGTTTGTAGTTTTAGGAGGGTCACCAGGTCACCCAAGCCTCGGTGCCACGGTATCGTGTGCAAAGTGTGGAGGGAATGTGGTGATTACATACGAAGGCTGTGTGGTGCAAAGTAAGATTGTGTGGTGCACAATAAGTGCACTACACCATCTTGCTTAGCGGCTAGCCTTCACTGGTTTTCCCGCGTAAATATAATACTGCATAGTGAATTAAATGTGGATAATAATATGCATTTAGATGTTTATTTTTCTGATTTGATGGCACACGTGATTTCGACATTACCATTGTCTGTGGGTTTCAGGTTATGGGACATTTTCCACCAGTATTGTTAATTTAAGATGTAAAATAAGTATTACCAGAGTTTCTCCGCATTTTAACTAGGAAACCGTTGAGCGATAGGACGTGCGTTTTACATTCTTTTGTACAGCTAAGCCTCAACCTTATTATATTATGGTTTCCTCTTCTGTAATGCGAGAAATACACGGTAAAAACTCTTATATATTGCTTTTTGAAGCTGTTTACCTAAATACTCCTTTTTCCGGTGCACATTTTTCAAAATACAACTGGGCCGTGGCAATTGCCAGATACCAATTTCTGAGCGAAAGGTACTGGGAATCGAGTCATCACTTATTTGGGCGAGTGTACAGTACATGTTATATTTTACTTTTGCTACCTTTGGATCATTAACTCAGTGCAGGAGTAAATATTCGATCAGGTGTTACTTTTACAGTCTCTATCAGTTCCTTCACAGAGAAATCCTCCTTGTGTTGAATAAAATCACTTGGTAAGAGTAGAAGAATTTGCCTGACTAAAAGGGCTGTTATTTTTTTTTTTTTTTTTTTTTTTGTAGTTTATGGTGCTCTGTAAATAAAACCTTACTGTGATAATAAAGTAATTTTATAGGTAAAGTCTGACTTGGCTCGTATCTCTAACCTCTACCTGGGGAAAAATAATCTGGTTGTTTTTAATGCATCAAAGACTCAGTTTTTGCACCTATCAACCCGACAAAATCTTCCACAGGTATACCCACTGTTTAATAATATTCAGCTTAATCATGTATCATCCTTGAACATGCTTGGGGTTTCATTTACTCGGGACTTATCTTGGAAAGATCATATTACATCTCTTATAAAATCTGCTTCCAGGAGATTGGGTGTGCTAAGCCGACTCCGTTCCTTCTTTACCCCTGCACAATTGTTGACTCTATACAGGGGTTTTATCCGCCCCTGTGTGGAGTACAACCTTCATGTGTGGGGGGGCTCCCCACATACAGCTCTTCTCAATAGGGTGGAGTCAAAGGCTTTTCGCCTCATTAACTCTCCTCCTCTTACTGACTCCCTTCAACCTCTGTCTCTTCGTCGCACTGTTGCATCTTTATCTCTTTTCTATCGCTGCTTCAATGGTCACTGCTCCTCTGAACTGTCTGCATGCATTCCTCCACCTCTACAACGGGCATATAGCACCCGTCTAGCAGCAAACTCTCATCCCTTTTCTGTCCAACTCTCTAATGCAAGAGTTAACCGTTGCTCCAAGTCCTTCATTTATGCAACAGGTCAATTCTGGAACTGTCTCCCTCTGTCTGTATTTCCTGCTTCCTATGATCTCCAGTCTTTCAAACGCAGTGTCCAGGCATCTCAAAATAATCGGATCTTGAATTTGGTTCCCTCTTGTATTTTGTTTTTCTCTTGGAAGGAACAGTTTTGCGGGCTCGTTGCCTTTGGTTCCTTCTTCCTCACAGAAAAAATACAATCATCATCATCATCATCATCATCATCACCTTCATCAGAATTAAGTCTTTATTGCTCTCTTCACAGTATATAGGTCATCATCATCATCTTTTATTAACCCATAAAAAGCGTAGAAGTCCGGGGCCAGGCCACTTGGTCCTTATATTTAAACCAAGAGTGACCAGTTGCTCTTGCTTGAGTGGCATTATAAACATACAGTATAATGTTGATTTAAGGTGATGCTCTTCTTTGTGCCTATTTCCTAGCACCTAAGTATCGGTGAAAAATATGGTATATCTTTTTCTATGCAAGGAAGAAGGAACCAAAGCCCAGAAGCCCGCAAACTGACTTGGCCTTAAACTGTCATCCCTCCATATTGAATGCTCAGTGGCAACAATAGATTAACATTAGATTATGAAGCTAGTCACGAAGATGTGCTATGGAGAGGGTGTAGGGCTATACCATTCCCTTTTTCTGCCTCTGATCTACATAGATTTAGCTGCGTAAGGATGAAAATCTAAGCCAGGTTAGTGTAAAAGAACCATAGCCATGCCGAGTTACATTATATCAGGGTTTTCAGGTTCTCCGTTATTATGTTCGCAAGCTGATGTGCTATTTCGTCCGACATAACATCATCAGCGTAACAGAGGCAGGAGATGAAGCGACCCCTGAGTGAGTGAAACAAATGCATTGCTGGACTGTTATAGACGCCACTAGCACGTATCAGGTTAGTGAGACGAACGTGCTCTCCTTCTGTTGGAATCATCTTGTCCAAATCTCCCAAGTTGGCTGTATCATGATCAAGTTCTAGTGGTGATTGTGAAAATAGACTTTCACTGGTATTTTCAGTCTTCATTAGAAAAACACACATAAACAGGATAGGATCGAGGTCCTGTAAACTTTTCAGAAGGGTAGCATGAATGTCCTTGGCAAAACCCCAGAAGTCGTCTCGCCAGTTTGCAGGTGTTACGGTGTGTTCCAAAATGGCAGAAATATGGGCACCCAAGGCCCTAGACGTGTTTCCTGACCAATAGCGACGACAGTTAACTGCATGAGCTTGTCTAACAATGTAAGTCTCCTGCTTCAAGCCAGCTTCAGATACAAGGTCAACTAGTGACACATTCAGCAGTGCCACAATAGCACTGTTAACAGTAATTCCATTTTCCTTGCATTTCAGAAGGAAACTCTTTGTTGTGTCGGTGTCAAGAGTGATTGGTCGTATTTTTGTCTTGTAATCTGGACTCCTTGGTCGACCAAAGGCTCGAGGAATAAGTTTTACTGCTTTCTCATGCTCAATGCTGGTTTCCATCATCTGTTGTAATTGGTCTGGGTTTTTCTCCAAATCAGAGCGTATCGCCAGCAAGTGTTTTTCTGTCTCCTCTCCTGAAACATATTCCCCAAGCTGGGTGGTGTCATCAATAGGTTCATTAGCAATGACTTTGTTGATTATATGGAGGAACCAGTTGACAATCCTTGCATTAGTGGTGCCGTCCGCTATGCCGTGATGGTTGGCAAGGACAAGGGAGTACGTGTGAGGAAAGTGAGGCAGAGAGAGAGGGTCGTAAGCAGCACCGGGAGGCAGGAGGCGGGCACACCACAGTGGACCGTCAGACTGGAACCGGTAACGTAGTAGCTCCTCCGCCACTTTCACAGGGTCACTCTCCTCAACCACCTAAAAATATATAGGGAGAAATTTAACTTCTGACTAGGGAGAAATTTAACTTCTGACCTGGTAACATAGTTAATCTTCTGCTGCCATCACTGGGCCACATTCTTCAACCACCTAAAAGATGCAGTAATTAACATAGTAACTCTTCTATCACCTTCACTGGGTCACACTCTTCCGTTACCAAAGGACATAATTATTATAGTACAGTAGGTAATTTCACATTGGAACAAATAACATAGCAACACTTCCATTACCTCCACACAAAAATTCTTCATATTCCGTTTTTTTTTCTCTCTCTCTTCCGGCAAAACTATATAAAAAGAGCGATTTAAAGATGAAAAATTCAAAGAAGAAGTTAGATAAAAAGAGAAGAAAAGCTTTAGAGACAGCACATATATGTACAAAAGAAATCACTAACAATAGAGATGACTTTATGCGTTGGTCAGTCACTGCGGTAGGTGTGGCTTTAACCTCATCAAATGGGAGGGGAAGGGGGAGCCTAGGGAGGAGCGGGGACAGGTCATGATAAGACCATCAGGTCAGGTCAATACAATAGGGGAGGGCAGCCAATCAGCAACAGACACGACAAAGGTCCTAGGAACGTCCTATATATAAATATCTCCGATTTCCTCACTTTGTAATCTCTCTGAGGATAACGTCTGAGGAATAAAGAACTTAAGCTCTTTCCTGTGTTTCCCTTCCACCCATTCCTACCCATTTGTCAATATAAACCAATTTATATAAATAGACAGATAGATAAATAAATAAGTAAACTAATCATATACATCGTAACTAATAGTTGTTTTTGCATAATGAACAACAGACATAAGAAGAGTCTGCAGTTTCCTTCCTTTCTATGGAAACAAATCATAGTTACATGACGGGACTGATGGCAAGTTTGTGAATGCAGGCCCAACGCCGAGAGTCAGCGCTGGTATAGTACGTGTACACAAACACCACATTTTTATATTATTCAACATGACTGTCAATCTCTCTCTCTCTCTCTCTCTCTCTCTCTCTCTCTCTCTCTCTCTCTCTCTCTCTCTCTCTCTCTCTCTCTCATCATCATCATCATCATCATCATCATCATCATCTGGACCTCTTTTTCCACCCTAGGGCAGGGTGAGGAGTAGCAATGTCCAGACAGCCCAAAATTGCCCATTCACTCATCATTCAAGCCCCCGGAATCTTGGATCTATCGGATATGCCAGAAACATTCACCACGTTCTGTAGCTTCACATAATCGTATTCGATAAAGTAAATCCGGACGCTGCCACGTTAAAAAGGGATGCCAAAATCCCTCATCACGCACTTCTCCTCACAATATTCATCCAGCCAGCTCAATCTCCAGTCAGTTCCCTAGCCTCACCGGCTTCCATACCTCTCTTCCTCACACACTCATCCACCATATCTCTCCACCTTCTCCTTGGCCTACCTCGCCTCCTCCCTTCTTCGAATTCGCTCAGATATAACTTTTTCACCACTCTATTGGTATCCATTCTGTCCACATGACCATACCATCTCAGTACACTCTCTTCGATTCTGGTGTTCACCGACTTCCTTACTCCGCATCTTTCACGAATCACATTATTTCGTACCCTATCCACCCTCTGTACTCCACATACATTCCTTAGCAGTCCCATCTCCACTGCTCTTACTCGTGACTGTTCATTTTCATGCCACACCATAGTCTCACATCCATATGTTAAAGTTGGCACTAACACTTTCATGTAAGCCTTGTGCAGGTGCAACATTCAAGCCTCTGTTTCTTATCAAGGCCTTCATTACACCAGCTACTTTTCTTCCTGTGTCACTCTACTTTCAACTTCTTTTGCACATTTTCCTCTCTTGTCTATCACTGTACCCAGGTATTTGAACTCTCTCATCAATTTCAATCTCACTCCATTCACTGCTACATCGCACTGGGAGTCACCTTCTCTCTCAATAACCATCACTTTACTCTTTCCTACATTTACTCTCAAGGCACGACGCTCACACACATCAGCAAAACTCTTCACTAGCCTACCAAGTTCTTGTCCGGTACTTGCAAGCAGTACTGCATCATCAGCATACAACAAATTTGAGATATTCCAATAAGTGTTATTAAGAACATCAATGGTAGTAAAAATACCATTAACAAAAACAGAAGATGGGCTGGGAACCCTTGTGTTCCATCACCTATCATTACCAACGCCATCCCTTTCTCCATTACTCGTGTTTTTACTTCTCTCATCACCCCATCCATATATATATTGAACAACCGTGAGGACATCACACAACCTTGTCGCACGCCCACACCGATCGTGAAAAATTCACTTAGATACCCATTAACCCTTACACATGCTTCACTACCATCATAAAAACTCTTGACGGCACCTAGCAGCTTACCCTCTACACCGTACATGAGCAAAACTTTCCACATTCCTTCTCTTTCCACTTTGTCATAAGCTTTTTCCAGATCCGTGAATGTCATAAACACCTTATGGTCCTTCTCACAAGCCTTCTCTACAACCTGTCTCACTGCAAATATTTGGTCCACACATCCTCTGCCACTCCTAAAGCCACCCTATTCCTCACTCACTAGGACTTCTGATATCTCTCTTACGTTATAATAATTCTTCCATATACCATCCCTACCACACTCAATAAACTTATATATAGATAATTATATATCTATATAAATCTATATCTATCTATCTATCTATCTGTGCATATATATATCTTTCTATCTATCTAACTGGCTACTTATCTATTTATCTACCTATGGGCAGACACTTTAATCCCGTAACGGTTGGTCACAAAAAAATCATCTCAAAATCACCATGGTACCTTGCCACTAGGATGCCCTCCTCCCAGCTCACACCTTCCTCATTCATAAACCTCTCCACGACATTCACGTCATCCTTGGTCTCCCTCTTTCCCTTTATCATATTTACATACGCTACCCTAGTTATTCTCTCATTTTCTATTCTCTCCATATGGCCAGACCATGTTAGGTACACTTCTAACACTTTCCCGCTCATCAGCATCATCACTACAACGTCCCTTAACCTTCTTATTTTTATGATGTCTTGACTGATTAATTCTTGCTATCTCCAGACGATTTTATTTTTCTTAGTGGAAACATCTTGTAGCAAATGGGTAAATTAAGGCTATATTTAATACCTCCAGTTCGAAAGTCTCTCAGAAAATAAATAAACAAATAATTGTTCAAAAATAAACCAATTAAGTATGTCATCGGACGGGTGTGTGGAGATAATCTAATTCACGACGCTTTTTGTCAGTACCGATAGGTGTTAGTCATAAGCAAGCGAGTAACCTGTTTGCTTGTGTTCTTACTTAAAGGAGAGACAGGGATACTAGTACTCTTGTAAACAAGAGGAGGCTTTGATGATAAGTGAAAGGGAGTATGGTTTATTCAGTTGGGCAAACAATGGTTAAAGTATACCTCATTTTCACCCCGTGGCTCCCTGAACTCTGCCTCACCTCACCTTGGGTTGGGAAAGGAGGTCTGGATGATGATGATGATGATGAAAGCAAGAGTACAGGTGACACTGCAAAATCTGGTCAGTTAATACAATAGTCCTTTACTTACGGAACCAAAATTCCATCACAGGGTCTGCCAAAGTGTGGATATTTCAGTTTGGTGTGTGAGAGATGGAAAAAGTACCAGTAAGGCTTATATCAATTATACGACCATTTTTTAATGTTACAGAATTTTAATTACCCTCCAGAATCGTGTTACACTTGATCTAAGCCTTACTGACATGTTTTACATCCCGCACAGTGAACCGAAATCTCATACACCAGTTTTGCTGACCCTTATTTATCTATCTATCCATCTATTTAAATATCTTTATATTTATTTATTTATTATTTTATATATCCGACTTTGGGCACAGGCATAACAGCCTGTTCACTTATACCCAAAAATCCTACGTGCCACACCTTCACATGCTCTCAGAAGAGGAAAATGGAGGATATAAGCGTTCCCATGCACAATACCTGAAAGTCAATCCGCTCACCGTCCATGTCACAAACCCAGAGAGTGTCGTCACGTTCACGGAAGTAGCTTCTTAGGGTGGGCACCGTCCTGTTAGGGGAGAGAATGGTCACAGATGACTTATTGTCTGGTTTATTATTGGTATTTCTGGACGATTTTATCCACCTTAGGACAGACCATCGGAAGTGATGGGGTTGGTAAAGGCTATTTTTAACTCCTCTCAATATCAGAGTCTCCTACAAGCTACAAAAAACATTGTCTGGTAGTGGTAGTAACAGAAAAGGCGGTACGCCATCAGAATGAAGTAAATTGTTGACCATCCAATTTTCTCTGGTTCCATCCCCTAGGTGGAACTCCTACTTTTACCTTGGCATCCTTTATCATTACCTCCTTTACACTTATTTTCATGTTACAGTCAGTGAATACTGAGCTTTAATTCAAACATCAGCAGCCAGTAGACCCACATGGACTCTTAATTATAGCGCAGTGTTTAACAAGCTCTGAAGGAAAATATGACAGTTTCAGAGAAAAAGAAAGCTGGTGTCACTTTGAAAATAAGGGCATAGAAAAGTTGTTGTTTCTGTTATGGCCCCAGGCTCATCTGGACGTGAGCCCTATGGACTACAGGGCGAAGCTGCCCTTCTGCAGTCCATCATTTTCATTTTGGGGGGCAGGGAGAAAGCTGAGGGATGTTTGTATATCCAGGTAGCGAATTAAGTAGCCTAGTTAAACTGGTGCCAGCACGTGAAGGTATCCCTCTCTGGCACTGTATGGGAATGTTAAGTAGTCATATGGGAGAGCACTACCTTGCAGACAAAAGAGACCAGACGGACCTGAATAGATGAAGAAGAGCTGTTTCCACATGGTGGTGAGAGAGAGGAGCTGCAGTGTTGAGAGTGAGGGCGTATGCCGACTGTAAATGCCCTGCTTTCCCAGCTTCAACAAACAACGCCTCTAGCGCTGTTGCAGCCCTGATCCATCTGTCCGTTCCCGCCATTTTTCCTTGCACTTCACTCTGACAGCATAAATAACAATTGCCAACTACTGAATAGGTCTGAAATCTTAAGCGGCGTGTTCTAAGTGGCACTGTTGATTTCTTAGCACCCTATCCTTAGCGACTTATTTTGCACATTGCACCTGAACACTACTGTATGTTATTTATATCTTTATAATGTAGACACAGTTTGCATCAATAACGTATAAGAGGATACTGAAACGTAATGTACAGAGTAAATCGCTAAGGAAGACAAGTTACGAAATCCCAAAAGCCACTGAGAATACGATCCTACAACATATTTACGATCAATTCTCCCTAGTAAATCACATACATTTTTGTACGAGCGACAGGAAGAGTTGAGAATCTTTGGCATAATTTTTGTCTTAGTTACAGCACAAGAGTCATTATGAACCATTTGCTTTTGTTGTTGTAGAAAGGCCAAAGAAAGAACAGTTAAGACAATTCCCGTGTCTCCTAAGGCAATGCCCGTGTCTCTTAAGACAATTCCCGTGTCGCTTCATCTTCTTTTAATACTAATCCAAGCCGCGAGAGGGAAGCTATGGTAGGTTTGTTAGTAAATCTCATTCCAAGCCAGTACGAACAGAACGGTGACGCAGTATTTTACGTCCATCAATCAAGTGGGAGGAAGTTATGTATTTACTCGTGTCAGTCTGTCTGTCTGACTATCTGTCTGTGTTCAAAAAGTTGTTAGTGGACTGCAATGGATAGGTGAGCAATGGGTCAAGGGAGAGTTTATTTAATTGGCTTGGGCAGAGGTATTCATTCCCTAGAGATTGATTAACACGGCACACTAAGACCGTACACTTGACTACCTATGTAAGACCGTCAAATTATTTGTCTGGCTAAATTTTAAGGTGGACTCGGATCCCGATGTGGAAATAAATCATAGACTTTATTGTCGTCCGCGAAGGTATGCGCTCTGTGTGTGCTTTCTAGTTCTTCTTTATGCTCAAAAGTCAGCATACCGTCTATGTCGGTATTTTCAACAACCACTCTCACAGGAAACGTAGTTTTTTTTTTCTTATCTTTTATCTTCGGCAAAATACTAATAGCCCTTGACTGGTTTTCTGCTAGAACAAGAGAATAGGGATATCATTTCTCACACGAAGGATTTGTACAACATAAAGGCAGCTGCCATTTAGAGGACAGAAGACAGGGGTTGGCTTCTACAACATACGCCCGATTCTCTATCGTAACTTTGACTTGTGTTTGTAGGAGACAAAAAATATGGGAAACTTTGCTCCCTCTCTCTCTCTCTCTCTCTCTCTCTCTCTCTCGTCCTTTTTTGGAATTGATCGTAAATGTGTTTGTGACTCCCAGGGTTGGGAAACATAGGTACCAATGATTTTTTATTTTTATTTTTATGATTATGATGTAGTAGCTTTGTTAAATTACTAAGTGGTTTAACTACATATTATTGACCAGATAGTGCAGTAAATTATTCCTATGAACAAATCTAGTTATGCGACACATATTTGCGGTCACTCCACATTCCCATAGACCACCTCACACTCCCCTACACTACTCAGCACTCCCTCACTCAGCATCACACTCAATCACACTGCCTCACAATCCCTCACTATACTCCACACATCCTCACAATACCTCACACACCCTCACACTGCCCCACACTCCCTTACACTGTCCCACACTCGCACACACTACCCCACAGTCAACCCCACACTCCCTCATGCTACCCCACACTCCCTTACATTACCCAACACTCCCACACACTACCCCACACTCCCACACTTTACCTTATACTCCCTCATGCTACCCCACATTCCCACACCGTACCCCACACTCCTTCATTCTACCCCACACTCCCAGACACAATCCCAAACTCTCACACACTACCCCACACTCCCACGCACTACCCTACATTCCCATACATTGCCCCATACTCCCTCATCCTACCCACACTACCACACACAACCCCACACTCCCACACACTACCCCATACTCCCACACACTACCCTACACTCCCACACACTACCCCATACTCCCTCATGCTACCCTACACCCACACACTACCCCACACTCCCACACACTACCCCATACGCCCTCAAACTACCCCACGCTCCCACACATTACTCCATACTCCCTCATGCTACCCCATACTCCCTCATACTACCCCACATTCCCACACACTTCCCCACATTCCCACACTACCCCATACTCCCTCATGCTACCCCACACTTTCACACACTACTCCATACTTATACACACTTCCCCATATTCCCTCATGCTTGCCCACACTCCCTGAAACCCCGGGCACTACCCCACACCCCCTGAAACTTTGTCACTATTATTACACACACTCAAGTACAGTGGACCCATAAACAAACCTTATAGTGTCAGAGGGAAAGTCCACAGATCCTAGGGGTTCTTCTCACTGCCCTGTCCGTCCTGAGTCTGTTCGTGCCCTATACGCACCCTGTTATGTAAGTCTGTGCGCTAACATGTGAGGTTGCCAGGTACTGCTGAGTACAAATGTTCGGCTGATATTGCGTCTCTTGTACCGCTCACTTCCTTCTGTTGACTAATATTCCTATACGGAAAGGTTTGGCATGTCTTTTTGCCCTTAGATGATGCTCCTATATACGATGCGTCAGGGAAGAAAGTGGTGGACACATCCTGAGTGTGAGATAAGGCAACTTTTGTCTCTGACTGTCCATTACCAAAAAGTGCATCGTCACGATGACTGTCAGTGTTCTATACAACGCTCATAAATCCATGGAAATACCCCTGGGATTCAGATAACACACTGAGGTATGGCGTTAGTCGTGTAACAGGTGCTGGTGTTTTATTGTTTTTATGTGATCGTAATTTGTGAATGACTTGAAATATACGATGATCAACCCATGATTCTGCTAAAAGATGGTTTATGTAACATCACCAAGGAGGGAGGCACGTTAGGTTGGTTATCCTATTCTTAAATTTACCCCAGCCTAGCCTTGGACCCTTACATCTCAACTGGGAGTAATGTGGGACTTGCTGACTCATGCATATACACTCGTGGACTACGGAGGCTTTTATATTCCTCGGTGTCGCAGCTCAGTTATAGGAATCTGTGACTGGGAATTCAGGTATATTTATACAATTACCCTTATAGTTATAATACATACAAACCTTTGCTTTTAATACCGGGCATTTTCTGAAGTGATCAAGCTGACTTTTACTCTAAAGAATATTTCGCATTTTCCA
Organism: Coenobita brevimanus; assembly: GCF_032717465.1. NCBI lineage: Eukaryota > Metazoa > Arthropoda > Malacostraca > Decapoda > Coenobitidae > Coenobita > Coenobita brevimanus. The sequence continues at coordinate 7,415,644 of NC_137004.1, read as the reverse complement.
CAGCTAAGTCACGAAGGATTAAGGAAAATATCAATATACATTTTACTGAGTTATGCGAAACCTTACATATATTAATTATAGTGTATACTGTCTATTTGCGCTGGTACAGATGCAGACACAGGCATCTCCCTCGCTATATCCAATGAAAAAAGAAACATGGCGGATCACTACCCGTCCCCGCCCCTGAGGGGGTCAGGAGCGGGTATTGTTTTCACTCGGTTTGTCTGTCTGTCTGTTAACAATTTTACGCGAAAATTATTCGTGCGATTTTAAAGGAAATTACAGGGATGATGGGTTATGACCTTCTGATCACCCGATTAATTTTTTGGCCAAATTGGGTCAAGGCTCAGGCTGTGGGCCCAAAAAATGAAAAAAAAAAAAAAAAAAAAGAGAGAGAACGGGTAAAAATCGTTTTTTCGCCATAACTCCTTTCAAATTCGTCATATCGACATGAAACCAAAACCTAAAGGTGCATCTATCAAATTTGCACCCAATAACGTGCCGCTTTACATCAGGAGAGTCATCCCCCAGTTAGCAATAGGGGTGTCAATGTCAGGTGAGTCGGGCCTAAAATTTCAAATGGGCATAAAATCGTCAATTTTCACCCGATTTACTCCCAATTTGATGTGACATCTTTGACAAGATATCCTGTTGTGTTTATACGCCAGCACTAAAATGACTGCCGGGGACTGGTTTGCTGTGCCATGGCACCGCCTCTTGTTTTGCTCCCGTTCCCGTCCTACCTCTGATTACCTGTTATCACATCATCGTATCGGTCAAAAAGGCTCCACCATGCTTGCATGCATCGGCCTTGGTCACCTAACGGCGGCTTTCCGCTGCTCGATTTCTAGCAGCCTCCCTATTCAGTCCCTTATTCCTGAGGTCACACCCTACAACTTCATCCAAGGTTTCTTTTATGTTTGTTTCTCACAACCCTACCCCCAACGTTCACACTTCTCACCTTGTGCATCCAACTGTCATCTTCTGTCCTCTCAACATGGACAAACCATTTCAATCGATCTCTCCTCATCACAACACCAATACACTCCAGTCCCAACCTTCCTCTGAACTCTATCCTAGCCTCTCCTGTACTGATGGGATAACAACCACTTACAAATAATGAGTGACCAATACATTTACATTTAAAGGTTTATGAATATATGAACTATTTAAGGAACTGTTATTAGTAATACATTTCAAAACAGAATAATAAATGGACCAAATGTAAAGAGATGTCCACACTACACCTTTATGAAGGGTACAAGATATACAAGGTACTGTTGACCCTTCAGTTTATAAGACATTCAAATTCGTAGCTTCTGAGCCTTTTCTATTGTATTTTCTGAGAAGGAAAGTTGGGTTATGCGAGAGGTAGACGAAACACCTGACATAGATGTTGGTCCTTTACTGATGCACTGCATCCCTATACATGCTAGATGGCAACTTGGAGTACTGGACTTGTTCCAGGTCTGGGCAAGACTTGAAACATACTTGAAAACCAGTCAGTTGCCATGCTGAACCCAGTGTCAGAAAGTAAAATACTCTGCTAGAACTTGGTTGAAGTCATTCTGTCAAGGGGAAATGTGATTTTAATAGAAAGCTTATATATATATGGCAAGCTGGTGATAGGGAGAGCTGGAGCTCCCGTTTCACCAGCCCTCAGGACTTGATCCTGACCATCTCCCTTTTCTGAACATTTTCAGTGCATTCATTTACACAGAGAGTAGGCCAGCATGCTCTCATAATACCTCTACCTTCAACTGTCTACACCACACTACATGCGCATAACATATCACACCTTCTATTCACATCTTTAGTAATGGCCGCTGCAATCTTACTATCAAATGCGGTGGTACCTCGGATTGCCACCACCGGCAGGGTAGGGCTGGAGGCACAGGGTCCTCCCGGTCGCCATCAAGCGACTGTGCCGGCAGCGACTGTTGCTATTTCCGGGAATGCTCGTCGGCGAAGAGGTGACGGTGCGGCCTTATTCTTTACCAACATCCGCGGCCTTACCACAAATTTAAACTCGGTTCATTTTTTCCTTCAGTCCATATCCCCTGTGGTCCTTTTCCTCACAGAACCACAAATCTCACCCTCTACCGATATATCTCCATTTTGTTTTCCCGGTTGCCATCTCTTTACAAACTTTCGTAACAAGGGCGGCACCTGTTGTTATATCAAATCCCAATATGCAGTTGACACTGTTTTAAACTTCACTTCATCCAGTTTTGATTACTCATTATATAAATTAAATTGCCAAAACATTACCAAATATATCTGTGTAGTTTATCGTTCCCCCAATGCTTCTTCGGAACCCAGTGTATTTGATTCCATATCCACTCAGTTGAGTAACCTTGACCTTGCCCTTGGCAATGAAATTACCATTTTGGGTGATTTTAACATACACAATGTTGAATGGTTATTGCATTCTGCCCGGACTGACGACGCTGGTCTAGAATGTGAGCTGTTTGCGGAATCGTTTAATCTCACCCAGTTGGTAAAGTAACCAACCAGAATACCTGATAATCTTGACCATAATGCCCATCTCTTGGATTTATTCTTGACAAATAATCCAGATCAATACAGGATAGAGGTACTGTCACCACTTGGATCCTCTGACCACAATCTTATCAAAGCCTCATTAGTTAACCCTCCTACACCTCCCCATTCTGAACCTGTCAGGGTGACCCGATGGCACTTTGACAGGGCAGACTGGGATGGATTTAGAAATTATCTTGCTGATGTTCCATGGCAGTCTTTCTTCTCTAGTGATCCCAATTCTACCCAGTCCCACATTTGCGACTTAATACTTGCTGGTATGGATTTACTCATACCAAGTCAACAATTCACTAAAAGATCAAACTCTTCAAAATGGTTTGATGGCAATTGTGCCAGAGCAACAGCCCAAAAGTCATTAGCATATAACTCTTACTTAAAATCAAAAACATCTGAATCACTCTCCCAATTTGAAATTGCTAGAAATCATGCAAAAGCTGTATTAAATCTATCTAAATTAAACTTTCTTCAAAAGCAAGCATCAAAACTACTTAACAACCCTAATGACATTAGAATTTTCTGGTCAACTCTTAATTCTTTCAATAATAACTTTAACAAGTCATCTTCCATTCCCCCACTAAAATCTTCAGATGGCAATATTACAAATGACCCACATGGGAAAGCAGATATCTTTGCTAGTGCCATTGCCAGAAACTCTACCATAGATGATACCAGCCAGAATATCTCAGTACTGGAACTTGATTCTCCCGAAATTGCCCCACTTAAAATACACACAAGATACGTAAAATCCATCCTAGACAATTTATCTACCAACAAAGCTCCAGGCCCAGATGGGATTCAGCCAATTGTTTTGAAAAAGTGTTCCCCTGAACTTGCCTCTGTCCTAGCTAAATTATTCAGACTATGCATACGTACTTCTTTATTCCCAAATTCATGGAAAGAAGCCAATGTCCACCCAGTTCCGAAGAAAGGAAGTTCGTCTGACCCCTCCAATTACAGACCAATAGCTGTTACATCTTCTCTTGGTAAGGTATTTGAAACTTTAATTAATAAGCATATTGTTAAACATCTTGAATCCAACAACTTAATTAGTGATAGACAATACGGTTTTCGCCACGAAAGATCCACCATTGACATACTCAATCTCTTAACTCATACCATCCATCAATCAACTGATCTTTTTGGAGAAACTCATGCAGTAGCTCTTGATATCTCTAAAGCTTTCGACAGAGTATGGCACCGTTCCCTGCTGTCCAAACTCCCTTGCTATGGACTAACGTCTTTTGTTCCTTTGATTTCTTCTTATATTAGTGACAGGAAAATAAGAGTAAAAGTAGATGATGTAGAGTATATTCGAATTTCCACTCAATTAATGCCGGCGTGCCGCAGGGATCAGTTCTGGCGCCAACCCTATTTCTGGTTCATATTAATGATCTCTTATCTGTCACTCACAATCCCATTCACTCATATGCAGATGACTCAACACTACATAGTTCATTCACACTCAGACATCCATTTACAAAGTCTAATATCTCTACCTCTCAACTCAGTACAGCCATCTCCATAAATCAAGATCTATCTACAATCAGTGAATGGGGACAAAACAACCTTGTCTCTTTTAATGCTAGTAAAACTAAATATATACAGTTTACTTATAGACAGATATTGCCAGATTCGTACATTACCTTCAGTGCTACTAATACTCCCATCTCCAAAAGTATTGAAATTCTTGGTGTCTCACTTAACAGTGCCCTCAGCTGGACCTCTCATGTCAGATCACTTGCTAAAACCACCTCAAAGAAACTTGGATTATTGTACAGAGTCCGTAACTTCTTCGCCGATGAGCAGTTAGCTATGATTTATAAGAGTCATGTACGCTCTCAGCTTGAATATTGCTCACCCTTGTGGAATGGTTGTGGAGAGGTTGCATTTAGACAACTAGACAAAATTCAGAATAAAGCTGTTAGAATCATTAACAACCCTGCCATTACATATAAACTACCTCCCCTGCAAGTAAGAAGGAATGTTGCCTCCCTTGCATTATTTTACAGATATTTTTTTGGCAAATGCTCAGACGAAGTTGCGTCCATGGTGCCACCTCTCTATGCCTTCCCTCGTGCTACACGGGCATCTGGTAGCGCTCATGCCTGTAATGTCACTCAACCATATTGCAGAACTTCTGCCTATCAGAATTCTTTCATTCCCCGAACTGCATCTCTCTGGAACTCGCTTCCCCAGAGTTGTTTTCCTCCAAATTTCAACCCACAACTGTTCAAGTCTAACTGTTACAGATATTTTATGAACAGAGGACACCGGTAATCTGGTGTATGGATTATTTTTTTTTTACCCATTTGTTTTTCCTTCCTCCGTTCTGTTATTTATAAAAAAAAAAAAAAAATCATTTGACACAAGGTGAATCGACTTGTGAAATCAAGTAATAAGTTTTACTTTATGTGGCTTACTTCGCCAATTCTCTAAGGATGAGAATTTTATAAACTTTCTCAACAGTACACAGCAGAGACTATCTACTCACGAATGCTGTATCATTAGTACTGTTAGCCTCCGAGAAAGTGTGATCTTTACCCCCTGACAATCAATAACTAATAATAATGGACAGGTCCTTGCTAGTGCTTAACTCCTGGCTGGCACAACGGATTTGAGTTTTAATATGGAAGAACTGGTTTAAATACCAGTCGTGATTAAGAAGTTTGTGCGAACTGGGAGTAGCACACTGAAGTAAGCTCAATGTGGAGATATTTTACACGATTCTAGATTTACATTAAGCTCAAAGAAAAGAACTGTAAATTTATTAATTACAATGAAATAAATTTACGTTACATGAATTTCAAAAATGAATTCAAGAGGGGAATTCACTGCCATAGGGGGGACTAGTGAATTCAAATATCAAAGGAAATACGCTCTATCACTCATTCAAAGAGCTAATTAGACTTAAGCCTAGGAAAACGAACTGAAATACTGGTCGGTGGAGGGAACGGAGCTGAAGCTACACAAGACTGGGCGTCTCTGCTACGGCAGGTGCTGCTCAATGATCAGTCACTACAACCGATCACCAAACTCGGTGAGGAGACTTGGGGAATCGCTGAACTCTGGAGACTGTAGGTGCTACAATGAGGGAGCCTCCTCTCCCAGCACTGGCACAACGACCCTACTCCTGTGGTTGCTTGACACCAACTGATGTAACAAACACCGGTACAGGGCCCAGGGGTGTGAGAACGGGCATGTTCGACAGAAGTGGGCGTGGCCTAACTCAACAGTCAACGAAGGCAAGGCGAACGATATACACGCGCAATAAACTCACTCATTGGAGCACTAATGTCATGCACGAGAACAGTCACTTTTGGAGCAGCGACGAATGTTTTGAAAAAAACTATCCCAGTCAAAGCAGGGATGGTTAAACTCAGTGGGTTTTCCACTAAAGTTCGTGGTTCCCCACCAAAGTACAATGTAACGAATTTGTATAAATATACAATCACGCGAATTCGTGACACACTCCCAGACTTAGACTTGCTTGCAAACTTGCACCCCTGAAAGTGTTAGAACTTTCAGGTAGTTTCAAGCAAAGTAATAAGATAAAAGTATTACACTTCAGTGAGAAAAAATAAAACCTTTCATAGGAATATTTCAAGGAATTGGATAATGCAGCTGCCCTTTAACCACCCTAACCTTTAGTCGTTAGGGTGATACTGCACGGGATAAGAATTCATCACTTTATTTCATGATCACAAAACAGTTTTTAGTATCACGGTGGTCTGCGTGACTAGCTGGCCTTATCCCAGGTCGTCAAACTGCTGACGACAGCTGTTTCTGCCTCTCCTCACACACAGCAGCTGTGTATTCTTCTTATATCTCACCATTTCCAGGGTAGATTTCACTTTCAAAACATTACTGACATTGGCACCATACAATCAAAATACCTTTTAGGGGATTAGAAGTCAATGCACTAACTCATAATGGGGCTAGAAAGCCGTGAACTTGCTCCCGAGAAGTCAAAACACCTGGTCAACGAGCATCTCCCCTCGCATACCAAGTGCCCACCCTCCCGTTAGGGACCCTTATGATAAAACTCTTAAACTTCTTATGATATTTTCTTTAAGTAATGTGGATAAATATTACGAACTATATAAGAACTCATTGGTAATATATTAGCCTCAAGTGTCGTCATTCAACTGAAAAATATAAATACTGACTCAATGTAAAGAATACATAACATCATGACGAAAATGTATAAAAATCATGGAATATTACAGTTCATGGCGCACAAATAATATTGGCATTTATTTTCAATCTGTACACCTGACCATCCTCCCAAACAGTTATTTTGGGGGTTGAATGATGACTTTTTTTCTTTTTTTTTTTTTAAAGTGTCCGACTCTGGGCAAAAGGCTTCAGGGCCTATTTCTCGGGGACAGTGGCCCATCCCAAGGCCCAGTAGTCTTCCTACACACCTCCACATGTCACCACTTCGGCACTAACACCCACCGTCCATATTAAATACCTGCTAGGGCTGTCTCATACAGGACTGGTGTATTGGTACTAGCGGGGGTACTTTTATATGGTGGCGGGTCTTTTGGTAGATCAGGAAAGTCTGCTTTTATGAAATTCAAATCCTTAAACAGTTCCCTGCCAAGACAGGATGCGAACCTGGGTCCTTTAGGACTGCAGGCCGCCTATCTACCAATTCAGCCACTTTGGAATGTAATAGTGGTAGGTGAGGGCACTCACCACCCACTCACTCGATGTAGTGCTGCTCTCAGGTGTCTGCCCTTTCCTCTCCTCCACCCTTCTTTCCTACCATCCTCTTCTGTCTTTCTTTCCTTCATTCTTTCCCCGCCCTTCTACCTATGTGTGACTTTACACTCCCTCTTCTATCTTTCTTTCCTTCATTCTTTCCTTTTCCTTCTGCCTGTGGGTGACTCTACACCGAGTGACAAGCCAAATGGATTCCTGTACACCAGGAAACCATTTACTAAGCTGGGTGGTAACCATATAACCAAATTTTGGCTCCTGGTGATTTCGTGGGTAATTAATGTGCTCCAATCGGACTGAACCTATCTATCTATCTGTCTATAGCCCGACTCCCTAATCCCGCAAAGGGTGGCCGCAGACAAAACACCTCCAAGTCGCTCTGTCACCCACCATTTGACTACCCTCCCCCCAACTCACCCCCTCCTCCCTCATATACCTCTCTACTCCATCCCTCCACCTCATCCTCGGTCTACCCCTCCCTCTCCCTCCCTCCACCTCACCTACATACACCCTCTTAGTCAGTCTTTCATTCTTCATTCTCTTCACATGTCCAAACCACCTCAGTGTATTTCTCCTAATCTTCTCAACCACATCCACATCCACCCCACAACGTTCCTTCGCTTCTTCATTTGTCAACCTGTCCCTCCATGTCACTCCACATGCTCCTCTCAAGTAACTCATTTCCACTGCTCTCACTCTTGACTTGTTCCCTTCTTGCAAGGTCCACGCCTCGCTTCCATACGTCAGGTCCACGCCTTAACTTCCATACTCACCTCCCTATTTCTCATCACTGCTTTCAGTGTACCAACAACCTTCCTTCCCTGCTGTACCCTTTCACGCACTTCATCCCCCAAAGTTCCATCCTTACTCATCACACTACCCAAGTACTTGAATGCACTCACATTCTCCATATCCTCACCATCCAACATCACTGCACACTCTGTGACTTCATTCCTCTCAAGCACCATAACTTTACTTTTGTTTACATTAACTTTAGATTCCTCCTCCTACACACTGTCCCAATTTCATTCACCAAACCTTGCAACTCCCATTCATCTTCACTCAACAATACTGTATCATCAGCAAACAGTAACACCGGAATCTTCCAAATCTCACCCTCATTCATTAGAGCCGCCCCCACATCCACTGCCCTACCCTGCACCTCCTTTACAACCCCATCCATGTATATATTAAACGGCCATGGAGACATCACACAACCCTGTTTCAGTCTCATACTGAGATCAAAGAACTCACTCAGCTCACCATCCACTCGCACCGTAGCCCTAGCTCCCTCGTACATACTCTTCACAGCACTCAACAATTTCCCCTCCACTCCACATATTCTTAATACCTTCCACATACCTTGCCTATCTATTCTGTCATAAGCTTTCTCCAAGTCCATGAAGGCAGCATACACTTTCCTTCCCTTCTCTAGATACTTCTCCACTAAACATCTTAGAACAAATATCTGATCTACACACCCTTTTCCCTTCCTAAATCCCCCTTGTTCTTCTCCAACTAGCTCCTCTTTCATATGCCTAACCCTATCAATGAGTATTCTACCATATATTTTACCAGTCACACTAAGAAGGCAAATACCCCTATGTTTACCACATACTTCTCTCTCCCCTTTTCCTTTGTATAAAGGAACAATTATACCTGATTTCCAGTCCTCTGGAACCCCTCTTCCCAAGCCAATCTACACAACTTCCATATCCACTCCACAACAATCTCACCCCCATACCTAAGCATTTCACCACACACTCCATCAATTCCTGGGGCCTTTCCCAACTTAATCTTCTTCATCGCTTCCACTGCTTCCGCCCTACTGATCTCTTCCTCAATCCTCTCATCTCTTCTTCTCCCAGCCATTCCCCAACCACTTATACTTGCTCTGCTCTCACTCTCTACATTCAACAAATCATCAAAGTGCTCCTTCCATCTCCTCAATTTCTCTCTCTTCTCCACCAACAATCTATTATTCCTATCTTTCACTCCCCTACTATTTCCCCTTTCACACTGCCTTACTTTCTTTACCGCCTTCCAAAACAATTTCTTACTCTCCCTCCATTTCACACTCAGATTCCTCCCAAACTTTTTATCCACTTTCTTCTTACTCTCCTTCACCAGTCTCTTAACCCCCCTTCTCCTGCTCACACATACCTCTCTCTTCTCTCTCTCATCTTCTCCCCTACCTCTACTCGCTAACCATTCACTATATGCCTTCTTCTTTTGTTCCACAGCTCGTTTCACCTCATCATTCCATCATGCTGTCCCTTGCACATCCTTGCATCTCCTCCTCACTCCACAAACCGCCTCACACGCTGCGCCTATCTCTTCCGTGAATATCTTACATACGTCTTCCACCCCTTCCATCTGCTCTAGCTCATACCTTCCCAATCTTTCTTCCACTATGCTCTTATACTCTGTCATTTTCTCACTATCTTGCAATTTCTCCACTCTTCTCACAGGAGCTGCTTCCTCCTGTCTTCCCTTTCGTCTCCTCAACCACTTTCTTTGCAGCTCTATCTTGGCCATCACTAAGTGATGGTCCGAGACTCCATTCCCCCACCCTCTCCACACTCTTGCATCCAACACCTGTCTTCTCATTCGTTCATCCACACACACGTAGTCTATCATTGCCTTTCATTCAACAAGTTCACCATCCATCCTCCTCATTACTCTCCATGTATACCGGTGGATCATCTTATGACAAAAGTTGGTGCTGGATTGCCAACCCCTTACAAGCACAGATGTCCACCAAAGCACTACCATTCCCATCTACTTCAGCTGGCACACCCCACTGACCAACCATTCCATCCACTCGTACATTCCCAACTTTGCCATTCATGTCTCCAATCAACAGCACTCTCTCCCTCCTCTCAAACTTGTCCATACATGCTTCTACTCTCGCCCAAAACTCATCTTTCACTCTTGCCACTCGATTCTCTGTCGGGGCACACATAAATCGCCCACGCTTGTATACCTACTTTCATCCTCACCCATACAATCCTTGCACCCACTGTTCCATACTCTCTTATATTCTCCTTCCACTTCTTGCTTATCATCAGACATACTCCCTCTCCTGCCCTCTCATTCTAATTGACTCCCGCACATATACCTAAACCATATTCCCATTCTCTCACCCTTTCACCTCTCCATTTAGTTTCAGTCAATCCACATATATCCACTTTTGCATCCTCAAGCACCTGAACAATCTCTCTCTCTTTCACTTCATCATTCACTCCTCTCACATTCCATGTTCCCACCCTAAGAATGTCCTTTGTCCGTTCCTTAGTCGTCAATGTATGGTCCGTCCGGGTCCGAGGCGCTTTATTCGCTTTTTTAGGTAGTTCTTTTTACGTGGTGGGGCACTAACCCACCACCAACCCTTTTAGTCGCCTCGTACGACAAGCAGGGATACTGGGGGAGTATTCTTGAAACCCCCCTACCCCCAGGGTGCAGGTTTACATCCAAGTGGTGGTTGGGGTTGATTTCTCACGTAATGCCACATAGGCATTAGTTAGGCTTGTCACTCTCATCTTAAATTCCAGGACCAACTTGCCTAGCCCCGGGCTCCTACGCTCCTCGTGGGGCGACATAGGACTGGATGATGAATGGATGGATGGGATGTAATAATTGAAAATGTGAAGAGAATCATTACTGAGGTATTCAAAAAATAATCCACAAAGACCTTGGGCCAAAAGATACTTAAACAAAGGAGAATGTTCTCACGAAAAACATTGGTGTTCTCACACACACACACACACACACACACACACACACACACACACACACACACAAAGAACATGGAGGGGATAAAGTACAAACGATCCCCAAACAAAATTCTCCCTAAACTGGCTTTTTGTATACCACGGTACACAGTGTCCCTTAGAGACACATCACAGGGATGTCATACTATGATTTTCCCTGTGTGCCTGTTTCCTTTCCCAAAGTAAACTGCCAGGGGAGGCAATTAGTGCACATTCAGAAGACTGAATTGAGCCTTAACTATGAAACCTCATACAATTTCATATGCTATCCTTTCTTTCCACTAACATTCTACCAGTTGTGCAGAAGTTTTCTAGTGGAACTAGACAATTCCTTTAATAAGGATTACTCAGTGTCAACCCGTGTGCCAACAGGCCAACGGGAAAAAGGTCGGCAGCCTGTATGTGTAACCTGTTTCCCACAAGATTATCAGGTAAGAAAACAGACTTATGGGTATCACAGGTGAATTAGCCATAACCCAAATATAAACCTGAAAACAATTCTCACTTAAAATTATAGTACACATCATAAACTGTAAAGGTTCATGAGCAGCAACCAAAAAAAAAAAAAAAAAAAAAAATAGCACCTTCACAACGGCATTAAGGTCCAAAGTATTCATAACAGCCAAAGGTTTCAGAGAAAATTCAGTACCTAAGTCAAATGAGTATACAACTGAGCACATAATATTATATATATTGTAACTATTACTACTGTATCACAGGTCAACGTACCTCATGCAATAGTCCCATTGAATACCTTAGGACAATGACCTTCGTTAACAAATACTTCCAATACGATAATATATCCAATGGTTGTCCTAACTCTAAAGTTCCTCAATCAATCTTGATGGAGATTTCCTCACTCTTGGTTGGGATCCAGTGGTACAGACCCAACCCACGTCACGACACTCGCACATGTTCCTGTAATTTAAAGAGCCAGTCCTCAGTTCCATAGTATTTCTTTACCTTGTCAGCTGCTCGATATATCAGCACATTGTCGAACATATTCAACAGTTTATATGCCGAACCATCTCTAATAATTTCCAACACCCAGAATGGTCCAAGCCACTTTAAGTTCAGCTTTCGACTTGTAATTAATAGAGGATTTTCATTTTTCACCCACAGTAAGTCATCCTTATCCCTAACCTTATTTTTCCGGTCCCTGTTTGCTCTGTCACGAGTCCGTTTAGGCTGCTGTTTCGAAGTCTTTTGAATTATCTCATGGGCTACCCTTAGTGTCTCTCCCTCATCTGAAGTCACTGGTAGAGTTGCATTAATATGTCTTGTGGCTCTCCGAGAGAAAAACGCAGTATGTGGTGTCTCTTTCAAAGTTGTATAAACGGCATGATTCAAAATTCTCTGACAGATATTTTGGCCACCTAAAAGGATGACCTTTACACAGATTACTTAGCACACTTTTCATTGTCTAGTGCATTCCCTCTGACACACTATTCCCTTGTGGGCGATAGGGCATAGTGTAGCTAAAATTAATATGGAACTGTTTGCAAGGACTTTTGAACTGTTTGGAGGTAAACTCAGTTCCATTATCAACCACTAACATTGTAGGAGCTCCAGAGTCACACAAATACTCCTTAAACACTGAACACAGCTTTTCAGTGGTTTTGGTCCTTAATACATAAAATTTAACATAACTACTGAAATGGTCTATGATGGTGAGAGCATAACGGTACCCGCTTGTTCCCTGACACGTCTGTCAAGTCTACACTAACATCCTCAAGAGGCTTAGTGACTAGAGGTACTTCCTGCCAATTCTGTTGCAAACCTTGGGTACCCTTATGGATCTGCCATTCAATACGCTCTCTCACATATAACACAGCATCTAAGAGTTGGCCAACAGAACCATGTCTCCAATTGGTCAATAATCTTCCTAGCTCCCAAATGACCAGGCAGTTCATCATATTTGAACTTTAAGGCTGCTTTTACCAAACAATTTGGCACAACTAAAACAAAGTGAAGACTATTGTCCTTCTTTGGCAGAGAGAAGTAGAAGAGGTCCTGATGTAATGTAAATTGATTTAAAGTGGCTCTAGGATAACGCATCATGGAAATTGGTCCACCCTCAAAGTAGGTAATAAGATTATTCCACCTGGACTCCTTCCTTTGTACCTCCTTAAAGTCTTCGTTGGTCAAGCCAAGCCATGTCTCGGACTGACTGTGAACTATTGGCCGAACTGGTCTGCTGAGCTGATCGGCTACTACTTTCAAGCGGCCTTTCTTATAATTTATATCAAAGATATAGTCTCTCATGTCAATTACCCATCTCTTAATTCTGGGGGACTTAGTTTTCCTACAGAGGACGGAAACTAGAGGCTGGTGGTCTGTCACTGCTGTTAAGTAAGTTCCCACAAATGATGGTGAAATTTCCTACATGCTAGTGCAAATGCCTTTGTCTGTGGCACTGTACCTAGTTTCAGCTGGTTTGAGTTTCTTGGAGAAATGTGCAATAGCACTAAGGCTTCCATCATCTTGCTGTTGCATTAAGGCTGCACCAACATCTGTAGCACTCGCATCAGTATGCAAAACAAAAGGTTTACTATAATCAGCCTTCACCAGTACAGGTGAATGGACTAAAGCTTGTTTCAGGTCTTCGAAAGCTCTCCGACATTCTGGAGTCCATGAAAATATCTTACATTTCGGCAACAACTGTGTCAAGGGGTATGCAACCCTTGCAAAATTTTCAATATGCTTTCTTTAAAACCCACACATACCCGCCTGCTTTATATTCTTTGGGGGTTTCATATGATGAACTGCCTCAATATTATCGGGATCGGGGATGCACACTTTCTGAGACAGTATGTGGCCCAGAAACTTTACACGTTTTTAACCAATACATGGCACTTTGTTACATTGAGTTTCACTCCTGCTTGGTGTAAATGGTGAAAGAGCTTATCTAGGCGTTGTACTAATTCTTCAAAGGAAGGGGCCCGCAAAATGACATCGTCTAGATAGTTCTTCACCCAACCTTCCCCCGGTAGTGGGGATGGCAACTTTCTCATCACTCTAGAATATATAACAGGACTGTATCTCATCCTAAAAGGCAAGCGCTTAAATCTGGACAGAGTGATACCATCTATTAAAGTGGCGAAGTCTCTACTGGCATCATCTAAGACAACCTGGTAAAAAGCATCCTTAAGGTCTAATGATGCATAGTATTTCTGGCCAGCTGCATTTTCTACCATCTCCTCCAGTATGGGAAGTCGGTACAGGTCCAACTCAATTTTGTGTACACTTGTCTGTAATCCAAACACATCCTCTTTCATCCATCCGGTTGACGGACTAGTACAATTGGGCTTAACCACGCTGCAGTGGATGGCTCTGTTATGTCTCTATCCACCATCTCATCAGGCATATTACTGATAATTTCCTTAGCTTTCTCTGGGTAGCTATACACCGGGGCTGTAACTGGGGAGATGTGCCTAACTGCTACTTTGGCTGGAGGTCCCTTGATTTTTCCAAATTCTGACTTGTCAACCATAAACAATTCATCGTGTTGTTTTAACAGTGTCTTAAGTTAGAATTGCTGTCCTAATGTCAGATGGTCCCATATCTTTATTTTGAGCAACTCCTCAAATTTTTCCTCTCTACTGACTGTGGTATTAACACTATCAATATGAGGGATAAAATTTTTGAAACTTTAGCAACCAAACAAGATTGCCCAAATTTTTCAATGTCACTCTCACCAAGGATCCTATAACTTGCTACAATGGCCCCAGGTTTAAGTACAATGTCTGTCTGGCTCTGACTGATAAAATGTACTGTAGGTCAATTTCCCCGTTAATGGAGACTATAGTACACAACAGTGAATCATCTAAACTCAAAGATGTTTGAGGAGAAATTTCCAAAACTGTGCTGGGTTCTTCACTAACTTGAAGAGGCAACACACATGCTTGCCAGTGTCTTACGACAAGTTCTTCCCGTAGGCAAAGATACTCAAAAGGCTGCTTGACTGGGAAGGTCAATCTCACCCTCCGTGCGCTTTGCTTGTAGGATGAATGGTAAAGGTGCCTAACTGAGTAAACGAATTCATCTCACTTAAAAGTTTGCTGTTGATGATCCCATTCTAAAGGAGCTTTGCCCAACATATCTACTCCATATAAGAGAAAAGTCTCAAGAAAGTGATCAGGGACTACCAAAGTTAGGTGTCGAACAGTCTTTATGCTACTAATGAGAATATCCAGGTACACAGCCCGTAGTACAGGAAGTGGTGTTTTTGATATCCCTGTCACTGGAAGAAGGATCTTATTCTGGGACATTTCTAATCCAAGCTGACTTATAAATTTTTTTGAAGCAAGGGTTATTTCACTCCCAATATCTACTAATGCAGAACTCGATCTTTGTTTCACAATCAACGATATGGTAGGACATCGATTTGTTCTGGCTTTACCTAATCAGTTCGACTGTCTGTACTGTCGTCCCTGGCAATCAGCATTGCCCTTCCTACAACCTACTCTTAACCCCTTAACCGCGGGCTTCTTTTGCTCTGTCTTGCGTGTCCCGCAGGCATATTCGGGCTCCGACAGACTCTCAAAAAATATTAGCCAAAAATCAGTTATTAGTCCTAGAATATTAAAATTAAATATCCTTATGACACATACCTTCAGCTTTCTCCTGGGATGTTTGTTGAGCCTTCGTCGAGTACCATAGGACTTGTGGAGACCTCTGAAGTTGGGTAACGAAGTCTCCACTTTACACTTCCCGACAACCCGTAATATGATAACCACAGCCAGATATTATCACTAGAAACACTATTCTATGATTATCAATTAGTTTGGAATCCATACTCAAAAAAAAAAAAAAACTGTGAAAGCAATGAAAATTACGAGCGCGTATGACTTTCCCACTTGCGCTAGTTTGCCGCTGGTATTCTGTCATTTATTATTCAATAAATGACAGAATGTGCACGACCCTCTAGTCATGACACCGTATTGCCAGCATCTTCTCAGATTTGCGAGGTTCCTGCCTCTGGGAATTTAGGGAAGTGGGCACGATTACTCTTGACAGTGCCGCAGAAGCTGATGCCGTGCTCTGAAAGATATTTGGCAAGTTTCGGTGCTGTATAATAGTTGTCTGTATACAGCACATGATTCCCACCAAATTACCTTTCAAGGAACACTTTCACTACACAGCCTGAGAAGCCAAGGGGGTGTGTTTTATCAAGATCGACAGTGCTGGCTAAATAAATGACAAAGTCAAGGATATACCCCGTCTTACAGTCGCACAGTACAAAGAACTTGATTCCAAAGCGATGGCGTTTGCATGGAATGTACTGCACAAACCTAAGAACAAAACCAAGGATTCGTCAATGACAACATTCTGAAAGGGGTGGAAGAATGTTATAAACTTATCCTTCATTCTGCCCAGAATCTCCCAGATCTTCCAGAGTGGGTCGGTTTGGGAAGGTACATCATTGTCGGCAAAGTGCAGGTTTCCCATGATGTTCCGGAAGCAATCTCTGGCCATGTACTTCTTGAAGGTGGGTGAGGGTAGTAAGGGGTCCATGGACCAGTATTCTTCCAACTCATGCTTCTTTGAGTGGGGCATGAGAAGCATGAGGGCGAAGAACACATACAGCTCCTGCACCACTTGCAGTACGTTGTGATTCTTACCTGTTGGTCTCATCACATATGTGCTGCATGACTTCGTCATCAAGGAATGCCAAAAGGAAGTCAACACACTCAGCATCCTCGTCAAGATTGAAGGCAGGCTGTATCCCTGAGGAACTCTCGTTGAAATCAAGATGTTCTGGGACAAAATCGGACCCTTCCGTCCACGCGAAGGCGTCCAGGATTCCCTGTCGTGGCGATGTAGGGTGGGTGAGGGTGGAGGGTGGCTGTGAGGCAGATTTATCTGGTTCAAGGTCATTCGCACTGACCCTGGGTTGCCATACAGCACTAGCAGCCCTTACTCTACTGGCAACTCTACTTTTACGGGTCAGGGATTTACCTCTTCCTCTACGGCCTGCCTTCAATGTTGATGCAGGTGGTGGCTCCGACGACCAAGACTCCGGAGAAAATTCAGCAGAAGAAGAGGAAGAAATGAGTGAAGTGGGGCTTGGGGAACGGGGAGGTGATTCACCTCGGGACTCATGGCGGGCTGGGTCACGTGGGGCCATTGTTCCGGGGCTAACCCGCCGCCTTTTCACTCCCTTCCCAAATTCCTTCCCTTGCTGCACTAAGGGCTCCTTTCCTTTGGAGCTAGGGATAACTTGGGACACTGAAGCACTCGTACTAGGAGTTTCTGGCACGATTTTCTCACCTGGCTCATCACACGAATCACCTGAAGGATCAAAGTCACTATCCATCATTATCATTGATAATTCGGTTAATTCACGTTCCACTGCAGTCACTTAGTCCTTTCCTGCTTCCCACACGAGTTTTTCTGGGGGTAGAGGTCACGGGGCCCTTTGCAATGGGCGCAGAAGCGGCGGAAATGGCGGGGCGCAAGTGCGACATGCTTTGACCACAGAGGACAAGGAACTGAATGGCGCGGCTTATCTGAGAAGGCAAGGGTTGACAGTGACAATAGGGCTGACAGCTGCTAACTTACATGCTAAGAAATTATTGGTAGGAAATCTCAGCAATACATAAAGAAATAGGTAGTTCCAGGTGAATGTGAATGTCACTTAGGTTTCTCCCTTCCTTTCTTATATATATTTTTATTACGGAAATAGATTACAAGGCATAATTCAAAGGGGAAATTACCGTGGGAATTTAGCAAACGAGTGCATGTCAGGTGTTGTCAGGTGATAATTAGCCAATTCCTGGTGTATACCACTATCACTTACCTTATTTCTTTTTTATATATATTATTTTGTATAAGTATAGGGCATAGGGCTTATTTTCTATCTATCTATCTATTGCCAGACGCCTCAATCCCGTTTGGGGTGGCCACAAACAAATCGCCTCCAAGTCGCCCTGTCCCCCGCCATTTCACTGCCCTGCTCCCAACTCACACCCCCCTCTCTCATATACCTCTCCACCCTATCCCTCCATCTCATCCTCGGCCTCCCCCTCCCTCTTCCCCCCTCCACATCACTCACATACACTCTCTTCGTCAGTCTTTCACCCTCCATCCTCTCCACATGGCCAAACCACCTCAGTGTGTTCCTCATAACGCTTCCTATCACATCCACATCCACACCACAACGCTCCTTTATATCCTCATTCGTCAGCCTGTCTCTCCACGTGACTCCACAGGCTCCTCTTAAATAACTCATTTCCACTGCTCTCACTCTTGACTTGTGTCCTTCCAACAATGTCCAAGCTTCACTTCCGTACGTTAGAGTTGGTATCACAATACTGTCATGTAGTAACTTTTCCACTTCCATGCTCACTTCCCTGTTTCTTATCACTGCTTTCAAAGAACCAGCAACCTTTCTTCCCTGCTGTACCCTTTCAAGCACTTCACCCTCCAAACCTCCATCCTTACTCATCACACTACCCAAGTACTTAAACGTACCCACATTTTATTTTAATGGATGAAATCAGTGGAAAAATCCGGGGGAGATTTGCTATAGCGCAGTGCGGCAGGGCAGGCGATAGGAAAGGTAAAGGAGGTGAGGCAGGGAGGGGTGAGAGGGTACTGGAGGGAAGGTAGGGAGAGGAGTCAAGAACGGGGGAAAATGGCTAAATTGTCAACAATGGATGGGAGTACACATGAGATTAGGAGTTCTGACTATTGGTGGACAGTAGCAGTACATGCTAAAAAATTATTAGTAGGAAATCTCGAAAATACAGAAAAAAGTAGGTAGTTCCAGGTGAATGTAAATGTCACTTAGGCTTCTCCCTTCCTTTCTTATATATATTTTTATTACGAGAATAGAGTATACTGCATATTTCAAAGGGGAAATTTCCATGGGAAATTAGCGAACGAGTGCACGCGAGGTGTTGTCACGTGATAATTAGCCAAATCAAGGTGTATAGCACTATCACTTACCTTATTTCTTTTTGGTATATATTATTTTGTATAAGAATAGGGCATAGGGCTTATTTCAATGGATGAAATCAGCAGATAATTCCGGGGGAAATTTGCTTTAGCACAGCATGGCTGGGGAGGCAAGAGGACAGAGTAACGGAGGGGAGGTAGGGAGGGGAGTTAGGAATGGGGAAAAATGGCTAAACTGTCAACAATGGATGGGAGTACAGATGAGATTTGGAGTGCTGACTAGTGTTGGACACTGGCAGTACTGATAGATGATACAAGGCACCACTCGTAAGCCCGGGAGAATTCAAAATAACACAGAATCACAAAAGTGACGCCCCACGGTATGATCCATTGCACCTGAGCATCACAAAAGTGACGCCCCATGGTTAAGGGGTTAAGCAATCAAAACAAGCATTCCTTGCAGGTGTAAGGGGGAAGTTGCTGGCGCATGATCAGCCTTTTCACAGTAACCACAGTAAGTTTTCTTTGGAGGAGGTTTAAGGGATTTCATCTGTTGAGTGCTCGTTCAAGTTTATCAAACTTATCTGTGCTTGGAAGCTTTGTCTAAGTAGGCTTCGATGGGGCCACCAGAGCCATATCTCTCCTTACATTCATCCATTTGATGTGTCTGTTAGTTATTAGCACAAGTGTTCTCTCATCCTCAACCAGTTTAAGAAACTCAGTAAGGGAGACAGTGTCAAAGAAATCACCAAGCTTACACCGGGCAACTTCAGGAAGTCCCTGGTATAATTTCCTCTTTGTAAGTTTCTCTGCATCAGCAATGGAATCTTTGGGGAATTTGGTCTCTAGACCTGCCACTTTACAATTTAATCTGTTCACAAAGGTTCTGGGGCTTTGCTCTATGTCATAGGTGATTTACTCAATAACTTGCCGAGCTTCTGTAACATTAGGAGTACCACAAAATTTAACACTCAGAATCGCCTTGAAATCACTCCCCGTAGAGATTGTTGACTGCTTAATGATACTATCTGATACTGAGCAACTTGCAACCTTTCTTCAGCAGATGTCACACATGATCCAACAAGGCTATACAGCTCTGCCAGGATACTTTTGATTTCGATCCCATCTAAATCAGTTAAATTTACCACAGGAATATCACTGAGTCTAATAGCAGACTCTTTGGGCAAGGAAGTACCTGGGTCCAGGGACTGATGTGGAACTGAGGGAGCTGATGTAACTGATGGGAAGAATGGATTAGAATTACAGTAGTTTGATTAGGATCAGGGGCTTCTGTGATGTGCCTTTTAATTCTAACATTTCATCCTTCAGTGTTTCAATTAAGATTTGTTGCTGATTTAAAATCCACATAACAAATTTTCATGAAAGCATGCTCCGCATCAGCCTTATGTCCTGATGGTCATCCTCGGCTCCCCCAGACTGACTGTCTTCAACTCCAATTGCCATTTTAACTTAAATAAGCTAAAAATAATGGCACAGATGAAACACGTGAGACGCAAAAGTGTTAACGGTAGCAAGCGCATCCCCAGGCATGTACCATATTGTTAGGTTAACACATGGGATCTACAGGAATCTTTAAGCCTTAAAACAGAGGAAAAATTCACAAACCATGCATGAAAATAAGATTAAATCATCCCATCAAGCTGCCATTATTTACTGAAGGAAAAGTAACCACTTACAAATAGTAAGTGACAAGTACATTTAAATTTAAGTGTTTATGAATATATGCAATATTTGAGGGACTGTTATTAGTAATACCGTACATTTTAAAACAGAATAATAACTGGACCTAGTATTAAGGGGTGTCCACACTACAACTTCATGAAGGGTACAAGATATGCAAGGTATCATTGACCCTTCAATTTATGAGATCTAAATTCTTGGTTCTGAGAATTTTCTGTTGTATTTTCTGGGAAGGAGAGTCGGGTCATGCAGGAGGTCAACGAAGCACCTGACTGTAGATGTTGGTCCTTTATTGATGTACTGTTTCTTCATACATGCTAGATGACAACAGAGAGATTGGACTTGTTCCATGTCTGAGCAAGACTTGAAAAATACTTGAAAACCAGACAATGGCCATGCTCGACCCAATGTCAGAAGTAAAATACTCTGCCAGAACTTGGTTGAAGTCCACTCCCAGACTTACAGGCTACTCAGACTTGCTCCTAGACTTGCACCCTTGGAAGCGTATGAACTTTCAGGCAGTTTCAAGCAAAGTAATAAAAGTATTACATTTCAATGTGAAAAAATAAAACTTTTCATAGGAATATTTCATGGAAGAAGATAATGCATTTGCCCTTTGACCACCCTAACCTTTGATTGTTAGGGTGATACTGCACAAGGTAAGAATTCATCACCTTATTTCATGATTACAAAACATTTTTTTTAAATCACGGTGGTCTACGTGACTGGCTGGCCCTATCCCTGGGCATCAGACTGCTGACAAGAGCTGTTTCTGCCTCTCCTCACACACAGCTGCTCTGTAGGCTACTCTTCTCATATCTCACAATTTCCAGGGCAGATTTCACTTTCAAAACATTACTATCATAGGCACAGTACAATCAAAATATCTTTTAGGGGATTAGACATTGATGCACTAACTCATAATGTGGCTAGGAGAAGAAAAACTCCAGGCAGGAGGCTGTGACCTTCCTCCCGAAAAAACAAATAAGAGAGAACCAGCATATCCCCTCACATAGCCTACCAAGCCCTCACCCTCTCCTTGGAGACCCTTATGATAAAACTCTTAACCCGCCACGTGCCAGCTATTTTTAGCACTATGGGTCACCCCAATGCTGGCCAATTTCCGACCCTTTTTTTTTGGCTGAAATGATAGATTTTGATGTGGAAACAACGAATTTCGCCATTAAAATGCTCGCTGAGGCTCGGAAATGGGATTATGGAGTCCTCCCTACTCTTATACGGGTACAGTCACTCTCTCACGCTCACCACGTAGGTGAGAGCAAGCCGTTTTCTATGTAAGGTATACTCAGGTATTTATGCTGGGAAGGTATATCAATGTTCAGAACACTTTTCTAATTACTTATTACTTAAACATCTATCACAAGTTGCTTGTCTTTCTCACTGTGAATGCATTATCTTACACCTATTTGAAGATAGGTATAACCTGATTTCATTACATACAGTCCTGGCACTTACAAGAAGGTATTTACAACTTGACTTCACTATATAGTCCTTACACTTACAAAAAAATATTTAGAATTTACACTTCCATGAAAATATTTACATAATGCCTTCACTATGTACAGCACTGGGTGAGGCACACAGGCAGAGTGAGGCAGAGCAAGCGTGAGGGAGGGAGCAAGTGAGTGTAGGGCCATGACAGCCTGGGGGATGGTAGAGGAATAGTTACCATACATGCCTGCTATTTTTTACCAGCGAATCTTGAAAAATGTGGTCACAGTGAATTTTTTTATTTTAAACCGTTTTAAAACAGCACTGGCCCTGGCTGTGGAATTATGTCAGACCGTTTTGAAATGGCATTGGCACGCGATGAGTTAAAAAATTACCTACGATATTTTCTTCCAGTAATGTGGATAAATATTATGAAATATATAGGAACTCGGTAATATATTAGCCTCAAGTGTCATCGTTCAACTGAAAAATATAAATACTGTATCACTGTAAAGAATACATACCATTACAACGAAAATGTATAAAAACCATGGAATATTACAGTGCAAGGCACAAAAATATTATTGGTATTTATTTTCAACTGTACAGTCAAAGACAAACGTCGTGTCATGAAATTTGATGAAAATATCTGCTGAAAGACTATAGTTTTGGATCGGTCTGTTTTGTGTTGAATGATCGGTTGGCAGCACTGACTTGAGTTGCCATTTGCCCCAGGTGACTGGCCTGCAGATGCCAGCATATATATATATATATATATATATATATATATATATATATATATATATATATATATACTGTATATATATAACAAAATTAATCTACATAATTATTAAAATTTTCTGACTGCTGTTCTTATTTAGTATTTATGAAGCGTTTCTCATCTTTTATTTTTTATGACCACATTCGCAACATTACAATTCAGTTATCTAAATAGGTGTTCGGAAGTCAGTTCTTCATCTTTATTCACTGTAAATTAACTAATCAAGTTGATAATTATGAATTGGGAAATTATTTACCGGTGTTAAACAAAATTCACTATATTATTCAACACATGAGAACAGAGTTATTCTATTATGATATATATATATATATATATATATACAGTATATATATATATATAGAGAGAGAGAGAGAGAGAGAGAGAGAGAGAGAGAGCCTCTGTGGTAAAGCGTGCTTTTTCATACACTAAAGAACGAGGGTTCGCACCCCGCCAGGGTAATAAACTTTGGGAGCGTTCTCCTGGCCACGTACTGCATTGACGGACACAAGGGGTGCAGTGGTTGAACTAGTGTCGCATACTAAAGTATGCTTGCACCCATTCAGCTTGCGTGGGCCGATTACACTTGGTTCACAGACTACACACACATCCAAACCCACTCCAACACAACAAATACACTTACAAGCGCTTCTCACCCTACAGACAATCTCTGCTAGACAGCCTAAGCCACTTGGTAGAGATACATTGGCTGTATCGTCCCCACTTCGGTAGGGATAGGCCAGTCCTGCAGTGGACACTCAAACTGCTGATAAGATGATATATATATATATATATATATATATATATATATATATATATATATATATATATCTATATAGGCTGGCAAACTGAATCCTACAAACGAGTTCGAACACATAAACCAGCCGACAGAAGTCTACGCACAACTGTCCGTGTGCTTCATTTCAGGTGCACTTCTTTTCTTGCGGCGTAAGCATTGCTTGCGGGTGCTGCTTCCATCATTGTGATTATTTCCTGGTCCTGTAGTTGTGTGGTAAGACAAGGACGACCTGAACGATGATGGTTCTCCGTTGTGCCTTCCTCCTCAAATCCTAATCCACCTTTCTATGGTTATGCTTATACCAAATGTTTGAGCTTTCTGTTAAGGCTTTGCTTCCCGTAAATAATCATGCCACCTCTCACATGCCTATTAGTTGGATGCATGTTGCCTGACCTCTCCATACTATGGTATTGTAGGTCTGCTTGACATTTTGTGGTAAGATGTAATATGAAATGTCAGGTGATCATCGTCTAACCGTTAACATTTCGTCTCCCATACGAAGTTCGGACTCAGCAATTCTTGTGAGTCGATGTTAAGGCTTCGGAATTTCATGGGTTCATTCATACCGTCATCCCATCAGCAGCAGATATGACGCGTGAGGAAGTCAGGCTAGCCAACCACGAACATGTAACTGTGGTAGAGATTTCATAATGTTTAAAGTGTTGCACTTAATCTTCGGACAAAACCACGACACGACTTTAGTCTTTGACTGTACACTCCCCCCCCCCCACCCCAGACTCGCATTCAAGGACGAACTACATATCCGTCTAATCATTGTCATTTTTGTGCATTTTAGTTTTACTTGACAGTAGCCACATGAAGTACCATTACTAGGTTGAAACTTAGTCAATTGTAAGGGTACTTGTTTGTGAACAATATTAGCAGTATCTACTTACAGAGATGTATTGGTGATTTGTCTTATGATACATATCACACAGGTAATGAAAAGTGACAAGACAGGCTGATAGCGCTGTATACGAGTGGTACATCAAAAAACAATTGGTTGTATAGATTTCTGCCCACATTTGGAATTCTATCTACAAGTAATATATCATTATTTTGGAAGCAACAGCCGTATGTGAAAGAATTTGATAGATAAATCAATAAAATTAGGGATGATTCTAATACTCATAAAGTCGGTAATGTTACCACTGAGAGAGAGGGGGGGGGAGGAGGACTTTGTAAACAAAATCTTTATCATATGATAGATGTAGTACGGTCTATGTGGATAAACATTATTGTCCACATCACTTATTTCGTCCTGCTAGGCCTTAGGATTTTGTGTTCATGTCCATTTTACTGCATCCATTAATCATGAAAGATCCCAGGGACCGAACTTATAAACACCAGGACTAAGTCCGAGGTTATGAGAAATTTAGAGTGATTCGGTATCGCTGAGTACAAGCGTAATATGAGGCTGCAAAGATTTTGGAAAAGGCTTAACGACCAGAACAGCAGATATTCATACGAATTAGCTTATAGACTGTGAAGCTATTATACTGTAAATACCGTTACTAGTGCTCCCAAAGTCCTATAAACGGAACTAGTAACTACATTCCATGATCTGTCTGGCCTACCAACCTTTTGCAGTGTAAATAAATGCACTCGTTGAATGGATCACCTTCTCGGGGACTTTTTTGCAAGGTCATGAAGAGTATGGACGTTTGCTTCTGTGTTCGTGTACTCCTCATAACTTTCTAGGGCTGCCTTACCGGCATTAGCTTCTCTCTCTCTCTCGTCCTCTTGGTGATGTGTGAGATATCTAGTTTCTCATTTTCCTCCCCCTCCCTGCTAGTTTGATACAGTAGGTGTCAGTACCTTTATACCGAGATTGTCTTTGCCTCCTGCCCACGGAGGGTCCTCGGCACTGAGCTGTAAAACAGCTCAGTGGTCCCCACCAATTGACCGCTCTGCGTGCGTAAGCACACGGTCGGCCTCCCTTGTTTGCTTTTTCTTCCCATTTCCCCCCGAGAGGGAGAGGTGGTTACTATGCCCGCCTTCCCTCCTGCCCTTCCCCAAGACTGAAAATGGACTGACTCTCGGACTCGAGAACCACTTGATATTAATGTAGATAATGTACTGGACTTTACGTGGTGTGGGTTCTACTCCCTTGTCCAGTCTCAATCCTTTTATCATCAAGAAGTTGATTGATGGGTGTGGTGCTGGCGAGGGTGAACAAGTAAAACACTTGAAAATGTAGCTCTCTTGATTAAAACTGTCATTTCCACCCAGGTTAAGGGTTTGTTGAAGCTCAGCATGTTTCATTGTTATGATGTCGAGTCAAGATTCCTTCATTCTATGAATTCCTGCAAAGGTAGAATCACTTGTAGAGACCTCATCGTTACAGAAGAGGACAAGATCATAAGTGAGCTTCCTCAGTGAGATGTCATAGATGTAAAATTTATTACTACTGTAGGTTCTCGAAAGGCAGGAGGACTAATATTGTATTATCACTCGTATGGGAAATATTTTTCCCCAGAGTGGTTGCGCTCCCTACCTTTTAAAATAGTCTTCCCTGCTTAGAAGCAGAGGAAAACCTGGAGATCGTTAATAACTGTTCAAGCGGTTTTTTTAATTGCCCACCGCCGGATCACCCACCCCGCCACCCCCCACCCCACCTCCGAGCCACCGCCACACCGCCACCCCAGGAAGACACAACGGGGGGGCTAATGACCCAGGGCAAGAGGGTCACCCGTCCACTACTGACCTGCGCCCCTTTTCCCCGCAACTGCCCCGACACCAGGTGAACAAGGATCGGCAACGACCTTGCAGGCGGGACAACCATCGTCAGCAGTGGGGTGGGACTGAACAGGTTTCAGTCCCAAGTAACGTTTTGGCGACGACCATAGTTACCCCTGTCCATGGCAGGAGGCTCAGTAATGTGCACCGAGGTGTCAGTGCCCTCAGCCACTTCCAGGGCAAGAGGCCCTTTAGTGCTCCACGAGGTGTCAGTGCCCTCAGCCACTTCCAGGGTAAGAGGCCCTTTAGTGAGCACAGAGGCGTCAGTGCCCTCAGCCACGTCCAGGGCAGGAGGCCCTTTAGTGCACCACGAGGTGTTAGTATCCTCAGCCACTCCAAGGGCAGGAGGCCCTAGCAGACAGCTAAAAGTGGGTCCCAGGGTAAAAAGACCTGGAGCCACGGCTGTGACAGACCCAGGAGAGAGAGTCGCCTCTGTGCTTCCCTCCCTGTATGTAGGAGAGGACACGGTCTCTGTGTATACTCAGCCTACCGCGTTCCACTGTGGGAACTGCTCAGCACCACCCGGGAGTGTTGCCCTGGAGGTGTCGCCAGAGTGGAGGTAAAGTCCGAGACCGGACCTGTCTCCCACTCCTGGGAAATCTCTGTCCTTCGCAGGCATCAGCAGGAGACGAGGCCGCAGTCCAACACTGACAGCGCGTCCCCTGCCAGACGACCCACCCCCAGGACCCCCAGGCGAGCCCAGCAGACTACAGGCGAGGGCAACCCTGACTCCCTCACCCCGTGGAGCCGCCGATGCCAGGCCCGCCTCCTCCAGCTGTTTGGCCCCAGTCCTGAGGGCCACCTCTCAGGTCGAGGGCCCCCAGACAGGAGGGCCTCCCTTCACCCCACCAACGAGACCCAGAGGTAAGGGCCTCCCTTCAGGTCGAGGCCTCCAGACAGGAGGGCCTCCCTGCACCTCACCGACTGCCCGGACCCAGGTAGTGTGTTGCCTGTTACAGGCAGAGTCCCCCTGAGGTCCTCCCCTCACGCCCGACGACAGAGTGAAACAACCCAGGAAACACGGGTAAATAAGTGACGCCCATTATACCGAAAATAAGCCAGGGGAAGAGGAACAGTGAACAGTGACAGAGTGTGATCAATGCAAAACCAGTAACTATTGTTATTAACCCAAAAGAATTACATACCCAGCAGAGTAGAAAATACTTAGACCCCCAATCAAAGAAAGTAGAGTAATTGCACCTGCCCAGAAGAAAAGAACTTCCCGTAATTGTGAATGACGATCAGGGTGCGCGGGAGAATCAAAAGCCTGTGTAAAGTGTCGCCGTGACCAGGTAACTGTGTCGAGTGTCATGATCCGCACCCTGTCTTCGTTATAGTAATATTCCCCCCACGGACTCTTAACCTTGTTTATTCCCCTTGTTATCAAGTGCATATATGTTTTGGGTTTAAATGAAATACGGGTATCTCCATATATATAACTAAAGACATTGGTATACATGCATCATATCGTGTGTTAAGTGCAACTGTATTTTGTGCTATCAAAGTCTAACTCTGTGTCCCTGTATCCTGTATCTTAAATATCACTCTGTATCATATTGTAACGGTTTTAGAATTAAGGTAATAGATGTGTTAAGGTATACTGCCTAGTTTTTATGTCCTGTTCCTTTGTTGGTACTTTACTTCTGGTCCGGAAAGAGGACCCCGCTCAGTCGCTAGTGTTTTTAGGACGAGGAGTCAACCTAAAAACACTCAGCATAACACTGGTGGCAAGCAGTGGTTCTGGATCCGAGTAAAAGCACGGAGGAATGAAAAAGGAAACTTCCACAATGGCAGCCAAACCGCTTAATCAATTGCCGAAATTCAACCCAGCCCAATGTGACATTGATGTGTATTTAGATATGATTAAACCCCTCTTAGACATAGGGTTTGACTCGGACAAGGAAAAAATTGCAGTCACACTGCCTAACCTGGGAAAAATAATCGCCACTGTCGCACCAAAAGTCGTCCCAGAACTGACATGGGACCAGTTCTCACAAATTGTGAGACAGGCTTTCATGCCTTCCATGGACAGAGTTGTCTCTCTCTCGCAGCTCGACGCTCTCACCTACGACGGTAACCTAGATGACACTTTCGTCCAGGCTAGGCGCCTCGTCAGCGCCGCTTATCCCGAGGCAGCAATGAATACTCGGGATACCCACACATTTAATGCTCTGCTGAGGATTCTCCCTAGCACAGTCAGGGAGCGCTTCTCTATCTATGATCCCTCAGGGGACATGGATCTGGACCTACAACTCGTCAGACGTCTCCTCGCCGCCCATCCCACACCACAACCCCTTCACGCAGTGACAAGATTCACCACAAGCCACAACCCTCCACCAAAACCTAAGCTGCCGCCTCCTACAGTGCCCAGGGCTTACCCGCAAAAGAAACGGCCAAACCCCAGGGAACAAGGCAACTTGATTACCATAAACCCTTGGGAATTCACGGCCTGCAGTCGCACCTGCCCCCTGCACGATATAAGAAAGCAGCTCAAGGCAAGCAGGCGCAGGAATTTCCACCACGGGCGCAAGAAAGTCTCCTCGTTAGACGACGATGCCCAGGAAGATGACGCGCCGCCAC
This sequence comes from Coenobita brevimanus, assembly GCF_032717465.1. NCBI lineage: Eukaryota > Metazoa > Arthropoda > Malacostraca > Decapoda > Coenobitidae > Coenobita > Coenobita brevimanus. The sequence goes on along the minus strand of NC_137004.1, from coordinate 7,386,633 downwards.
TACTCTACCCAGGACCAGACGACGACAAACATGACGATCACACCCAACCTCAGCAGATGGATTTTTAGGCCCAGTCCCGCACCTCCCCACAGTGACAGGGGCCACCTCACACAACTACAGACCCCCAGTCTACAACAAGATTTGGCTGAACGGGGTCAAGGCAAGACTACTGGTGGATACGGGAGCAGCCAGGTCATGCCTCTACTCCCATTTCTACTCCCGCCACACCTCAGCATTCGGCGCACTCCTACCCACCTCAGCCAACCTCCTAGACGCGGGGGATGGCCCCCTACCCATCCGTGGGAAAACCCAGGCCCTACAAACCAGCACTCACCAACTAGTCTCTACCAACCACCCATTCATCATATTTGATTCTACATGTAATCAATATGATGGATATCTTGGGCTGGACCTCCTTCAGAAACTCCACGCGACCATCGATTGTCATCAGCGTCGCCTCCACTTCAGTCCAGCCCTCCCCAACCAAGCATCCATCAACAAGGAAAAAAAAAAACGAAGGAAAACGAAAAACAACACCACCACCCCCACACCACCCACACCCCCCCCACAACACTCACCTGCCCCAACCCACCTGTACATGTAACCCCACCCCAGCCTCACTCAATGCCTCACTTCATCCCCCTCCATCCCCATCTCCCATTCCACCCCTACTACCCCCCTCTCCATCCTTCCCTGCCACTATCACTTTCACTGTTACCATTCCACCTCACCACGAAGATTGGGTGACACTCAACAGACCCTCAGGTACATCAGTCCTTTTCTCACCATCCATACCCACTGGACCCCTATCATCCTGTCTAGTTTCCCCCACCTTCCTTTCCCCCCACGCCCACCAAATCCATATCGCAAACCTCGCCACAACACCTTTAACTCTGCCACGAGGACTCATCATTGGCGATACAGAAGAAGCAGAACCATGCCCAGCACCACCCCCCAATCGCCCCACCCTCCCCAACCTACCATCAGATCTATCCCCTTCCCAAACCAACAGTCTCCAACAACTACTCTTGGACTTTCAGGACCTATTCTCCGCCGGCCCAACCGATCTTGGCCACGCCACCTATCTCAGCCACGAGATTCATACTACAGGACCTCCCATTCGCCAACCATCACGCCGAAAAACAAACAAACAACGGGCAGAAGAAGACCGGCAGGTCCAGGATATGCTCGATGCCGGTGTCATCTCAAACTCCACTAGCCCATGGTCCTCATCTGTGGTACTGGTGCGAAAGAACGACGGAACCATGCGTTTCTGCGCCAATTACCACAGAGTGAACGACGTTACAATCAAAGACGCTACACCACTACCCAGGATCGACGACTCTCTAGACTCCCTCCACGGATCGACATGGTTCTCTACCCTAGATCTGCAATCAGGCTATTAGCAAGTCCCAGTCCACCCCGATGACAAACACAAAACAGCCTTCTCAACATCAAATCTGAAGCACTATGAATTTAACGTCCTTCCCTTCGGACTCTGCAACGCCCCCACCACATTTTCCCGCCTCATGGAATCTGTTCTGAGCGGACTCACCTAGGAAACCTGTTTGGCTTACCTAGACGACGTCATCGTCTTCAGCCACACCTGGGCCGACCACCTCCACCGCCTCAAACAGGTATTCCAGCGTATACACCAGGCCGGGCTCAAACTAAAACCCACAAAATGTGTTTTAGCAGAACGTTCAGTCTCCTTCCTTGGACACCTGATCAATGCAGAAGGCATCTCTCCCGACCCCAACAAGCTGTGTGTAATCGCCGACATCACCCTACCTCGCGATGTGCACGAAATCAGAGCCTTCCTAGGTTTAACCTCCTATTACCGGCGTTTCGTGAAAGGTTTTGCAGACATCGCCAAACCTTTGCGCGACCTCACCAAGAAAGGAGAACCTTTTGTCTGGACAGAACCCAGAAAGAACACATTCACCACCCTCAAATCCAAACTGACCTCCGCCCCAGTCGTCGCCTTCCCAGACTACAACCTGCCTTTGCGTCTATATACCGACGTCTCACTCCTCGCCATAGGGGCTGTCCTTTCCCAAGTCCAAGACGGGTGCGAGCATATCATCGCCTGTGCCAGCCGCACCTACCCTGCAGAGAGAAATTACGAGGCCACCAAACGTGAATGCCTGGGAATTATCTGGTCACTCGATTACTTCTGCTCGTACATCTCAGGCACCCATGTGATTATCATTACCGATCACCAATCCCTACAGTGTTACGCCAGTCCAACACCAACAACGCACAACTCATATGATGGCGAGAAGCTCTCGAGGAATATGACTTTGAGATATCATACCGTCCAGGCAAGCTCCACACAAACGCCGACGCCCTTTCCTGATTACCCATCAACGCCATCTCAGCAGAACCGGACCTTATCCAAATGTGGCACAATAACCAACGCCCTACCTAGATCCCGCCAAACACTTTCACCAAACTCCACCTGCACGGCGAACACCTGTTCGACCCCAATGGCCACATCGTCCTAAGCCCCACCACCGCCCACGACACCATGCTGCACCTTCACACTAACAATGGCATTCACCTGGGCACTAAGAAACTCGTACAAGTTTTCAGTGACATGTACTGGACACCAAACCCCTCCACCATCACCAAAAACATTATACAATCCTGCCGCGCTTGTGCTTTAGGGAAAGACATCACGCACACACCCGGCCCCTCAGGAAAAATAACAGCAACAAAACCCTGGCAACTACTTTCCCTCGACGTCGTCGGCCTCCTCACGCCCAAAACAGGGTACAAATACATAATCACCTTCGTGGACGTCTATTCCAAATTCATCATCGCATGCCCCGCAAAAGATCACAGTGCAGTATCCGTCGCTGACGCCTTAACTCGCCACGTATTCCCATATTATGGCATTCCCCAGGCGTTGCACTCGGACAATGCACCAGAGTTCACGGGAAAAGTCTGGCAAGAGTTAGCAAAAATATTTGGGTTCCACATCTCCCACTCATCCCCCTACTGGCCCCAAGGCAACAGCATATGTGAAAGAAGTCATCGCTCCCTCCTCAATCAGGTCCGTACTCGCATCATGCAAACAGGGAATGAAGATTGGCCTGCCCGTGTCAAGATAGTCCAATGGGGCCTAAACACATGCCCACGAGAAGACGGCATAACACCACACGAACGAGTCTTCGGGGAAACCCCGCTTCTCCTACCCCTCCGCCACCACCTCAAGCCACCCACCCCGCCCTCCACTACTGACCGTCTCCACCACCTCAAACGCCGCCTCCATCACCAACAAACACAACAGGACCTTATGCCCGACACCAACCACACCAACCCATACAAACCTGGCCAATCCGTTGTCGTGGCGCACCTCCCTACCCCCAGTAAGATCTCACCCCGATTCATTGGCCCCTTCACCATAACATGAGTCCCCAACCCCTATCAAGTAATCATAAATCAGCAAGGCCAACAACGCACGTATCGCAGTCACCACATGCGACCATTCCACCCACCCAACAATGACCAACCCCACACCCGCGCGCCCCGCACCTCTTCCCGCACACCTGGCCACACAGACCTTTCTGAGAATTACCCCCCAGACTCCTACTCCTACTCCTTCTCACCCCCACCCAGCACCTCACCAACAACCACACCACCCCCCATAACACCTGGTCCCGACTCACCACCTCCACTGCCCACATCACCACCCCCGCCCAGCACCACCACCCACTCACCGCCTCCCACACGCCTCTCTACCACCCATCCTCCTACCACCTCCCACACCAAGTCGCCTCCGCCACCTACCTCACCACCGCCGCCTCAAGCCGCCACCTCCTCACACCTCACTTCTCACCCCCCTGCCACCTGCACATGCACCGCTCCCCTACCTACCCCATCAAACACCCCCCCCCTCCCCCACGACCATGCCCATTATACACGCCACACCGCACTCCCACCCGCCTCACCCCCCAACAGCCACACGCCTTCACCACCACCATGTGCACAACCACCCTCACCACCCACACCCACACTCACCACCACCACTACAAGATCAGGCCGCCTCTCACGCCCACCATCCAGATACACTCCAACGCCACCCCCCAGTGCATGCCCGGCCCGCCACCCACCACCACAAACCCCCCCTACCTCAAACACCTCCCCCATCACCCTCCCTCTCCACCAAGCGCGATGGAATCCTCGCAAATCCCAATTCCTCAAAGTGAAATGCTCCTCCCACAGACCCATTCCCCATAAAAGCACCAACCCCCCATCACACTCCAGCACACAGCTTCTGTCTCCTCACCAGGCACCAACCACCACAATGAAGGTTACCAGAGTCCACTGGCTCCCTCGCGACCAACCACCCATCAGGATCCGGGGGACACCCCACCTTCTCCGCCTCCTACGCCAGACCAAACATCCATCATCCATCCGTCTCTCTCCAACCCCCATCGGGAGCCGAACAACATATCCCATCACTGGGCAAACCTCCTACAACATCTCACCCCGACCCACAAGACGTCCACCTCCACCACCTACCACCTGCAGTCACAAGGTCGTGACTTTTTCGACACAGATGGTGGTAAAATGCCTGCCGCCGGACCACCCACCCCACCACCCCCCACCCCACCTCTGGGCCACTGCCACACCACCACCCCAGGAAGACACAACGGGTGGGCTAGTGACCCAGGGCAAGAGGGTCACCCGTCCACTACTGACCTTCGCCCCTTTTCCCCGCAACTGCCCCGACACCAGGTGAACAAGGATCGGCAACGACCTTGCAGGTGGGACAACCATCGTCAGCAGTGGGGTGGGACTGAACAGGTTTCAGTCCCAAGTAACGTTTTGGCGACAGCCATAGTTACCCCCTCAAGGGCAGGAGGCCCAGTAGTGTGCACCGAAGTGTCAGTGCCCTCAGCCACTTCCCGGGCAAGAGGCCCTTTAGTGAGCACAGAGGTGTCAGTGCCCTCAGCCACGTCCAGGGCAGGAGGCCCAGTAGTGTGCACCGAGGGTCAGTGCCCTCAGCCACTTCCAGGGCAAGAGGCCCTTTAGTGAGCACAAAGGTGTCAGTGCCCTCAGCCATGTCCAGGGCAGGAGGCCCAGTGGTGTGCACAGATGTGTCAGTGCCCTCAGCCACTTCCAGGGTAAGAGGCCCTTTAGTGAGCACAGAGGTGTCAGTGCCCTCAGCCACGTCCAGGGCAGGAGGCCCTTTAGTGTACACCGAGGTGTTAGTACCCTCAGCCACTCCAAGGGCAGGAGGCCCTAGCAGACAGCTAAAAGTGGGTCCCAGGGTAAAAAGACCTGGAGTCACGGCTATGACAGACCCAGGAGAGAGAGTTGCCTCTGTGCTTCCCTCCCTGTATGTAGGAGAGGACACGGTCTCCGTGTATACTCAACCTACCGCGTTCCCCTGTGGGAACTGCTCGGCACCACCAGGGAGTGTTGCCCCAGAGGTGTCGCCAGAGTGGAGGCAAAGTCCGAGACCAGACCTGCCTCCCACTCCTGGGAAATCTCTGTCCTTCGCAGGCACCAGCAGGAGACGAGGCCGCAGTCCAACCCTGATGGCGCATCCCCTGGCAGACGACCGCACCCCCAGGATCCCCAGGCGAGCCCAGCAGACTACAGGCGAGGGCAACCCCGACTCCCTCACCCCGTGGAGCCGCCGACGCCAGGCCCGCCTCCTCCAGCTGTTTGGCCCCAGTCCCGAGGGCCACCTCTCAGGTCGAGGCCCCCAGACAGGAGGGCCTCCCTGCACCTCACCGACGGCCCCGACCCGGGCAGTGACTCCCCTGCGGGTAGTGTGTTGCCCGTTACAGGCAGAGTCCCCCTGAGGTCCTTCCCTCACGCCTGACGACAGAGTGAAACAACCCAGGAAACACGGGTAAATAAGTGATGCCCCTTATACCGAAAATAAGCCAGGGGAAGAGGAACAGTGAGCAGTGACAGAGTGTGATCAATGCAAAACCAGTGACTATTGTTATTAACCCAAAAGAATTATATACCCAGCAGAGTAGAAAATACTTAGACCCCCAATCATAGAAAGTACTGTAGAGTAATTGCACCTGCCCAGAATAAAAGAACTTCCCGTAATTGTGAATGACGATCAGGGTGCGCGGGAGAATCAAAAGCCTGTGTAAAGTGTCGTGATCCGCACCCTGTCTTCGTTATAGTAATATTCCCCCCACGGACTCTTAACCTTGTTTATTCCCCTTGTTATCAAGTACATATATGTTTTGGGTTTAAATGAAATACGGGTATCTCCATATATATAACTAAAGACATTGGTATACATGCATCATATCGTGTGTTAAGTGCAATTGTATTTTGTGCTATCAAAGTCTAACTCTGTGTCCCTGTATCCTGTATCTTAAATATCACTCTGTGTTATATTGTAACGGTTTTAGAATTAAGGCAATAGATGTGTTAAGGTATACTGCCTAGTTTTTATGTCCTGTTCCTTTGTTGGTGCTTTACTTCTGGTCCGGAAAGAGGACCCCGCTCAGTCGCTAGTGTTATTAGGACGAGGAGTCGACCTAAAAACACTCAGCATAACATTTTTATAACCAAGAGATTGTGTTCTCTTTAATAATTCTTATTATTAATAAATTTAATGCTACTGTGTTTAACCCTTGTGGACAATTATATTGTAAATACATATATTTTGGAAAGTTCTTTTGACCTAACTGCTTCTGCGTGGTAGATGACGTGTCCTGAGGATGAAAAGCCTCGCATGAAAAGCAGATGTGGGTTTAACATATTTATACAGATAAAGGGAATATTTGGCTTGGCTTTAGTTTAATTAAAACTAACATTAATTAGATTCGCCTTCTATATATCATGAAGTAATCTAACTGTATTTTGCACTGTAATTTATAAAAAGTTGGCACCTCTTCAAATCCCATGAGGGGAGAAGAAGCTCGCCATGTTGTGATTGCGAGCAGTGTTGCCAACCATGGGGAATTATCCCCAGATTTAGGGAATTCGGGGTGGAAATGGGGAAATCGGCTTTCAATTTGAGGATTTTTTGCCAATGGCAGTATACGTAACCCATAAACTGAGCTGTAGAAATTGGAATAGGTTATATATAAATATTGTAATTTTAGGGTGACTTTTGGAATAGGTTATATATAAATATTGTAATTTTAGAGTGACTTTATATTTTCTAATATGAAACAATAGTGCATCTGTTCTTCATCAATAAAATCGATATTTCGTGTGCATTCGAATGAACGAAAATGGGTGACAGCAGCAGCAGTAGCAGAGATCAGCTGAGTAATAATAATGATAATGATGTCTTCCACAAACCGTATACTTTATTATTTTTCCTGTCCAGAAGTAACTGTACAGAGAAAGAAATTAGACATACCCTAAGTTAACTCGAGTAATTTGAGTGATGTTAGTCAGCGTAATGTTTTTCTTCCTAATTCAGGGATACTGTGATGAAGCATAATTTCTATCTGTTTCGTATATTGCATATTCCAAGGCTAACCCAGAAGCAATATGTGTAATTGTAATGCTAAGTGTAAATAGGCTCGACTTCTCGTTCCTAAAACACCTAACGTGGAGCGGGGTCCTCTTTCGAGACCGGAGCTTAGTGCAATAAAGAGAGGCAGGACACAAAAACTCTAGGCAATAACCTTTACACGTATATTACCACAATCAGACACAGGACAAATCAGCAGATATCACAACATACCATATTAAAATGCCCGCCGTGCAAGCCGCCGGACCTCCCACCTCACCACCTCCCACCCCACCACCGGCCCGCCACCGCATCACCACCCCAGGAGGACACAACGGTGGGGTTAGTGACCCCAATCAAGAGGGTCACCAGGACACAACGGTCCTGGGCCCTTGTTCCCCGCAACTGCCCCAACAACAGGTGACCGGGGAAAGGCAACTACCTTGCGGGCGGAACAATTGTCGTCAGAAAAGGGGTGGGACTGAACTAGCTTCAGTCCCAAGTAGCACCGTATTGACGGCAATTGTTACACCCTCTAGGGAAGGAGGCCCAAGGGCAGGAGGCCCAAGGATATGGCCTAATAAAGTGTACGAGGGTAAGGCGACCCAAGGCTCCGGCCTTAGTACACCCCGGAGAGAGAGAGTTGCCCCAGTGCATCCCTCTCCTGCTGTTCTCCCCTAAAGGAGCAACACCGCGCCGACGGTCTCTATACGTGGCGGGGAAGGAGCGGCCCTGTACACCCTTCAGTTCCTTCTGGTCAGAAAGATCAGCTCCCGGCTACGGCCATAGTACCTACCAGGGTAAAGAGCCCCTGCTATCATACATGTAGCTTTTCCCTACTACGGGAGCAACACCGCGCCGACGGTCTCTATACATGGCGGGGAAGGAGCGGCCCTGTACGCCCTTCAGTTGCTCTCTGAAAGACGGGTAGGCATCCGGCTCCGGCCGTGGCACGTACCAGCGTAGAGAAGCCCCAGAAGATAGCCTCAGTACGTGCTGGAGAGAGTGTGGCCTCTGTGCCCCTCACTCCGGCTTGTCCCCTACTACAGGAGCAACACCGCGCCGACGGTCTCTATACGTGGCGGGGAAGGAGCGGCCCTGTACGCCCTTCAGTTGCTCCTTGTAAGCCGGGTAAGCTCACGGCAACAGCCAACGTACGTACCAGGGTAAGGCGACCCAAGACTCCGGCCTCAGGACGTACCAGAGAGGACACGAGTGACGTGAGTCCTTCTCCAGCCTCTTCCTCCTGTGGGAGCCCTTCATCACCATCCGGGAATATAGCCCCAGAGGTGACACGAGAGTGGTGGCAAGGCCCGATATCGGACCTACCTCTCACGCCTGGGAGATTCTTATTCCTGCCCGAGTCCCAAAGGAGAAGCTGCCACAGCCCAGCCCTGTCGGCGCCTCTCCCCCTAGGCGCCCGCAGTTCCAGGACACCCAGGCCAGACCCACCGGCTCTCGACGAATGCGATCCCGGCTCCCTCACTCCACGGAGCCAGAGATGACAGGCCCGACTGCTCCAGCTGTTCGGCCCCAGTCCCGAGGGCCACCTCTCAGGTCGAGGCCCCCAGACAGGAGGGCCTCCCTGCACCACACCGACGAGGCCCCAACTCGAGGGCCACTTCTCAGGTCGAGGCCCTCAGACGGGAGGGCCTCCCTGCACCCCACCGACGAGTGTGACCCAGGCAGTGACTCCCCTGCGGGTAATCCCTTGCCCTCTGCAGGCCGGGTCCCCCTAGGGCTCTACCCTCATGCCCTTGTCACGGAGTGAACATTACCCAGGAGATACAGGTAAATAGTGACGCGCCTTGTGTCGAGAACTAACCGGGGAAAAGAACAGTGAACAGGGACTAAGTGAAGAACAGTGCAGTTACCAATAGTCCAAAAGAACTCAGTGTTGGCAGGACAGAGAATGAACCTTAGAGTAATTATCCAAGTCCCCCCAGTAAAAGAACTTTCTGTGAACGCATAAGGCTAGGGTGCGCAAGCCGGTCAAAAGCCTGAGTGTGAGTGTCGCCGTGACCAGGTGACTGTCAAGTGTCGCTATCCGCACCCTATCTTATTTATAGTAATATTTCCCGTACAGACTCCCAATCTTATTTATCCCCTTTGTGATCAGTTCAGTGTATATCCTGCCTAAAAGTGACACATAGACAATACCATATATAATTCCAGATATCCCTGTATGAGCATTGTAATGTGTACTGAGTGTAACTATATTTTGTGATGCTGAATCTTAACTCTGTGTCCCTGTTCCCCTGTATCTCAAATATCACTCTGTGTTGTATTGTAACAGTTAGAATTAAGGTAATAGATGTGTTAAGGTGTACTGCCTGGTTTTTATGTCCTGTTCCTTTGTTGGTGCTTTATTCCGATCTAGAAAGAGAACCCTGCTTCAGTTGCTAGTGTTTTTAGGACGAGAAGTCGCCTTAAAAACACCAGCATAACACTGGTGGCAAGCAGTGGTTCTGGATCCGAGTAAAAGCACGGAGGAACAATAAAAGGAAACTTGCACAATGGCAGCCGAACTGCACATCCAATTGCCGAGATTCAACCCGGACCAATGTGACATTGAAGTATATTTAGATATGGTCAAACCCCTCCTAGACATAGGGTTCGACTCGGACAGAGAAAAAATTGCAGTCACATTGCCTAACCTGGGAAAAATAATTGCCACTGTCGCACCAAAAATCGTCCCAGAACTGACATGGGACCAATTCTCACAAATCGTGAGACAGGCTTTCACGCCATCAATAGGCAGAGTTGTCGCCCTCTCTCAACTCGACGCCCTCACCTACGACGGTAACCTAGACGACACATTCGTCCAGGCTCGGCGCCTCGTCAGCGCCGCTTATCCCGGGGCAACTACAAATGCCCAAGATATACACACATTTAAAGCCCTGCTGAGGATTCTCCCTAGCACAGTCAGGGGGCACTTCTCGATCTGTGATCCCTCAGGGGACATGGACCAGGACCTGCAACTCGTCAGACGTCTCCTTGCCGCCCGTCCCATACCACAACCACTCCACGCGGTGACAAGATTCCCAACGAACCACAACCCTCCACCCAAACCTAAGCCGCCGCCTCACCAGCCACCTACAGAGCCAACTCCTACTGTGCCCAGGGCTTACCCGCAGAAAAAATGCCCCAACCCCAAGGAACAAGGCAACCTGATTACCATTAATCCTTGGGAGTTCACGGCCTGCAGTCGCACCTGCCCCCTGCACGACATAAGAGAACAGCTCAAGGCAAGCAGGCGCAGAAACTTTCACCAGGGGTGCAAGAAAGTCTCCTTGTTAGACAACGACGCCCTGGAAGACGACACACCGCCAATACTCTACCCGGGACCGGACGACGACAAACATGACGACCACACCCAACCTCAGCAGATGGATTTTTTAGGCCAGCCCCCGCACCTTCCCATGGTGGCGGGGGCCACCTCACACAGCTACAGACCCCCAGTCTACAACAAGATTTGGCTGAACGGGGTCAAGGCACGATTGCTGGTAGATACAGGAGCAGCCAGGTCATACCTCTACTCCCACTTCTACTCCCGCCACACCTCTGCCTTCGGCCCCCTTCTCCCCACTTCAGCCAACCTCGTCAACGCGGGGGATGGACCCCTGCCTATCCGTAGGGAAACATGGGCCCTTCAAACCAACACTCACCAACGAGTATCCACCAACCACCCATTCATCATATTCGATTCGACATGTAATCAATATGATGGATATCTTGGGCTGGACCTCCTCCAAAAACTCCACGCCACCATTGACTGCCATCAGCACCACCTCCACTTCAGTCCAGCCCACCCCAACCAAGCATCAATCAGCAAGAAAAAATCTGGTAGAAGAAAAAAGAACACCACACCCCCTACACCATGCAGACACACACACAACCCCCAAACACTCACCTGCCCCAACCCACCTGTACATCTGACCCCAACCCAACCTCACTCAATGCCTCACTTCATCCCCCTCCATCACCGCCCCTCACTACACATCGTCTGGACCCCTCCCCATATTTTCCTGCCACTATCTCCTCCTCAATCACCATTCCACCCCACCACGAAGCTTGGGTAAAACTTAACAGACCTTCAGGTACCTCCGTCCTCTTCTCACCATCCATACCCACCGGACCACTCTCCTCCTGTTTAGTATCCCCCACCTTCCTCCCCCCACATGCCCATGAAATCCTTATTGCTAACCTCGCCACAACCCCACTAACCCTACCATGAGGACTCATCATTGGCGACACGTAAGAAGCAGAACCATGCCAAGCACCACCCCCCCGACCATCCCACTCTCCCCGACCTACCATCACATCTATCTCCTTCCCAAACCAACAGCCTCTGACAACTCCTCCTGGACTTTCAGGACCTATTCTCCTCCGGCCCAGACGACCATGGCCACACTACCTATCTCAGCCACGAGATACACACGACCGGACCTCCAATTCGCCAACCATCACGACAAAAAAATCCAAAACAACGGGCAGAAGAAGACCGGCAGGTCCAGGATATGCTCGATGCCGGCGTTATCTCCAACTCCACTAGCCCATGGTCCTCACCTGTTGTACGCGTGCGAAAGAAAGACAGGACTATGCGCTTTTGCGTCGATTACCGCAGAGTCAACGACATTACTCTCAAAGACGCTACGCCCCTACCCAGGATCGACGACTCGCTTGACTCCCTACATGGGTCGACCTGGTTCTCTATCCTAGACCTGCAATCAGGCTATTGGCAAGTCCCTGTACACCCTGATGACAAGCACAACACTGCCTTCTCAACATCGAACGGGAAGCATTATGAGTTCAACATTCTTCCCTTCGGACTCTGCAACGCCCCTGCCACATTCTCCCACCTGATGGAGTCAGTTCTCAGCAGGCTAACCTGGGAGACTTGTTTGGCGTACCTAGACGACGTCATCATTTTCAGTCATACCTGGGCTGACCACCTCCACCGCCTCAAACAAGTTTTCCACCGTATCCGCCAGGCAGGGCTCAAACTGAAACTGACAAAGTGCGTCTTGGCTGAGAGATCAGTCTCTTTCCTTGGTCATCTGATTAACGCTGAAGGCATCTCCCCTGACCCAGAAAACCTACGTGCAATCGCCGACATTCCCCTACCTCATGACGTGCACGAAACTAGAGCCTTCCTAGGCCTAACGTCATACTACAGGCGGTTCGTCAAAGGATTTGCAGATATCGCCAAACCCCTACACGACCTAACAAAAAAAGGCGAGCCGTTCGTATGGACCGAACCAAGAAAAAATGCATTCACCATCCTCAAGTCCAAGCTAACCTCTGTCCCCGTCGTCGCTTTCCCAGATTACAACCTCCCATTCCGCCTGTATACTGACGTATCACTCATCGCCATAGGGGCTGTCCTTGCACAAGTGCAAAACAGCCGCGAACATATCATCGCCTGTGCCAGCCGCACCTTAAATCCTGCAGAAAGAAACTACGCAGCCACCAAACGAGAGTGCCTGGGAATCATCTGGTCCCTCGATTACTTCCGCTCCTACATCTCAGGCACCCATGTGATAGTCAGCACGGACCACCAATCCCTACAATGGTTACGTCAGTCAAACACCAACGCACAACTCATACAATGGCGAGAAACACTCGAGGAGTATGATTTCGAGATCTCATATCGACCAGGCAAACTCCACACAAACGCCGATGCCCTGTCCTGTCTACCAATCAATGCAATCTCAACAGAGCCAGACCTAATCCAAATGTGGCACAACAAACAACGCCCTACCTGGATCCCACTGAACACATTCGTTAAACTCCACCCACACAGCGAGCACCTGTTCGAACCCAACGGACACATCGTCCTAAGCCCCACCACCACCCACGACACTATGCTACACCTCCACGCCCATAACTGCATCCACCTGGGATCTAAAAAACTCCTACAAGTCTTTACTGACATGTACTGGACACCTAACCCATCCACCATTGCCAAGAACATCTTACCATCCTGCCGAGCCTGTGCTTTAGGAAAGGACATCACCCATACACCCGGCCCTTCAGGAAAATTAACAGCGCAGAAACCCTGGCAACTACTTTCCTTAGACATCGTCGGCCCTCTCACACCTAAAGCAGGGTACAAATACATAATCACATTCGTGGATGTGTATTCAAAGTTTATCATCGCATGCCCCGCCAAAGATCACAGTGCAGTATCAGTCGCCGACGCCCTCACCCGCCATGTCTTCCCATATTTTGGTATTCCCCAAGCACTGCACTCAGATAATGCCCCAGAATTTACTGGCAAGGTCTAGGAAGAACTGGCAAACATATTTGGATACCACATCTCCCACTCATCCCCCTACTGGCCCCAAGGTAACAGCATCTGTGAGAGGAGCCATCGCTCTCTCATGAACCAGGTCCGCACACGCATTATGCAAACAGGGAACGAGGACTGGCCTGCCCATGTCAAGATTATCCAATGGGGTTTAAACACATGCCCATGAGAAGACGGGATAACTCCACATGAAAGAGTTTTCGGGAAATCTCCACTACTCCTACCACTCCGCCACCACCTACAGCCACCCACCCCACCCTCCACTACCGACCCTCTCCACCACCTCAAACGCCGCCTCCACCACCTACACACTCAACAAGACCTGGCGCCCAACACGAATCACTCCAACCCATACAAACCTGGTCAGTTCATAGTCATTGCACACCTGCCCACCCCCTCCAAAACCTCCCCCCAATTTAATGAACCCTTCAAAATTACTCGAGTACCCAACCCATACCAAGTCATCATTGATCAACAGGGACAACACCACACATACCGAAATTGCCACATGCGACCCTTCCACCCACCCAACACTGACCACCCCCGCGCTCGCCCGACCTGCACCTCTTCCCGCACACCTGTCCATACCGACCTTTCTGAGAATTACCCCCCAGACTCCTACTCCTACTCCTTCTCACCCCCTCCCTCCACCTCACCGACAACCAGCCCACCCCCCGACACACCACCACCACTGCCTACACCACCACCACCGCCCGAGACCGCCACCCCTCTACAACTCACAACTCACCTCCCCACCACCTCTCCACCCACCACCTCCAGACCCACACCGCCCCTACCGCCCACATCACCACCACCGCCCAAAGCCACCACCTCCGCAGACCTCACCACTCACCACCCTACCACCTGCACACCCACCCACCCCCCTTCCCCTTGACCATTCTCATTATACGCGCCACACCGCATCCCCACTTGCCTCCTCCCCTAACAGCCGCACGCCCTCACCACCACCACGTGCACAACCACCCTCACCACCCACACCAACCCTCACAACCACCACCACCAGATCAGGACGCCTCTCACGCCCACCCTCAAGATACACCCCAATACCACCGCCCATCGCACGCCCATCCCAACACCCACCACCACCACATACCCCCCCCACCCCAAACACCTCCCCCATAACCCTCCCCCTCCACCAAGCTCGATGGAATCTTCCCAGGTCCCAATTCCCCAAGGTACAACGCTCCTCCCACCGAACCATCCCCCCTAAAACCACCAATCTCCCATCACTCTCCAGCATTCAGCTTTCATCTCCTCACCAGGCACCATTCCCCGAGATGAAGGTGACGAGAGTACACTGGCTACCCCATGACCGCCCACATGCCAGAATCCGAGAGACCCACCACCTTCTCCAACTCCTATGCCGGACCGACCATCCATCCTCCCTCCGGCTCACTCTCAACCCCCATCAGGAGCCTAACACCTTCACCACCCACTGGGTCAGCCTCCTCCAACACCTCACCCCGGCCCACCAGACATCCACCTCCACCACCTACCACCTCCAGTCACGGGGTGGTCGTGACTTTTACAACGCGGAGGGTGGTAAAATGCCCGCTGTGCCCGCTGCCGGACCTCTCACCTCACCACCCCCCACCCCACCACCGGGCCGCCACCGCACCGCCACCCCAGGAGGACACAACGGTGGGGTTAGTGACCCCAATCAAGAGGGTCACCAGGACACTACAGTCCTGGCCCCTTGTTCCCCGCAACTGCCCCAACACCAGGTGACCGGGGAAAGGCAACTACCTTGCGGGCGGAACAACCGTCGTCAGAAAAGGGGTGGGACTGAACTAGCTTCAGTCCCAAGTAACACCGTATTGACGGCAATTGTTACACCCTCTAGGGCAGGAGGCCCAAGGCTACAGCCTAATAAAGTGTACGAGGGTAAGGCGACCCAAGGCTCCGGCCTTAGTACACCCCGGAGAGAGAGTTGCCCCAGTGTATCCCTCTCCTGTTGTTCTCCCCTACAGGAGCAACACCGCCCTGACGGTCTCTATACGTGGCGGGGAAGGAGCGGCCCTGTACGCCCTTCAGTTGCTTCTGGTCGGAAAGATCAGCTCCCAGCTACGGCCAGAGTACGTACCAGGGTAAAGAGACCCTGCTATCATACGTGTAGCTTTTTCGTACTACGGGAGCAACACCGTGCTGACGGTCTCTATACGTGGCGGGGAAGGAGCAGACCTGTACGCCCTTCAGTTGCTCTCTGTAAGACGGGTAGGCATCCGGCTCCGGCTGTGGCATGTACCAGGGTAGAGAAGTCCCTGAAGATAGCCTCAGTACGTACTGGAGAGAGTCTGGCCTCTATGCCCCTTACTCCGGTTTGTCCCCTACTACGGGAGCAAAACCGCGCCGACGGTCTATATACGTGGCGGGGAAGGAGCAGCCCTGTACGCCCTTCAGTTGCTCCTTGTACGCTGGGTAAGCTCACGGCCACAGCCAACGTACGTATCAGGGTAAGGCGACCCAAGGCTCTGGCCTCAGGACGTACCAGAGAGGACACGAGTGAGTGAGTCCTTCTCCAGCCTCTTCCCCCTGTGGGAGCCCTTTGTCACCACCTGGGAATATAGCCCCGAAGATGACACTAGAGTGGTGGCAAGGCCCGATATCAGACCTACCTCCCACGCCTGGGAGATCCTTGTTCCTGCCCGAGTCCCGAAGGAGAAGCTGCCGCAGCCCAGCCCTGTCGGCGCCTCTCCCCCTAGGCGCCCACAGTCCCAGGACACCCAGGCCAGACCCACTGGCTCCTGACGAAGCCAATCCCGGCTCCCTCACTCCACGGAGCCAGAGACGACAGGCCCGACTGCTCCAGCTGTTCGGCCCCAGTCCCGAGGGCCACCTCTCAGGTCGAGGCCTCCAGACATGAGGGCCTCCCTGCACCCCACCGACGAGTGTGACCCAGGCAGTGACTCCCCTACGGGTAATCCCTTGCCCTCTGCAGGCCGGGTCCCCCTAGGGCTCTACCCTCATGCCCTTGTCACGAAGTGAACATTACCCAGGAGATACAGGCAAATAGTGACGCCCCTTGTGTCGAGAACAAACCGGGGAAAAGAACAGTGAACAGGGACTAAGTGAAGAACAGTGCAGTTACCAATAGTCCAAAAGAACTCAGTGTCGGCAGGCCAGAGAATGAACCTTAGAGTAATTATCCAAGCCCCCCCAGTAAAAGAACTTTCTGTGAACGCATAAGGCTAGGGTGCGTGGGCCAGTCAAAAGCCTGAGTGTGAGTGTCGCCGTGACCAGGTGACTGTGTCAAGTGTCGCTATCCGCACCCTATCTTATTTATAGTAATATTTACCGTACAGACTCCCAATCTTGTTTATCCCCTTTGTGATCAGTTCAGTGTATATCCTGCCTAAAAGTGACACATAGACAATACCATATATAATTCCAGATATCCCTGTATGAGCATTGTAATGTGTACTGAGTGTAACTATATTTTGTGGTGCTGAATGTTAACTCTGTGTCCCTGCTCCCTTGTATCTCAAATATCACTCTGTGTTGTATTGTAACAGTTAGAATTAAGGTAAAAGATGTGTTAAGGTGTACTGCCTGGTTTTTATGTCCTGTTCCTTTGTTGGTGCTTTACTTCCGGTCTAGAAAGAGGACCCCGCTTCAGTCGCTAGTGTTTTTAGGACGAGAAGTCGCCATAAAAACACCAGCATATCACATATAGCAAAATAAAACCTTATCTAGAACATGTGTATCTCGCAGGATACTTGCTTATCTGATATTAATGCCAACACAATCAATCCTAGTGTATTCAGGGTACAGTGAATATAGGCGCACGTGTGAGGCGCTAGGAGTGAGTCTCACAAGGGGGGGGAGAAAGGGGGGGTTGCGGGGAGCGACTTGTGACGTCTAGGAGGGAGTTATGGTAATACTGGAGAGAGGCAAGTATTAACAATGAGGATTACACGTTTTCCAATAGCGAAGGGACTTTGGTAATTGAATTTATTCTTGGTTTACACTTACACTAGATACTGGGACGAGAGAGTGTCATACAGGATTTACGGGTAGCGTGAGTGGGGGAATATCACTAACACCTTCTTGTATTACTTCTTTAAAGCTCACAGCAGTAGGGGTGTATTACTACGGAGGAATTTCCAGGCGGCACAGTCTTACTAATTGTATATAAGGGACGTCACTCATAAATACAGTTCATCAGATCTTGGTTCGCACACTCGTCCTTTATTCTCTCACTGTTATCTTACTTGCCCCGATATTCACTATATTAAGTCACTGCACGATACTACACTAGGCAAAGTCACACTTAACCTAAATCACTTGCACTGTTTCTGGGCAGCATCACATGTATTCATTGTGGGGGCAGGGGCGGGAACACGCCGTCAGCAATCCTGCCGGGCTAGGGGCACTGCCAAGGGGAGGCGTGCCAAGAGGGCACGGGACAACTCGTAGGAGCGTCCTCTCGCGTCCCGGGCTACCCGTGGCTTCCGGGCTGGGCTCAGGGGTATGGCCCTCGGGACTGAGGCCAAATAGCTCCAGGAACCTCTGGTGTAAGTCTCGGCCGGAGGTGGGAGCCTTATGTCGTCGTGGGGGCGTATGGAGATCGCGCCTGGGTGTCCTGGGGAGGATCGGGAGAGACTGTGGACTGTGGTCTCCAGCGTCTAGGGGCGCCAACAGGGGAGGGCTGCGGCATCGGCTTACTCTGGGGCCTGTCATGTGCGTCTGCTCCAGAGCCAGGCGTAAGGAGCGGAGGCCAGGGGAGGCTGTGAGGCCTGTCTGGGCCACTCTGGTATGGGAGGCCTGGGCTCTTGTCTCCTGCCGAGGTGACGTCTCGCTCCTTGCCTCCTTCCGTGCACCTTCGGAGCAACAGTGGGCCGTCTCACGAGGGTGGGAGCGACAATAGGCCGTCTCTACCGGGGCACCTTCGGAGCGACAATAGGCCGTCTCATGAGGAGGGGAGCAACAATAGGCCGTCTCTACCGGGGCACCTTCGAAGCGACAATAGGCCGTCTCACGAGGAGGGGAGCGACAATAGGCCGTCTCTACTGGGACACTTTCGGATCGACGATAGGCCGTCTCACGAGGGCGGGAGCAACAATAAGCTGTCTCTACCGGGACACTTTCGGAGCGACACTAGGCCATCTCACGGGGGCGTGAGCCACAATAGGCTGTCTCTACCGGGACACTTTTGGAGCAACAATAGGCCGTCTCACGAGGGCGGGAGCGTCAATAGGCCATCTCACAAGGAGGAGCGCTGTCTGGAGTGTCTAGAACAACTCCGCCCCTACCTGGTTCAACAATCCCACTCCGTGAAGGTAGTGTCCTTCTCCTGCGACGGCGACGGCGTGGTGGCTGCATGACATACGGGCGCACGGCCCGGGCTGACATATGCCGTTGTTGCCAGGGGTTGCTCCAAGTGGTGGCGGCTACCCCGGGGGGTCCGTGTGGGGGTGTCGGCACGTTCCCGGGCATACTGGGCTGTATCTCACTTGCCCCGTTGTCGGGGGCACTACGGTATTCTGTTTCCATTTCGGGGGCACTGCTTTGTAAGTCACACATTTTAGTAATATTGTTTCTACCATTCATAAGTGAAGTGTAACACTATCCAAGAGTATACTGTTGATACTGTATGCTTAATGTTCGTCATAATTCAAAAAGTAGATTACTTCTATAGTCATTGTATTTGTTTCCCTCAAAATAATAGGATACACAATTAGAAAAACCAGTATTTTCATCGATCAGTTGTGAATAACCGTTTCTTCTTAATATGTTTACAATATTCTGTCTATTGGACTGAACCTGTACAGTAATGATTAGAGATTATATTATTACTGAATGGGGAATTCTGGGGAATTTTAGCCTGGAGCTCGTTGTCATCTGTAGTCCGACTCCTTCTAGCTAAGTAACCACTACGAATTGGCCAATTCTATGGGGAATAACTAGGGGATAGGAGAATAATAACTAGGTGAGTTGGAGTATCAGTTACACCTAATCCTCCTAAGAGACAGGTGAATTTACTTAAGGCTGTCTTAGATTAACACGTCAGACAAAAGAGTGTACAAGAATTTTCTGACATTTTTGGTGCCCCTGGTGAGGCATCGACTTGAATAAATAAATTTCTGACATTTTTGGTGCCCCGAGTGAGGAGTCACGAATTGTATATAAGAATTTTCTACATACAGTATTTCTTGGTGCCCCTGAGAGTGAGGATAACAGATGTGTGCTGAAGCACTGAACAATTTTAAGGTTGCATTCGTTGGGCATTGCCTACTACCACGTTCTGTTGAAGTGTATGATGTGGAAATATGTATATACCGGGCTCCGGGTGGAAGGGCAAGTTCCTTCTCCGATGATGAAAAGCTAAACGCCATATTAGATTGGAAGCATGACTGCACTATCCTTTTCCTGGGAGGAAATGATATTCAAGAAGATGTGGAAGTTAATGAAATTGTGGAAAACATACTAGCCGTGGTAGGAGCCGTAGAAGGTTCTTGTAAATCCTCGGTAACCATAACCCTTCTTGAGCCTAGAAACCTACCATATGGTTCTCCAGTTTGCTATGGTACGTATAAATTTTAGCAGAGCTGTGAACAGGAAGTTGCAACGAATTAGGAAGGGGAAGAGATTTTATCCACTTCAATGCAAAGTCCTTCCAAGCAACATGAAAAGCCGATGGTATACGTCGGAATCATCATGACCGACAAGCGGTTCTGCAGAAATTGATATATTATATAGAACTGAAGAAAGGACAGTTCTATGCTATACAAGCTGTGGGTGGGCCTATGGTGTACTAGGAGCTAAATATTTCTGAGCTCAGGGAGTATGCTTTAATTGGAAATTGAGTGTGGGGATAAGATATAATCCTAGAGGTTTAACAACCTAGGGGGATAGGTTTGATATTGCAGACCTAATCCCTACATTCTTCAAAATGTAGAACAATTAGATAATTACTAAGCTGGGGTAAACTATGGTTGAAATTAATGGTTAAATTATTAAATTAGAAATCAGTCAACATGTCTGTTTCCTTGTTGCAGAGATCTAGTAGTAAGGCAGGATGGGTAACGAGAGCCATAAATGACTGCAACCGATCGTTACACGTAATACCTCTGTCCAGGGAGAAATTAAATAGTCTCCTTAATATACTGAAGGACCGATGGACTAAGAATGAAGAAGGTTATGTAAATTTAGAAGCGACCATAGTAAAAGTTGACTGTAAAGATCTCTTAGAGACTGCAAAATTTGAAGGTAAATTGGAAGAATATTTAACCGTAGTGAAGTTACTAGTCAAAATTGGCTGAGACTGCTGCAGAAATACAAGTCGTGGAACAGTGGAGTAAAGCTGTACTACCACAAAATTACGCTTCTGGAGTTTGATGGGGAGCAAAATTGTAAATCCTTTTGGGACCAATTCAAATACTTAGTTCATGATAGAACAGTTCTCCCTAATGTGAGCAAACTCACATACCTGTTAGGACAGCTCAAGGGAACGCCTTACAGGCTGATGAAAAAATTACCAGTGGAAGAAAACAATTATGAGGTGGCCTTGACTATCCTTAGACAAAACTACGAAGACAGGGAGCAAGTTATCACCCAATTACTGAAGGCTCTACTTGAATTACCTATACCTAAACATGGTTTTGATTCCTTACAAAATTTTAGAATTGCAAAGAGTTGTAATTTAAAGGTTTTAAGTACTTATGAAAATATGGAACTAAATGATGAGGCGGATATGGGGCCTCCAAGGGTTGACAACGTCAGCGAGGTGACAGCTGCTAATTTATTTGATGTGAAATGATTGGCAGGAAATTAGGTAGTTCCAGGTGAATGTAAATATCACTTAGGCCTCTCCCTTCCGTTCTTATATAGATTTTTATTACGAAAATAGATTATACGGCATATTTCAAGGGGAAATTACAAGGGAAAATTAGCGAACAAGTGCACGTGGGGTGTTGCCAGGTGTTAATTATCCAACTCCAGGTGTATGGCACTATCAGTTACCTTTTTTTTTTTTCTATATATTATTTTGTATAAGAATAGGGCATAGAGCTTATTTCAATGGGTGAAATCAGTGGAAAATTCCGGGGAAGACTTGCCTAGCGCAGCACGGCCGGGCAGGTGAGAGGAGAGGGTACTGAAAGGGAGGTAGGGAGGGGAGTCAAGAAGGGGGATAAATAGCTAAATTGTTAACAATGGATGGGAGTACAGATGACATTAGCAGTGCTGACTATTGTTGGACACTGGCAGTACTGATAGATGATACAAGCCACCACTTGAAAGCTCAGGAGAATTCAAAATAACACAGAATCGCAAAAGTGATGCCCCGTGGTATGATCCATTGCGCCTGAGCGTCACGAAAGTGACGCCCCGCAGTTAAGGGGTTAAAATGATGTCATTTGGCCTATCCAATGCCCTAGCTACTCTTGAGTGGCTCATGGATCATGTACTGGAGGGCCTGCAGTTGCAGACAGCTCTCATCTGTCTGGACAATGTAATTGTGTATGGAAGGACTTTCGACCAGGAATTGGAGAGGCTGTTCGGGGTGATCAAAAAGATCTGAGCAGTGCATCTCAAGATGAACCCCAAGAAGTGATACTTGTTTCAGAAGGAAGTGAAATACTTGGGACATATTGTAGGCGAAGGCAGGGTCTGTATCAATCCAGAGGATGTGGCAGCTGTGAAAATCTGGCCGGATGAAGGAGCTACAGAGTTTCCTGGGTTTGAGTACTTCCAGCATTTTGTCAAGGACTTTGCAACTACAGCTGCGCCTCTGCACAAGCTCTTGGGGAAGAGGCAGAAGTTTGTGTGGACTGCAGTGACTCAGGAGGCCTTCAATGAACTCAAGCATGTGTTGGCAAGCTCTCCAGTATTGCCGTACCCAGATCAGAGTCAGCCATTCATCCTGGACTGTGATGCTGGTGATCATGGTACTGGTGGAGTCCTCTCACAGAAGAAGGACAAAAAAGAGTATGTAGTGGTGTATTACAGCAAGATACTCAGCCCATCAGAGCGGAATTGCCGTGTGACCCATGAGGAGCTCTTGGCAGTGATGAAGAGCTTTGATTTCTTCTATCCATACTTGTATGGGTCCTACTTAATCATCAGGACAGACCATGTGGAACTCAAGTGGCTGAAGATGTTAAAGAATCCACAAGGACAACTGGCATGCTGGCTCGGGAGGCTCGACCAGCACAAATATAAGGTGCAACACCGTCCTGGGTGGGTACATGGCAATGCTAACAGCCTGAGTCATCGGCCTTGTGACCCAGATTGCAAGCAATGTAGTATGAATGAAAATCGTAGTAAGCAATGCAGCCGTACTGCAGTGACATTGCCCTCATCAGATGAAGACGACCTGAAGAGGACACAAATGGAGGATGCAGATTTTCCAGTGCTAGAGTGTCTGCAGTGGAGTACAGTGCGACCATCTTGGGAAGAGGTCTTGGAGTGAAGAAAACTCTAAGTCAGCTGCAACAGAGGTTCTACTGGACTGACATGTGGGAGGATGTTGACCAGTGGTGTCGGGCCTGTGATGTATGCTGTAATTCTTTCTTCTCCACTGGGCTCCTTTGATCACAGCCTTATCACCTTAACCTGTCCTATTGCTTATTGCTCCAGTACAGCCTGCAGACCCGCCAAAGAAACGTCAGTTGTGGCATTTTGGAGCTGCTGATTGGGAGGCCCTCAGGCAGTACTTCTTGGATTTTCCCTGGAATGGTTATTGCTTTCATGGCGGAGAGCCATCTGAGTGTGCCCTGTGCATTATGGAGGTTATTCTCTTGGGTATGGTAGTATACATTCCTTTCTTATATCCTTTGACAAATGCAAAAAAAAAACTTGGTTTAATCTTGCTTGTTCTAATGCTGTCCACAAGAAGAAGGCCTAGAAAAGGTACTAGAGCCAACCCACCCTTGTATCTCATCTTTTTCATATTTCTCCCCAGAATCGTCTTATGTTTGTTCTTTGCTCTGCCAAAAATAATTTCATCCATACTAAATGCTCTTAACTTTCCAACTCAAATTCTTCCCGCTTCTTCTGGCACCTTATCAAAAACTTTTCTAGCAACTTTACCTCATCATCCTTTCCTCTTCCTTTCCACTCTGATGGCTCTGTAGCTATTTCTTCTACTGATAAAGCATAAATATTTGCTCAGACTTTCTTCTCCAATTCCACCTTAGATGATTCCAGTGCTGGCCCTCCATCACTTCCCCCCTCTGACTTCCTCATGGCTGACATTAAAATTTCTTCAGCTGATGTATTTTCTGCCATCACTGGCCTCAGTACTAACAAGGCATATGGGCCTGATGGGGTCCCTCCTGTTGTTCTCAAGAACTGTGCTTCTGTGCTTACACCCTGCCTAGGCAAACTCTTTCGCCTTTGTCTGTCAACTTGTACCTTTCCTTCTTGCTGGAAGTTTGCTCTCATTCAGCCAGTCCCAAAGAAGGGTGACCACTCCCAACCCTCCAACTATCGTCCAATTGCTTTAACGTCCTGTATTTCAAAAGTTTTCGAGTCAATTCTCAATAGAAAAATTTTAAAGCATCTTTCTTATCACAACCTTCTTTCTGATCGTCAGTACGGGTTCCGTCAGAGACACTCCACTGGCGATCTTCTCACCTACCTTTCAGACTCCTGGTCATCCTCCTTTCGGGACTTTGGCGAAAGCTTTGCCATTGCACTTGACATCTCAAAGGCTTTCGATCGAGTCTGGCATAAATCTTTAATTTCCAAACTGCCCTCCTACGGTTTCTATCCTTCAATCTGTGCCTTCAGCTCTAGCTTCCTTTCTGGTCGTTCTATAGCCGCTGTTGTAGACGGCCATCGTTCTTCTCCTAGCTCTACCAACAGTGGTGTTCCTCAGGGCTCTGTCCTATCACCAACTCTCTTCCTTTTATTCATCAATGATCTTCTAAGCTGTACATCTAACCCTATCCACTCATACGCTGATGACTCCACCCTTCACCTTTCCATTCAGTTCCCGCAACGCCCATATCAACAGTTACTTCAACAAACAAGGGATGAGGCTATGGCACACCTAATGTCTGACTTGGCTCGTATCTCTGACTGGGGTAAAAATAATATGGTTGTTTTTAATGCATCTAAGACTCAGTTCTTACACCTATCAACCTGACAACATCTTCCACAGGTATACCCACTAATGTTTAATAATATTCAGCTTCATCCTGCATCATCCTTGAACATGCTTGGGGTTTCACTTACTCGGGACTTATCATGGAAAGGTCACATTACATTCTTGTAAAATCTGCTTCCAAGAGATTCGGTGTGCTAAGCCGACTCCGCTCTTTCTTTACCCCTGCACAATTGTTGACTCTATACAGGGGTTTTATCCGCCCCTGTGTGGATTACAACTCTCATGTGTGGGAAGGCTCAACACATACAGCTCTTCTCAATAGGGTGGAGTCAAAGGCTTTTCGTCTCATTAACTCTCCTCCTCTTACTGACTCCCTTCAACTTCTGTCTCTTCGCCGCACTGTTGCATCTTCATCTCTTTTCTATCGCTACTTTTCTAGTCACTACTCCTCTGAACTGTCTGCTTGCATTCCTCCACCTCTACGACGGGCACGTAGCACCCGTCTGGCAGCAAACTCTCATCCCTTTTCTGTCCAACTCTCTAATGCAAGAGTTAACCGTTACTCCCAGTCTTTCATTTATGCAACAGGTCAACTCTGGAACTGTCTCCCTCTGTCTATATTTCCTGCTGCCTATGATCTCCAGTCTTTCAAACGCAGTGTGTCCAGGTATCTCAAAATGATCGGATCTTGAATTTGGCTCTCTATTGTATTTTCTTTTTCTCTTGGAGAGAACCGTACTGCGGACTCATGGCCTTTGGTTCCTTCTTCCTCGCATAAAAAAAAAAAAATACTAAGCAGGAAACAGGGCTGATTTGTTGCATAAACCAAGGACTGGAGGTAACGGTTAACTCTTGCTTAAGAGAGTTGAGCAGAAATAGGATGAGAATTTGTTGCTAGACGTGCCACGTGCTCGTGGTAGAGGTCGAGGAATGCATGCAGACAGTTCAGAAGAGCAGCAGGGGCGTAGCGAAGGGGGGGGGGAGGAGGCGGTCGCCCCCACCCCTTGAGGGTCTTGAAATCGTTTGGGGCTGAAATAATAATAGTAATAAATCTTTAAAAATAAATAAATAAGTAAATAAAACACTTTCTACTTTCTATATTATAGATAGATAGATAGATAGACAGTTAGATAGATAGATAGGTAATAAGGTAGATAGATATATATGTACTGTATGTATACACGAGGAAAGAGAGAGAGAGAGAGATAATCGAGCTGAGTTAGCGTCATGCAGACATAATTTTGGAACGGTTCTCAAAGAGAAAAGTAAGAAGACTGAATCTCCTCTTATGAATATACAGTTCTGTCGTGGCGTGCAAAATTGCTTATAGCAAATTTATGTAACTAAAATTGGTGTTTTTTTTTGTTTTTTTTCATTTTAGTCGATATAGCGGTTATAGAGTATCGATACCAGTATTAATGAAACTACATTTATTCGTCTGAGATCAACAATATCTTATGTTATTGTTAGTCAGTGTTTCCTTCTAATTAATCAGAACTATGATTTCTTAACCGATATCTGTTCAAAGTATGAAAACGATCAGCTTGAATGAGTGCTAGAGCTTTTATTGCCTGTGATCAAATTAGAAATCAAGTGTGTGTGTGTGTGTGTGTGTGTGTGTATATATATATATATATATATATATATATATATATATATATATATATATATATATATATATATATATATATATATATATATATATATATATATATATATATATATATATATATATATATATATATATATATATATATATATACTGTAATTTAAAATATTTGTTTTCTTAGTCAATTAAAAAGAGCAGAGTCTAAGTAATTTAACATATTTTAAAACTTACCCTTTTAGTTTAACCAAGTGTGTAGAATTCCAACGCATGGCACATTTAAAATTATAGATAATGTATGGGCTATGGAAGTGGTTCTAAATATGTTATATGATACTTGAGTCTTGACAGGAGATTTGTGAAATATTGGAAATTATATTGCTTTCCTTTAGAACACACTAAAATGTTCTTCTTATCACCATTTGTCAGATTAATTGTGACATTTCCAGGTTCCAACTAACTTAGCTAGGATTATTATGCTCTCAGAGGCGAGGAAGATGCACATGAGACTCCCAGATGCACTGTTGTTCTTTTATTCCGTAAAGATTATCAAAAAAGCTTCTCTTGTCAGCCAAAATCATTTTCTTGCTCTATTTTTCGCCATTTTCACTATAATGAGTTATCATCTACATAATCCAATACATACCTTCATAGGCCTCAGAAAGCCCCTAAAAGTACTTAATCTTCAAAAAATTTCCTGGGAGGGGGCTAACAGCGCCCCCCCAGACCCCCAGCTGCAGAGGCTCGCTTCTATCACCTCCCACCTCCTTTTCAACAATCTATAGACATCTTTCTCCTGCTCCCCCTTGTGAATTTTCTAGCTACGCCCCTGAGGAGCAGTGACCATTAAAGTAGCGACAGGAAAGAGATAAAGATGCAACAGTGCGGCGAAGACAGAGGTTGAAGAGAGCCAGTAAGAGGAGGAAAGCTAATGAGACGAAAAGCATTTGACTCCACCCTAATGAGAAGAGTTGTATTTGGGGAGCCTTCCCACACATGAGAGTTGTACTCTACACACGGGCGAATAAAAAACATGTATAAAGCCAACAACTGTGCAGGGGTTAAGAAGGTACGGAGTCAGCTTAGCACCTC
This sequence comes from Coenobita brevimanus, assembly GCF_032717465.1. Taxonomy (NCBI): domain Eukaryota; kingdom Metazoa; phylum Arthropoda; class Malacostraca; order Decapoda; family Coenobitidae; genus Coenobita; species Coenobita brevimanus. The sequence goes on along the minus strand of NC_137004.1, from coordinate 7,359,095 downwards.
TAATCTCTTGGAAGCAGATTCTACAAAGGATGTAATATAATCTTTCCACTCTAAATCCCGAGAGAATGAAACCTCAAGTATGTTTAAGGATGATGCAGGATTGAGCTGGATATTAATAACATTAGCGGGTACTCCTGTGGAAGATTTTGTTGCAGATTCTACAAAGAATGTAATATGATCTTTCCACGCTAAATCCCGAGAGAATGAAACCTCAAGTATGTTTTACGATGATGCAAGCAGGATTGGCCTGGATATTAATAACATTAGCGGGTACTCCTGTGGAAGATGTTGTCGCAGCTTCTACAAAGAATGTAATATGATCTTTCCACGCTAAATCCCGAGAGAATGAAACCTCAATTATGTTTAAGTCACAATAACCATATACCCGATGCAGTGTACTTTCTTTAGAGAGAGAGAGAGAGAGAGAGAGAGAAAGTATGGTGCTACAGAGATTTGATGGCAAATTCCTCACAGTTGGACCTATTACACTGGTACAGTACCTCAGACTACACAGCATCCTTTACTCCGCCATTTTAGTTTTTTTTTTTTTTTCTAGAGTAATGTGTAAGAAATTCTAAGGATAATACAGTACACCCTCACTGTTATGAACCCCAGCATAGTAGATACTGGATTTTACGGACACCACGAAGTTCACCAAACTTACGTCTGACTAAATGAGAAATGTCTGTGATATTGGGCACAGTGGGTAATAACACATGTTTCCTTCCTTTTTTTTACTCCAACCTGGCCTGAAATTGTCCTCTCTCCATTGTGATTGCTCAGTTGTAGTAATAGACTATAGTAATACTGTACTAGTCATGAAGAAGTGCTATGACAAGGATGTGAAATAAGCTACAAGAAGTAGATTCAATTTTGCTGTGTGGCTGGATCCCTGGTCATGTTGGGACTGGCGGTATTGAACGGGCAGATTCACTGGCTCTGCTGCTCTTTCTCTCACGTCTTCTCCTCGGCCCATTCCTACTCTTGATTGGTTTCCTCTTCTTATTCGCCTCTTCCGTGACCTATGGCAGACTTTCTGAGACTCCCAGGTCACCAATAAACTTCATCTCGTAAAACCTTCTGTTCTTCCACGGTCTATTTCTACTCATCCCAATCGTCAGTGGGAGACTGTCCTTGCTCTTCTTCGCTTGGGTCACACTCACCTCGCTCATGGTCAATTAATGAGCGGTTACCGCCATTTTGTCCACTCTGTAACTGCCCCTTGACTACCAGACACCTTGTTCTCGAATGCCCGTTCATACTGTACTTTGCGATCGTCGCTCTGCTTTTCCCTTCCTCTCATTATTACCCCTCCCCTCGTTGCTTACTGATTTCCGTGGTGATTCTCCTACTTTTTCTATTTCTAATACTATTGCTTTTCTTTCTGCTTAGGGTATTTTGTATCTAATTTAACTGTCCTCCATTCTTTGCTGTTTTAGTGCCACATAGCCTCTCTAGGCTTGGTGCAAGGTTTTCTCATTATTCATTCATTCTATAACTTGGTCCAGATTTTCGTCAGTTTGCAGCTTATTTCATGTAACTGGGGCGGAAAGACTGTACTATGACTACTTCGTTTCCATAGCACTTCTTCGTGACTAGCCTCGTATTCTAGTGATACGGCTGCTTCCTTTCCCTAGCACTTCTTCATGACTAGCCTCGTATTTGTTCATATAATGGCTGCATCCTTGCTATAGCACTTCTTTGTGATTAGCCTTGTATTCAAGTGTTAATGTTATGGCTCTGCATCCTTTCTATTGCACTTCGTGACTAGCCTCTTATTGTAATGATATGGCTATGCATCTTTTCCAGAGGATTTTCATGACAAGCCTCGTACTCAACTGTTTATCTGTAGTTAACTCTGCATTAAATATGTCAGTTTTAGGTCAAGATAGAATAAAAACACTAAAACCTTAAGATATAGGGAGATGTGGATTTTTTTTTTTTTTTAATCGTACTTATTAGCCATGGTTTCGTCTTTTCATCAACCAATTAAATTATCATGCAGTGTCTTAGAATTCATGCAAATAGCTTATTTAGCTCAAAATCTTTTACACTGCTGTTGATCATAATGCAACGCTACAAGCTCCTTGGCTCAAATTTTTGTTGCTCGTCCCGTAGCTAAATGGCTTAGAGAATAGTGCAGCCTTACATTATTTCTACACCACTTCATGAGCAGCTTTGAAGGAAGGTTAGGAGGTCCTGTATAGTCTAGTGTGAGTGTTCGTGTTTTCTTGTGGATGTGGGATGAGTTGAGAGCCAGGCTGCCCCGGTAGGATGGATGAAACACAGTCTCTAGTTGCTCATTTACTGACACCAATCTGACACCTGTGAACAATTACACATATCGTAGTACCAAAAAAAAAATAACATATAACTTCTGTAGATGCAGTACTATAAAAATATGTCTAATCGTATTACCTGACTTGATCACAGTTTATCAGTATGGGTTATAATCTCTTAACTCGTACACATATGACTAGCCTGCCATTTGATTTAGATCACATCCTAACCTCAAATTCATTGTATATCTATGATTACAGTTAGAATTTAGCATAACTTACCCTATTCAAGGGGAAAAGAGCATTTTTACTCGGCCACAGCGGTGGTGTGTGTGTTGTTTGGTAAATTTTCCGCCTAAAGTATAGATGGCGAAACGCGTGGTGTATAAGAAGTTTGAAGTGGCAAAGCTGCCTTTAGGAATCATGTAATACTGAAGAAGTGGTGGCTTACAATATACAATAATTGCATTTTTTATAGTATCACATCATAATATCACATAAATTTCCATGAAAAGTAAATAACTTAACATAACAGAGAAACTTAAGGTGTTGAGTGGTTTATAAGCGTTCCAATGCTACTTAAAGACGCTTGAATCCTTCTTAATCCTTACATTAGTATTTCTTTCCTACAATTTTTTTTTTTTTTAAGCAAAATAGTAATACAATCTAATACATACACACAAAAATAACGAAGGAAGCAAAATGCTTAGCTTAGTAGGCTAATATAATCTAATATATACACACAAAAATAATAAAGGAAGCAAAATGCTTAGCTTCCTACAATACTCCCCGCCCAGACAACGGAGTTAATAGTAGTGGTAATCAGCATCATTCCGGAAACGCACTACTCTGCCAGAACGTGAAGTGGCAGAAGGGTTACTGGCCGGAAGATGGTCAGGTGGAGAAAAGTCCATTGCTGGTGGTGGAGGCTCAGGATGAGCGTTGTCGACGGTGTCCTGAGATTCATCAGGTGTCCCCGCAGGCAAAATTGCTGGCTTCACCCGATCGATTGATACTGCCTGCTGAACGTCGTTCCTTAATTCAATGACAAAGTGTTTGGAATGACGCTCCAGTACTCTGTAAGGACCTGTGTATGGTGCTTCCATTGGGCGGCGTACTCTGTCGACACGTAACCAGACATGGGTGCACGTTCTGAGGTCCTTGGGAAGATAGCTTCTTTGCGGTGGGTGATGATGGCCTGCTGACGTCAAATAAGTTTAGCTTAGACATTTCTTGTGAGAGATTTTTGACGTCCTCTGAAGAAAGAGGTTCGTGGTTAGATTCATCTTGAAGGATACCTGAAGGTAGAAGCATGTCAGCACCAGTGAGAGCTGTGAATGGGGAAAATCCTGACTCATTTAAGGTAGCACGAATACCAAGTAGCACAACAGGCAAAGCTGTCAACCATGACTGTTTGCGTGCTGTGATAGCAGTCTTTAGTGTACGATGTAGTCTCTCCACAATTCCGTTAGTCTGCGGGTGATATGCAGTCGTTCGCAGGCGGTGAAATCCAACTAGAGATGCTAATTCTTGAAAGAGCTCAGATTCGAATTGTGTGCCTCTATCTGTTATGACATGTAAAGGTACTCCATATCTAGAGATCCAGCAATTAAAGAAGGCAAGCGCAACTGAAGAAGCAGTGATTTCTACCAGAGGATAAGCCTCCATCCAACGAGTTGTTCTATCAATGCAGGTTAATAAATACCTGTGGGGGCTTAGGTAAACGTTGTTATGTTGCTTGCAAGGGGGAAGTGGTCCAACGATGTCTATGTGCACGGTCTGAAGACGTTCCGATGGCAGGTGAAAGTTGAATGTCGGGCTCTTCGTGTGTTTATGGATTTTGGATTGCTGGCAACTGGTGCATTCTCTCACAAACTGTCTGATTTCTTTGTCCATATTTGGCCAGAAAAAACGTTGCTTGATTAATTTCAATGAGGTTTTCACACCTGGGTGAGATAGATCGTGCAGACTTTTGCAGATGGATTGACGAGCAGACTTGGGAATGAATGGTCGAGGGTAAGGAGTAGATTGATCACACCACAGTTGAAGGTTCCCGTTGATCTTGTATGGTTTAAGTCTGTCTTGAAAGTTGAGTATCTCTTGGTCATTTTCTTGCTTTGCCGCCAAAGATGTCAGATCACACAAGTCGATCGTCACAGCATTGGCTGGCCTTGACAAGCAGTCAGCAACGATGTTGTCCTCACCTCTAATGTACACAATGTCTCTCACATATTCTGACAGTACAGACAAGTGTCGTTGCTGTCTGTCTGATTTGGCCGGATTACTACTCTTGTAAGCTGACTGAAGTGGTTTGTGATCGGTGAACAGTGTGACATGCCGACCGTTGATAAGGTACTTGAAGTGCAGAACAGCTTCATATGCAGCAAGTAGTTCTCTGTCGAATGTTGAATATTTTCGTTGAGTTTGACTTAGTTTCTTGCTGAAGAAGCCCAAGGGGATAGGTTGTTGATCAACTATTTGGTGAAGAGCAGCACCAAGAGCATATTGGGAACTATCTGTCACTAAATGAAGATGTGTAACACCAGGAATTGGATGAGCAAGAGCAGTAGCAGTGGCAAGTATCTCCTTAATTTTGTTAAATGCTATCTTCTCTGCGGAGGAGAATGTCACGCTGGTATTTTTCTGGTTCATCCTTGCTAACTCTGTCAGTGGCAGAACAATAGTTGCAAAATCTGGAATGAGGTGGCGATAGTAATTAACTAAGCCAAGAAAAGATCGTAGAGACTTAGTGTGGTTGGGTTCCGGAAAATCTCTGATGGTGTTGAGCTTGCATGAAGATGGCTTCAAACCTTCTTTGGTGATAGTATAGCCAAGAAAGTCAATTTCCTGGAGGAAGAATTCAGATTTGTGGATGGCTACTCTCAAGTCATTATCATTCAGCCTCTGTAAGACCATGGAAAGATCCTCTTTGTGTTGCTCATCGTCTCTGGAGAAGACCAAAATATCATCTAGGTAGATGAATACACAGTCCAAATCCATAAAAATGTTGTCTAAATATCTCTGCAGAGTTGAACTAGCATTGCGCAATCCAAAAGGCATGTATAACCACTCATAAAGACCGAATGGAGTCGATACAGCAGTCTTTTCTATATCGGGAGGGTTCATGGGAATTTGATTAAAGGCCTTAACCAGGTCAATTTTAGAAAATACTGTCATGCCATGAAGTTTAGCAGATACATCTCTGATGTGTGGAATTGGATACCTGTCTGGTTTCGTGAGTTGGTTGAGTTGACGGTAATCACCGCAGGGTCGCCACTCACCAGGGTCCTTCTTTGGTACCATGTGGAGTGGGGATGACCAAGGTGACTTACTGGGCCTTATGATACCAGCTTCCATGAGATGTTTGAATTCCTGACGTGTTGCTGCAAGTTTGTCCGAAGGGAGCTGACGACGTTTACAGAAAGTTGGTTGCGAGTCATTCGTTTCGATGAAGTGATGAACTTTACTTTCTTTTGCTGAAGAAGAAACTGTTTTAGGTGCAACTAATTTTGGGAAGGCATTAAGAAGTTCCTGAGCTTGGTTAGGAAGGGTTTCCAAATTATTAATTTGAATGGTGGACACATTAGCTTGGCATACTTGAAGATTGTCCATGTGCTGAGATGTTGTCTTGTCAGTGATACTTCTTGATGCACAGTCAACTAGCAAATTAAAATGACTAAGAAAGTCTAATCCAAGCAGTGGGTTAGTAGTATCTGCTACTACAAAGGTCCATTTATAAGAACGACGGAGCTGTCTCAAATTAATTTCTAAATTACATTCTCCATACACTCTGCTGACTTGATTATTGGCAAAGGTCAACTGAACTGCTGATGGCTGAAGAATTAATTCTGGTATGAGAGATTTGGGAATGATTGATACTGAAGCACCTGTGTCAACCACAAACTGGTACGTAGCAGCGTCCAACTTAACTGGTACTAGTAGGAGAGGCGGGTCTGCAGCTGTTAATTCAACCCGCCTGTAGAGTTTTCCGACGGTGGAGCCGGGGACGAAGCGCGTGATGAGGGTTCCATCCTGCAATTACCTTTGTTGGGGTATTTGCACCACGGTTTGCAAGATCGTGCCCTGTCAGCAAAGTACAGGTGTGCACGACATATTTTGGGCCTTTGGTCAGCAGAGAAGGGGCGAAGTCCAATGGGTAGCACTGAAGAGGCATTTCCTTGGTTCCTGTGTCCTTTATTTTGTTCCGGTGGAGTAGGTTTCTGTTGATTCAAGGTAAGGTTACAAAAACTATTATGCATGGGCATTAGTTCATCTGCCAAGGAGCCAAGTTGTGTGAGCGACAGACTGGACTGAGCTGCTATAGCTGGAGAAATTGTGTGAGGCAATGCCGAGAGGAATTTATGCCTAATGAGATCCTGACAATCACCAATACCAGCTTTCCTAGCAAGTGACTGTAATTCCTGCAAGTAGAGGGATGGTCGTCCTGTCATGGTTGTCTTCTGAGCAAGCTTCTCAAATAACTCAGGTTTTGTCTGCTCATACAACTGAATAACATTATTCTTTAAGATGTCATAATCAGCCTTGTCGAGTACATCACTTGAGAGTTTACTAACTAAGCTAGGTGGTAAAGCACTAAGAGCATTGTAAAATTTAGTACTAGAAGTAGTGGTGCCCTTCAACTTGAACTGTGCCTCTAGCACGGCAAACCAACCTGTAGCTGACGACTCACAAAATTGTGGGGGTTTAATTGTAACGGCATTGGCCGAGTCGTCCTCACCGCCAGGCATGGTGAATCCTTAGTAAGTGTCAGTTCACAACAGACCCTTTAGCATGTAGTCCTCAGGCAGCCAGAGTTGCTCCCAAGTTCCAGTCCCGTCCAGCTAGAGAGATGATGTCCGGGGCTACGCCAACAGGTCACTCCAGGGTCACCAATGAAGGAAGGTTAGGAGGTCCTGTTTAGTCTAGTGTGGGTGTTCGTGTTTTCTTGTGGATGTGGGATGAGTTGAGAGCCAGGCTGCCCCGGTAGGATGGATGAAACACAGTCTCTAGTTGCTCATTTACTGACACCAATCTGACACCTGTGAACAATTACACATATCGTAGTACCAAAAAATAAAAATAACATATAACTTCTGTAGATGCAGTACTTTAAAAATATGTCTAATCGTATTACCTGACTTGATCACAGTTTATCAGTATGGGTTATAATCTCTTAACTCGTACACATATGACTAGCCTGCCATTTGATTTAGATCACATCCTAACCACAAATTCATTGTATATCTATGATTACAGTTAGAATTTAGCATAACTTGCCCTATTCAAGGGGAAAAGAGCATTTTTACTCGTCCACAGCGGTGGTGTGTGTGTTGTTTGGTAAATTTTACGCCTAAAGTATAGATGGCGAAACGCGTGGTGTATAAGAAGTTTGAAGTGGCAAAGCTGCCTTTAGGAATCATGTAATACTGAAGAAGTGGTGGCTTACAATATACAATAATTGCATTTTTTATAGTATCTCATCATAATATCACATAAATTTCCATGAAAAGTAAATAACTTAACATAACAGAGAAACTTAAGGTGTTGAGTGGTTTATAAGCGTTCCAATGCTACTTAAAGGCGCTTGAATCCTTCTTAATCCTTACATTAGTATTTCTTTCCTACATTTTTTTTTTTTTTAAGCAAAATAGTAATACAATCTAATACATACACACAAAAATAACGAAGGAAGCAAAATGCTTAGCTTAGTAGGCTAATATAATCTAATATATACACACAAAAATAATAAAGGAAGCAAAATGCTTAGCTTCCTACAGCTTCATATTCTGTTATTAATTTATTGCTGTAACTCATCGGTCAAAATATACAGATGGCAGTTTTTGGTCTGTTTAAAGTGAAATGAGTGAAGCAAACTTTGAACTTTTGAAATCGGCGGGCAGGTTCCAAAACTATAAACGTTTTTCAGCAGGTGCACGTGGATAAGAATGTTTTATTTCTCATATTTTTTCTTTCTCTGCAACCAAGGTAGGGAAATATTAAACTGGAAAAAAATTGACCAAACAAGTCCTTTTCGGTTAATAATAAGTTGCTACTGGACGCCAGAAAATCCCAGAAATTGTTGAAGATGTTTTATGAATGCCAAGCAGATCGGACAGGAAGTTGTATCCCGACGCCATTTTGAAGAAAGAGAGAACGGCTATAGTGTTCCTCCTCGTAACATAGGGTTTGGGTGGAGTCACCCCCTCCCTACACTATTGCCATGTTTCCTAACCCTACGATGTATAACGCCTGTGGTTTGTGTAGTAGGAATGATACATAAACATAACTCATACTAATATAACTGTAATGAAAGTGCTGACATGTATCAAGGAAGAATAAAACTATTCTGCATACTATATTATACGATAATAGAGAAACGTGGCATAAAAATTTGGCAGTGTTGCTCTAAAAATATTCTAATTATTATTTACTTCCCCAACACTTCTAACATTGCTAATTAATTTAGCAAGTATAATTGCAAGAAAATTTGAAGGGATAAAAGTGGGAAGAGGCGATCCTTTCATAATTAAAATAAATATATCAAACAGCTCTGGGGTGGCAGCACTCACGCGACACGTGTTTGTGTGTACGCTGAGGGAGGTCACCAACCCCTACAGGATTTAGGCCTATTGGGGAAACCTCTATAAAAAAACGCGCCGTGACTTTTACCTCAAGGGTGGTGCGGAAATAAAGTCAAAATTATAATCCATACATAAAAATGGAAGTAAAAAACCATGGATGACACATAACAAAATCTAGCGAGAGAGAGAGAGAGAGAGAGAGAGAGAGAAATAATAATAATAATAATGATAATAATAAAACTTTATTTCCACTAAACAGTGGGTATTCTTATACATTATACAGTAGTACAGCATACAGTATGAAAGTTCTATACACAATATAATACAAGTTGATACATATGGTGGAGAATAGTGACAGAGAGGTAAATGGTTTAAAAGGTGTGGGGACACTTAGGTTAAAAATAGATCAATTAAGGGATTTAGGAACGAAGGCAGTGGGAAGGATTAAGACAGATGGGATTGTAAGATTAGGGAGTTTGAGCAATAGGGTAGAATGTATGCTCTCAATAAAAGTATAGCAATTATCAACGGCTAATTATTATACAGGTGTTGATGGTGGGGGTCTATATTTATAGGAGGTGTTGGTGGTGGAGGTATAGCGGGTGTTGTTGATGGGGGTGTTGTTGGGGGTAGGGGTATAGGGGGTGTTGGTGGCAGGGGTATAGGGGGTATTAGAAAAACGGAGATCACAAGAGGGAAACAGTGTCAAGGTCATCGCTGATGGAGAGGTCAGCTCGGAAACGTGGCAACAGTGCAGGGAGGGGGTGACTCCACCAAAACCCTACGTTTCGATCTGTCAGACTATAGGTAAGCATCCGACCTTAATTCATCTTTTTTTATTAGTCACAGTTAAATTGCAAACATTACTATATTTACTTATTTTAGATAGGCTAATGGTGATCACTTGGAGGTGGGTATGTTAGGGAAATGATTTAATGGTGATGCTTTTAGGTGACTGATGAGATTGGGGCAGGCGACTCCGAAAAAATGGCTTCGTAAGTATCCGCCCTAATTCAAATTTTTAACTACTTGCACATATTTTGCCCACTTTATTCTTGTTACTAGTTTTAGTAAAGGTAACAGAGATAACTTTGAATTAGGTATCATAAGGGTTATTGGTGTTTTGATATGGTAAATGGTGATGGAGTGCACAGACGCCCAAGAGGCCGGGCTCCTATGTACTTAGCTTTGATTCTAAATTTATAACCGTTTTCAACCAAGTTAGCTACATTATTGGACTTGGTAAATTTAGGCAAGTTAAAAGAGATTGTTTAGAGGTTAGAATGGTCAGGAACTTTTATTGTTTTATGGTGTAAAACTGTTGACTGCTTTTCAGGTTACGTCCCCATATTTCGTCCCGGTAAGGATGCTGCACCAGTTCCCTTCCTTCCCATGTACAGGATACAGGTAATATATTGGTCAAACTTTACACGTTACCCTCATCCGATTTTCGACATTTCGTTAACATTTTCTAGTATTTACTTTTATCTTCTTAGTATAATTAGATAATGTAAATTTCTTAGATCACTGGTTCCCAAAGGGTTACACGATTCCGTGGTAGGCTACCAAAGTTTCCGTGTGTCAAGGCACGCATCCAATACGTGTCTGACTTAAACATCTGATTATTGACAGCTACATTGTAATGAAGGGTAGAAACTGTAGAATATTTGAATTTTAAATTCGAAGTCATTGGTGTACTGTAACTATACAACATACCTAAGGGAACTTAATACGCTAAAATTATTACTGTATTCGTACTGCCGTTTGCACTGATGGTGCAAAAGCAATGACAGGCCCAGTAAAAGGTGTTTTGGCTCTTATTAGAAACGTTGCTCCATCAGGCAGACACTGTTGCTTTCATAGACGTGCACTTGCAGTAAAGAAGATGCCATGCGAACTAAAGTTATGCTCGATGAGGTATTCAAGGTGGTAAATTTCATCAAAGCTAGACCACAAAATTCGCAGCTGCGTACGGCTCTGTTAGGAGCTGGGGCTCAGTCATACTGCTCAGTTACTGCACACGGAGGTGCGCTGGTTATCCCGCGGCAAAATTCTTTCACGTGTGTATGATAACGAAAGATGAGATTAGAATCTTTCTTACAGGAAACAGCATTTCTCTGTCAAATAGGGTTAGTGACGAAGTCTAGTCAATGAAACGGCTATCTTACAAGATGTTTTTAAAAAAACTAAACGAACTGAACTTGTCATGGCAAGGCTCAGATGTGACACTCTGAAAGTTCAGGACAAAATTGAATCTTCTTAAAGTAAACTTTTAGGTTGATTGTGGAAAGGCAAAACAAAGAGAATGTTTTCCAACTCTTCATCTGTTCCTGACTAAAAATTCCTTGTAGGTGGATGGAAGTTCAGGAGAATGCATTGTTCACCATTTAAAACTATTAAGTAATACTTTGAGGGAATAATTTCCCAGGCAGGCAGACCCTCTGTCCATTTATGGATTCTGGTTCTGTAATAGGACAAACCCTGTCTGTGAACGAGAATTAGCAACTGACTGAAATTTCAACACAAACGCTCAGAACAACATTTGATAAAGACTCGCTGCTTAACTTTTGGGCAAAGCCCTTGCACGAGTATCCTGATATTACAAAACGAGCTATGAAACATCTGATGCCATTTGCAACACCGTATAGGTGTGAAGCTGGTTTCTCACGCTATGTTGCTACTAAAAACAAATGCAGACACAAGTTGGATGCAGAACCTGATAAGCGCCTGAAACTATCAAGCATCCTTTCAGATATTGATAGACTTTGTGACAAAAAGCAAGCCCATACATCACGCGAAAACTGTAAGAATGACGAAGCTCTTCAGTGATTTTCAATTGATTCACATCATTAAGTGTGTGTGTGTGTGTGTGTTCTTACCTAATTCTTACCTAATTGTATCTTTACAGGAATGAGTCAAGCTCGTACTGTCCTGTGTCTTAAACCATATCGTACATATCCTTAAATTTGTGAATTGTTTTGGCACACACTATTTCATTCGGTAATGCATTCCATTGATCAATTGCTCTGTTTGGGAAACTGAATTTCCTTACGTCTTTATCACCTCTTCTTATGTAGTTTTTAGCAGTGTCCTGTTGCTGATGCTTCTCCATATGTTAAGTAATCATTTATGTCTATTTTCTCCTTTCCTGATATGCACTTATATAGCATTATCATGTCACCTCTTTTCCTTCTCTCCTGTAGTGTTGGTAGATTCAGTTTATTTAGTCTTTCTTCGTAGCTTAGGTCCCTTAAGCTTGGTATCCATCTTGTAGCGGCCCTTTGAACTTTTTCAATCTTGTCTGTGTTTTTTGAGATGAGGACTCCAGACTACTGATGCATATTCTAGGGTTGGTCTAATGAATGATGTTATTATCCTTCTTAGCATGTCTTCATTTATGTATGTGAATGCTATTCTCATATTTGCAAGCAGTGTATACATGTTCCGTACCTTCTCGCTGATGTGGTCAGCCGGAGATAGTCTGTTAATGATAATCACACATAGGTCTTTCTCTCTTTCTGATGTGTATAGGGTTTTATTTCCTAACTTATAATCCCAATCAGGTCTTTTTCCACTTTTACCAAACTTGATTACACGACACTTGTCCACATTGAATTTCATTTGCCATGTACTACTCCATTCATGAAGTTTATTTAATTCTTCTTGTAGCTCCCTACAAGAGTCTGTGCTAGTAATTCTCCTTTGTATTTTTTCATCATCTGCAAACATATTCAGATAGCTCTCATTTCCAGTGTTACTGTTTATATCATTTATGTACACTAAAAACATGATTGGTGCCAGCACCGAACCCTGTGGTACTCCACTAGTCACTTCTTTCCATGATGAGTAGTTTCCTCTTAGTACTGTCTTCATTTCTCTTTTTATGAGAAAGTCTTGCATCCAACAAAACAGTTTGCCTCGAATTCCTCCTTGATGGTACAGTTTCCATAAAAGTCTTTGGTGTGGTACTGTGTCAAAAGCTTTCTTGAAATCTAAATAGATACTGTCCACCCATCCTTCCCTTTCCTGTATTGTGTTTGTTACTCTGTCATAGTAGCTCAACAGATTAGTAACACATGATTTTCCTTTTCTGAAACCAAACTGTCTTTCTGTTATCATACTGTGTTCATCTAGATGATTTACCCAAGCTTTTCTTATAAGTTTTTCTAATACCTTGCTTACAACACTGGTCAGTGATACTGGTCGGTAGTTGAGAGGATTTTGTCTATTTCCTTTCTTGAATAAGGGGACTATATTTGCTTTTTTCCAAATATCAGGTAGTTTCCCTTGACTCAAGGATTTCTTGAAAATTAAAAATAATGGTTTACTTAACTCCCTTGCACATTCTCGTAATACTCAACATGAAATTTCATCAGAACCACTTGCTTTTCCTCTGTCTAATCTACTTAACTCCTCCTCTATTACTTTTTCTGCTATTTGTATATCTGGTAGTATGTGTGGACATGCGTGTTCCACATAGTCCCTCTCAAAATTTTTTTCTTCTGTAAAAACTAATTGGAAATTCTTATTTAGTGCTTCACAAATATCTTTCTCTTGTGTATAAGTGATTCCCTCGTCCGTAATGGATTGTATTATATCTTTTACTTTGGTTTTGCTTCTGATATAGCTGTAAAACAGCTTTGGTTGATCACTACTTTTATTTATTACATCCTCCTCAAACTGTTTTTGGGCTTCCCTCCTTATTCTTGTATAGTCGTTTCTTGCCTGTTTGTAATTATTATACGCCCTTTCACTATTGTGTCTTCTGTATCTGTTCCACAACAAATCTCTTCTTTTGATTTTTTACATTCTGTATTGAACCATTTCTGTATTTTCTTATCTGCTTCTTTGTGCTGTGGGATGTACTTCTGGACTCCTATTTCATAAAATTCACAAAATTTTCTATATACAGCATTTAAATCTTGTCCTCTAAGCTCATTTTCCCAATCAACTTCTAAGAAATACTTCTTTAGGACTTGATAATTTCCCTTTTTATAGTTTAGGCTCTTTTTGTAACTGTCATTGCTGTTTACTATGTCATATGCTATCCTGAAGTTATAATATAGTACTGCATGATCGCTTTTGCCGAGTGGAGGGTGATATATTAAACTGTTAGTGTCATTTTCTTGCCTAGTAAATATTAGATCTAGCACTGAAGGTACATCAAGTCCTCTTTTTCTGGTGGTTTCCCTCACATGTTGCATTAAGAAAAACTCTTGTACGAGATCCAGGAGCTTTTGGTCCCAACAGCTTTCTTGGCTATTTATATCTAGAGTATTCCAATTTATATTTGTATTGAAGTCCCCAGTTAGTATAATTCTTTCCGATTTCTCTTCCATTTTATGTAGCAATGATCTTATACTCTGAATTGTACTCTCTGCCAGGTCCTCATATTCGTCTTTTTCCCATGTGTTTGATCTGGGTGGCATGTACAAATTGGCTACAATTACTTTACCTTCAGATGTGTCGATCTCTACTGCAATCAGTTCTACTTGTGATGGTATATCTAGGTTTATTTCCTTGACTTTTAGATTTTTCTTAGTTAATATTATAATTCCTCCTCCTTTTTTTAAATTTCTGTCTCTTCTCCATGTATTGTATTCCTCTAAGTTTAGTATGTCATTGGATATCCTTGGTGTTAATTTTGTCTCAGTTAGGCATATTATTTGTGGTTCATTTTCTCTGACATAATCATTCATCTCTTGTAATTTAGATACCATTCCATCCACATTTGAGTACATCAACTTTATCATCTTGTTTATATACTTGTCATGACATGGTTCTACTACCTTCCTCCTTTTTCTTCCATCCTGTTTGTGTACCACTTTCGTACCTGCAATCCTATTACTTTGTAAAAAAAATTTCTTCTTCTCCTCTTCTGATCTTCCCTCATTTTTTGTTTTTGCTTCCTCCTTTTTCTCTTTCAGTAATTCCAGTTCCTCTTGTGTTAGGCATCTTTTTATACATACATTTTTGAACTCCTCTTTTTCCATAAGATTCTTTGCATTTTTTAGTATCTCTTCCACAGTGTTTACACTCTGGAAAGTCACCTTTAGAGGTCTTGTCTTGCTTTTCTCGTTTTTCTCAAACCTTTTGTGTTCCTTTATGTCTTTACTACAGATTTCCTCTGATACTTCTTTCAGTAAGCTCATCACATTTGCCATCTCCTTTTTGTCTCTTGTGATCTTGTTTTTAACTTCTTCCTCTTCTATACGAGTGATTACTATTGATTGATTTATTTCTACTGAATCTCTGACTAACTTTGGATTGTTTTGGATTATTCTTTTCACTTCCTTTTCAATGCTTTTTTCTTCCACCCTTGTTTCTAAGTCTTTCTTTACTTTCACCATTTCAGCATACGTGGTTTCTACATCATTTTTGTAGCTTTGCACAGCTTCATTCACCTGTGTTATCTTCTCCTCAATATCACTGCTCTGGTCCATAAGACTGCTTGCTTGTCTAATTGTCTCTGTGTCATTTTTTAACTCTTCCATAACACTCTCGTGATTGACTATTGTACTTGCCATTTCACTCACTTTCTTCCTAAGCGATTGAGAAAGCGTTCCGGCAGATGTTAAAGTTTGGGAACCACTGTCTTAGATTTCAGTTAAGGGAACCACTGTCTTAGATTTCAGTTAAGGAAATCTTTGTGTTTTTGTGAGAACAAATGTAGGAAAGTTTAGATAATCCATCTATAATTCTATATATATTGACTTCTTGCGGGTAATTTATGGTCAGTAATATGCCTGCTAGTGTTAGATAGCAAATGGAGATAACTAGGATATAAATGTTAAGGGAATTTTTATGTTTTACGATGAAATTGAGTTACTGTGAAGTGATGAAAGTTAACTTGATATCCTGATCTAACTCCATTTTTCTACCTTGTTACAGCCTCCTTATTCACCTTTTTCTGTTATTCATGTTAAATAAGTTATATAATAGGGATAAGGAGGATGAGAGTATGGTAAAGAAATTGGTGCTTTGTGATAAATTATTGACAGCAATAGATAGATAGATAGATTTTATTTATTTATTTTTTTAAATTTCGTCTTGAGAAGTATCCATATTTAATTTTTTTTTTTCTATTTGCAGCTATTTTATGAACACGTTTCTGTTTACTGGTAATTATAAGTAAGTGGAGATTAGGATTGTTTGAGGATATGATTGGTGCTATTGTGAGATGAAGTCTAAGAAAGTTGTTAAGTCCCCGTCTCTAATTCCACCTTTTACCTACCTACGGGTACAGCTTGTTTATCCATTTATTAATGTTAAATCAGTTAATAGAGGTAAGAAAGAGGTGAATATGGTTAGGGTATTTAGGTGATTATACCCATTTTACCCTAACTTGTCCTAAAATTGTCAGATCTCTTGAATACTGGGTTTTAATGAAAGATTAACCCAAGAATACGGTGCCAGTCACGAAGAAGTGCTATGGAATGGATGTAGAGCTGTTGAATTGTCCTTTTCTATCAATAAGCTGTGTGAAATATGCTGCAAAGGACAAACATCTGGGCCAAGTTAGTGTAAAAACAGTATAGTTATTTCTTGATTGTTTTTAAGTCGTTTCAAATTTCGTCCTGTTAGTTACTCTTTATCCCGTTCTCTTCTACTACTTATAGGTATTTTGCACACATTATTATTATGACTAATGTTAGAGAAGTGAATGGAGATTAGTAGGATATATGTGAAGATAATCTTCATGTATTATGTGATGACTTATTTTGAGAGGTATGCAGAAGATGGTTGCCTTGGTAATGTTTGTATTCTGATCATTTTTGACCACGTGAATAATTTACTTACATTAATTATACTTATTAATGTTAGAAAAGTTAATGGAGAGAACAGGGATATAAGTATACTAAGGCATTTTTGGAAAATAAGTTGATAAGTGGTTATATTGAGAGACCAGATACCAAAGAACGTTGCCATAGCAAGTACTCTGAGATAACTCAAAAATTTTTTCCTCGTCACAGGCTATTTACACAGTTTATTCTACTTATTAATGTTAGATAAATTGGTGGAGGTAACTAAAAGTATGGTAAAGGAATTTGCTGATTTATATGATTAATGACTGTCGGTTTTTGAGGGTTTATACCAAAATTTTTAGACAAGAAATTCCTGTTCTGATTTTGCCTTTTTTGCCACTTTAATTTCCTTCCATTATTCTACTTACTAATCTATAAGTTAATAAGATAACTAGGATTTGTTTTTTGGGGGAGGGGAAATTCTGTTGTTTTTGGATAGTTAATAGTTCTCGGCTATTGACAGGACATTTTGAAAAGTTTTCATTTTTCAGTTACACGTTTTGTCTACTTGCAGCTGATTTTCTTACATTATTTATTGCCAGGTACTACCTTAATTCCGTAGGTGTAGGCAGGGGCGCACCCAGGAATTTTCTAAGGGGGGGGGCCGTAATGAGGTGAGGTCAGGTAATCCGATAATTACTGGGAGGTCATATGCAGGTTTAGAGTCAGAGCTACTGGCTCATGTGTTACTCTTTGTTTGTACTTGCCAGTTTTTCATATTTTCCTGTTATCAAAATAAATATATATAAATTTTTAAAGGACCCAGAGAGTTAAGGGGGAGGGGGGGGGCTGGGCCCGGCTTCCCAATCCCCCCGGGTGCTCCCCTGGGTGTAGAGGATGGGCACAGACACCACGTTGGCCTGTCCTGTGCCATTTTGCCGTCTCCCCTCCAACTCATCCCCCGCTCACGTCGCCCAGTACCTGCCAGTGACTGCACTCTCCTACATCACTCCATCTCTCCCATCTAGTTGTCAGTATTAGGTAAGCCAATTCTAGTTGCTAATATTAAGTACGTTAAAGGAGGTAAATAGGAGTAAGGTGGTTTTAAATGGTTTTGTGTTGTGATCCTGTGTGGTAAGAAAAAAACAGTAAAAATTTTAACTTGCACTAATTACTGGAGACACCTTTTCCATTTGCAGCTAATTTTCTTACATTGTTCTGTATTCTTCACTTAACTTTGTTCAGTTTGTTGTCCTTTTGCAGCCTATTAATTTCATGAGGGCCCAGAGTCGTTTAGTAGTAGTAGTAGTAGTAGTAGTAGTAGTTGTTCCCTAGGCAGTCTGGCCGAACAGCCCCGAGTCCCTTAGGAAGGCCATGGCCGAGACCGGGCTTTCCCACAGAGCTCTCAAAGAGTGTATGTTGTGTTGTTGGCGTAGGTGATTGTGTGCAATGCAGTCTTCCGTAATGTGCTTAATAGTATGGGGTGCTGTGTTGCATCCTGGACAAGCATCAGCAACAGAGTCATCCAGCCTCTTCTGGTAGCTTAAGAGGGCTGGATGGTGCCCACATCTCAACCTGGCCAGGTGGACCATGTCCTCACGAGGAAGATAGGATTCAGAAGGGTGGATGTCAGGAGGCCGTGCATGCAGCTGTGTGTTGTCTTTAAATGACTGAATAGAGCGGCGAGTGATCTGAGTGTGGATATGCTTCTGGAAGCTGGTCTGAGGTGGGCGAGGGGGGAGAGATGACAGTATTTGTGTATGGTATCATGTGCTGAGTGTTGTTTTGATGTTCCTTGGTGTGGGTGGATGTGCTGCCATGTACTGTCGTTTAGTTGGTCCACATGGTTTGTCCCATTGAACTGGATGGTATCTGGTATGTACATGGTTTGTCCAGGGATCTCAAAGTGTTCATTAAATCCGATACCCGGTCCAGCGAGGTACAGTTCAGCGAGGTTTTGGTGTAGTAAAAACAGCATCAGTACATGTATGTGGGAGTTTAAGCCTGGTATCTGGTGTAGTGAGGTATGGGAAAGCGAGGGTTTACCGTTCTAAAAACAGCTTCATTATATGCGTGTGGGTGTAACGTTTTTCTTATGGTAATAATAAGAATCATAGTTTACTTTCACTTATCTCACTAATTGTTCCCTTCACCTAGAGGTACATGGTTACTTGGTAGAATGTGTTATGCAGAGGATGGGAACAGAAGAACAGAATGTGTTACAAAAGTGTTACACAGAAGATTGGAGTGTGTTATTATTGTTACTCAGAGATCAGAATATGTCACTATAAACATGGGAATGTGATAAAGTGTTAGTCAAAAGATCGGATTGTGTTAATACAGTAGTGTGTAGCTCAAAAGACTGTGCTGATGGTGTGTTACTGAAAAGATCGAACTGTGTTCGTGTGTTACTCAGAAGATCAGTGTGTTAATATACTGTATACTGTTACTGAAAAGATCAGAATGTTTTACTGGTGTGTTACTGAAATGATTGGAATGTGTTAATAATGTTACTGAAAAGATTGAAAGGTGTTATTAGTGATACGCAAAAGATCGTAATGTGTTATTAGTGATGGTACGCAGAAGATTGTAACGTGTTATTAGTGATATGGTACGCAAAAGATTGTAATGTGTTATTAGTGATATGGTACGCAAAAGATCGTAATGTGTTATTAGTGATATGCAGTTAGCGATACGCAGAAGCTCGTGATGTGTTATTAGTAATACACAAAAGATCGTAATGTGTTATTAGTGATATGCAAAAGATCGTAAAGTGTTATTAGTGATACGCAAAAGATTGTAAAGTGTTATTAGTGATACGCAAAAGATCGTAATGTGTTATTAGTGATATGCAAAAGACCTTAATGTGTTAGTGATACACAAAAGATCGTAATGTGTTATTAGTGATCTGTTTATCTATTGCAGGACGCCTTAATCCCGTACGGGGTGGCCACAAACAAAACGCCTCCGTGTCGCCATGTCCCCTGCCATTTCACTGCCCAGCTCCCAGCTCACACACCCCCTCTCTCATATACCTCTCCATTCCATCTCTCCATCTCATCCTTGGCCTTCCCCTCCCTCTCTCCCCCTCCACCTCACATACACTCCTCATCAGTCTCTCACTCTCCATCCTCTCCTTATGGCCAAACCACCTCAGTGTGTTTCTCCTAACACTTTCTATCACATCCACATCCACACCACAACGCTCCTTTATATCCTCATTTGTCAGTCTGTCTCCATGTGACTCCACATGCTCCTCTCAAAGAACTCATTTCCACTGCTCTCTTAACTTGTGTCCTTCCAACAAGGTCCAGGCTTCACTTCCATACGTTAGAGTTGGTAACACAATACTGTCATGTAGTAGCTTTTTCACTTCCCTGTTTCTTATTACTGCTTTCAAGGAACCACCAACCTTTCTTCTTTGTTGTACCCTGTCAAGCACTGCAACCTCCAAACTTCCGTCTTTACTCATCATACTACCCAAGTCCTTAAACGTACTGGTACTCACATTTTCTATTTCCTCCTCTTCCAACCTCACTGTACATTCACTGACTTCGCTTCTTTCGAAGATCATAACTTTATTCTTCCCTACATTCACCTTTAGATTCCGTTTCTTACACACACTCCCAAACTCGTCCGCCAAGCCTTGCAGCTCCCCTTCATCGCCACTTAACACAGTATCATCTGCAAACAACAGTATAGGGAGTTTTCAAACACTGCCCCCTCTCATTAGGGCCACTCCAACATCCACTGCCCTACCTTGTATCTCTCTTATAACCCCTTCCATATACAGATTGAACAACCATGTAGACATGACACCTCCCTGTTTCAACCCAACCTTCAGATAGAAAAATTCACTCAGTTCACTGTCCACAAGCACTGCAGTCTTAGCCCCCTAATACATACTCTTCACTGCATTCAACAACTTCCCAATAACTCCATATATAATACTTTTCACAATCCTTGTCTATCCACCCTGTCATGCTTTCCCCAAATCCATGAAGGCCGCATACAACTTCTTTCCCTTCTCTAGAAACTTTTCGACTAAAGATCTAAGAATGAATTTCTGATCTACACAACCTCTTCCCTTCCTAAAACCTCCCTGTTCATCTCCAACTAATTCCTTTGTTATTTCCCTAACTCTGTCAATAAGTATTCTACCATATACTTTTTCTATTAGCCTACACTAAGAAGACAAATGCCCCTATGATTACCACACACTTCTTTTTCCCCCTTTTCCTTTGTACAAGGGAATAATTATACCTGACTTCCAATCCTCCCGGGACTCAACCTTCCTCCTAGGCCAACCTGCACAACTTCCACATCCATTCTACTACTATCTCTCCCCAATGCTTCAGCATTTCACCACACACTTCATCAATTCCTGGGGCTTTCCCCATTTTGACTTTCTTCATTGCTACTACAACTTCATCCTACTGATTCCTTCCTCTCTTCTCACGTCCCTCCTTCTCCCAGCCATTCCCCAGCCTCTTATACTCACATTACACTCATTCTCTGTGTTCAGCAATTCATTAAAGTGTTCTTTCCATGTGCTCACTTTTTCTCCCTTCTCCACTAGTAATTTACCGTTTTCATCTTTCACTCCCCGACTAACTTCATCTCCACCCTTTCTGATTCTCTCTACTTCTTTCCAGAACATTTTCTTATAGTCCCTCCACTTTACACTCAAATTCCTTCCAAATTCCTTATCCACCCTCCTCTTACTCTCTCTCTCTCTAATCCTTTCACCTCTTTCTTCTTCTGTACATATAACTCTCTCTTCCGTTTCTGAACTTATTCCACACCCTATTTCTCATTCACTCACTATATGTTTTCTTCTTTTGTGCCACAGCCTGTCTCACCTCTTCATTCCACCATGCTGTTCCTTGTACCCCCTTTCGTCTTCTCTTCATCCCACACACCACCGCACATGCTGCACAGATTTCTTCTATGAATATCTTGCACACACCTTCCACGACCTCCATCTGCTCCAATCCATATTTACCCAATCGCTCCTCCACTTCTCTCTTATATTCTGCCTTTTTCTCATCCTCTTGTAACCTTTCCACTCTCCTTGTGCCTACTCCTTCCTCCTGTCCTTCCCTTCTTCTATTTCTCCATTTTACTTGGACCTTAATTCCAGAAAGTCCACTCCCCCAACCTCTATATGCGCTTGCATCCATTACACATCTTCGCATCCTTTCATCCACACACACATAATTAATCATTGCCATCCTTTCATTCAGTTCACCACCCACCCTTATCATCACTCGCCATGTATACCTGTGGATCATTTTGTGCCTGAAGAGGGAATGGGCTATCACCAACCCCTTCCCGGCACAGATGTCCACTAAAGCACTGCCATTCTCATCCGTCTCAACAGGCACACCCTATGCAAAAGATTGTAATGTGTTGTTAGTGATACACAAAAGATCGTAATGTGTTATTGGTGATGCGCAAACGATTGGAATGGGTTCATGTGTTACTGAAAAGATTGGAATGTGTTAATGTGTTACTCAATGATCGGAATGTGTTAATAATGTTACTCAAAAAATTGTGATATGTTAATAATATGTTACTGAAACGATACGAATGAATGATGCCTCCCCTGCATACAAAATTATTGTTTGTTTGTTTGTTATGTTCAGTAGATGAATTGATTGTTAGAAGATAGGTAGAGTGATTGTTTGCTAGGTAGATACATGAGTAGATAGATAAGGTAGATCAGATGGATAGATAGGTAGATAGATGGTTAGATAAAACCTACCATGAGAGAGAGAGAGAGAGTTCCTTAACTTGATATTGCTTGTTAAAATCAGATTATTTTTTCAGTTGTTGGTTACCCCAGTTGTCTAAAGGAGCAGACCCATCAACCACAGGCAAGGAGCACTCCTGCAAGGTCATCCTGTGTAGTGACGATGATGAAATTGTCAGCACTACTGCTACTACTACTACTACTGCTGCTGCTGCTGCTGCTGCTAGTACTGCTGCTGCTGTTACTACTACTACTACTACTGCTGCTGCTGTTACTACTACTACTACTACCACCATACTAGTACTACTACTGCTACTACCACCACCACCACCACCACTACAATGCATCAAAATCGTGAGTTATTCAGTATTTCTTTCAGTTTAACTTGGCCAATATATTGTAATTTTGTGGCAATACATCCCCACATAGCACTTCTTTGTGACTAGCATCATATTCCAGTGCTAATACTATGCTGTGTACATCCCCACATAGCACTTTTTTGTGACTAGCATCATATTCTAGTGCTAATACTATGCTCTACATCCCTCCATAGCACTTCTTTGTGACTAGCATCATATTCTACTGTAGTGTTAATACTATGTTATACATCCCTACATAGCGTTGCTTTGTGACTAGCATCATATTCTAGTGTTAATAATATGCTATACATTCCTCCATAGCACTTCTTTGTGACTAGCATCATATTCCAGTGTTATTACTACGGTATGCAATACATCCCTCCGTAGCACTTCTTTGTGACTAGCATTTTCTTTGACCAAGTCAAAGTATGTTGACAGTTGCACCACCACTTATGATAGATAGATAGATAGATACAGTAGATGTTAGTTTCTCCACCATATGAGCTCCTGTGAAATAGATATGTTAAGTTGCTGCACCTTTAGATAGACTGATAGGCAGATAGATAAGTGTAATAGATAGACTGATAGATTGGTGGATAGGATAGATAAATGTTATAGATAGACAGACTGATAGATTGGTGGATAAGATAAATGTAATAGACTGATAAGTTGGTGGATAGGATAGATAATGTTATAGATACATAGTGATAGATTGGTGGATAGTTTAATGTTAAAAGTTTCTTCACCTTTTAGGTAGAATGATAGGTAGATAGATAAATGTTATAGATAGATAGACTGACAGATAGTTGGATAGATATGTTGAGAGTTGCTTCACCACTAAATTGAGTTCCTCTGATTGATAGATTGATAGATAGGTGATAGATACAATTGTGATGGATAATGATGGATACAGTTGTGATGATGGTGATAGATAGATAGATGGTGATAGACAATGATGGGCAGTTGTGATGATAGATACAATTGTGATAGATAATGATGGATACACGGTTTGTGATGATGATGATTAGATAGATAATGATAGATAATGATGGACAGACAGTTGTGATGATGGTGATAGATAGATGGTAATAATGATGGATAGACTTTTTTTTTAATGCGAGGAAGAAGGAACCGAAGGCCATGAGCCCGCAATAGCAGTTCCCTCCAAGAGAAAAACAAAATACAAGAGAGAGCCAAATTCAAGATCCGATCATTTCGAGATGCCTGGAGACACTGCGTTTAAAAGACTGAAGATCATAGGCAGTTGTGATGATAATGATTAGATATATGGTGATAGATAATGATGGATAGACAATTGTGATGATGGAAAGATGGTGATAGATAATGATGGATAGACAATTGTGATTTTTTTTTTTTTTTTGTGGGGAAGAAGGAACCAAAGGCAATGGGCTCACAAAACTGTTCCTTCCAAGAGAAAAACAAAATACAAGAGAGAGCCAAATTCAAGATCCATTCATTTTGAGATGCCTTGACACTGCGTTTGAAAGACTGGAGATCATAGGAAGCAGGAAATAAAGAGAGGGAGACAGTTCCAGAGTTGACCTGTTGCATAAATGAAGGACTGGGAGTAACGGTTAACTCTTGCATTAGAGAGTTGGACAGAAAAGGGGTGAGAGTTTGCTGCTAGACGGGTGCTATGCGCCCGTCGTAGAAGTGGAGGAATGCATGCAGACAGTTCAGAGGAACAGTGACCATTGAAGTAGCGATAGAAAAAAGATAAAAATGCAACATTGCGGCGAAAAGACAGTGGTTGAAGGGAGTCAGTAAGAGGGGGAGAGTTAATGAGACGAAAAGCCTTAGACTCCACCCTATTGAGAAGAGCCGTATGTGGGGAGCCTCCCCACACATGAGAGTTGTACTCCACACAGGGGCGGATAAAACCCCTGTATAGAGTCTACAATTGTGCAGGGGCAATGAAGGAACGGAGTCGGCTTAGCACACCCAATCTCTTGGAAGCAGATTTTACAAGAGATGTAATATGATCTTTCTAAGACAAGTCCCGAGCAAATGAAACTCCAAGGATGTTCAACGATGATGCAGGATTAAGTTGAGTATTATTAAACATTAGTGGGTATACCTGTGGAAGATTTTGTCGGGTTGATAGGTGCAAAAACTGAGTCTTTGATGCATTAAAAACAACCAGATTATTTTTACCCCAGTTAGAGATACGAGCCAAGTCAGATGATGATAAATAGATGGTGATAGATAATGATGGATAGACAGTTGTGATGATGATAGAGAGATGGTGATAATGATGGATAGACAGTTGTGATGATGATGGTGATAGATAATGATGGATAGACAGTTGTGGTGATAGATAGATATATGGTGATAGATAATGATGGATAGACAGTTGTGATGATGATAGATGGTGATAGATAATGATGGATAGACAGTTGTGATGATGGTGATGATAGATAGATGGTGATAGATAATGATGGATAGACAGTTTTGATGATGGTGATGATAGATAGATGGTGATAATGATGGCTAGACAGTTGTGATAGGTAGTGGTGATGATAGATAGATGGTGATAGATAATTTATAGATAGTGATATACAAACTAATATAGATAGATAAATGAACAATGACAGATAGACAGATGATAGATGAATAATGATAGTGATGATAATTATAATTTCTTAAGTGGAGGAGCAGCTTGTCATTATTATTATGTGGCTAAGTATTTTATAACCTGTCATTTTTATTCAAACCAAATTAATTTCTGGATTGTTAAAATAATATTATTTGCTAAGTTCATTAAGAGCCTCCTTGGTTACTAGTCGAATCAAACCTATTTCCAGCAATCGTTCTGTACAATCTCCTCGATTACTAGTGAAATTAAACCTTTGTCCTGCAATCAAGCTTTAGAATCACCTTGGTTACTAGTCAAATCAAACCTCCCCAGTGATCGTACTCTAGAATCTCCTTGGTTACTAGTCAAATCAAACCTCCCCAGCCATCATACTCTTGAATCTCCTTGGTTACTAGTCAGACCTGCCCAGCAATCATACTCCTTGGTTACTAGTCAAATCAAACTTCCCCAGCGATCATACTCTAGAACCTCCTTGGTTATAGTCAAATCAAACCTCATACATGTGATTGTACACTAGTCTTGGTTACTAGTCAGATGAATCTTCTGTTTCATGCAATCAGGCTTCAGAATCTCCTTGGTTACAATCAAATCAATCAACTGCAATTGTACTCTAGAATCTCCTTGGTTACTAGTGAAATAAAGTCACTGAGCTGAAAGGGGTCATGTTTTTACGCTGAAACAGTAAACTTACAATCAGACAGAAAAAAAGGAGAGAAAAGAGAAAGAGAGAGAGAGAAAGAAAAGAAGAAGAGGGAAACAGTCTCAGGTTATAAAATGCTTATTGAATTAGCTTGCAATTAATGTATGAGGGTTATTCGTTTTCTCACCCTGTATCTATGCATTTGCTGTACATTATTATTATTATTATTATTATTGTTGTTTTGTGATGTACTATTTTTCTGATTACTCGTGTAGATTTTTTCCAATTGTCATTTCCATTGATATATTTGCATTATTATGGCTGTTGTCATGTATATGTATATGGAGTACAGAGAGTGGATAGGATATGAAATAATGTGATTCATGAAAGTCGCGGAGTGAGGAAGTCTGGGGACACCAGAATCGAAGAGAGTGCACGGAGATGGTACGGTCATGTGAAGAGAATGGATAACAATAGAGTGGTGAAAAAGGTTAATCTGAATGAATTTGAAGGAGGGAGGAGGAAAGGTAGGCCAAAGAGAAGGTGGAGGGATATGGTGGATAAGTGTATGAGGAAGAGAGGTATGGAAGTTGGTGAGGCTAGGGAACTGACAAGAGATCAAGCTGGCTGGATGAATTTGAAGGAGGGAGGAGGCGAGGTAGGACAAGCTGAAGGTGGAGGGATCTGATGGATGAGTGTGTGAGGAAGAGAGGTATGGAAGTCAGTGAGGCTAGGGAACTGACAAGAGATCGAGCTGGCTGGATGAGTATTGTGAGAAGTGCATGATCAGGGAATTGGCAACCCTTCTTTTAATGTGACAGTGTCCAGATTGACTATTGGATATGTTTATGTGAAGCTACAGAACGTGTTGAATGTTTTTGGCATATCCGATACAGCCAGGATTCTGTGGGCTTGAATGATGAGTGAATGGAAGCGTGGCCCATTGGATTGGAAAAATTTGGGCTGTCTGGACATTTCTACTCACCCTGCCCTGGGTGGGCAAGGAGGTCCCAATGATGATGACTATACAATAACAGAACAGCGGGAGGAAAAATATAAAAAAATAATCCGTACACCAGATGACAGGTGCTTGTTAACCATGCAGGGAATCATGGGTAGATGGCAGTTTTAGGCCAAGTTAAAGTAGAAGGAGTATATGACCTTTTAACCCAGCCATTGAGTTGCGTTTGATCCCAGGAGGATGCCGGCTCAACTCAATGCCGGTCCCAAGCCCGGATGAATTGAGGAGGGTTGGTGTCAGGAGTGGGTGTCCGGCCGTAAAAATTTGCCAAGCCCAGACACGGTATGGTTTACCGTACCGTTTAGCTGACCGAATATCAGGTGTTTTCCCTGGCTGAGTCATGTCCCCCCTGCCTCCCCCTTACGTCTCTCTCACTGTCTGTCTTCGTGTGAGGCCTGGGTGGCTGGGTACTTAGAATAGTCCACACATACACATCCCCCCAGTTTCTGTCAATTTGATGTCGTCTTGCCATGCTTGTTTGTTGTGTGGGGATGGTCTTAGCAGGGGGTCACTAAGAAGGGGTCTTAAATGTGATGCCGTGGCCCTAGGATGTACTGCGCGAACCCACAACAGGCACGTAAGGTGAACGGCGAGATGTCACAAAGGGGGGACGTTCCGGCCATCACATGCACTCGGCCCTTACGTGTGACAATCACGTGGTTGCTTGTTTTTTTTATTTTTTTCCATTGAATAATGTATTTTCAATTTTTATTTTAGTAATTTTTATCACAAATGTTTATTATGTGTCGTGTGGGTGTTGGATGTACCTGAGAGGACGCTTTTGAGGCCATAACCCCTGGGTACAACAAACAATCGGGCTATATGCCATTTTCACCCTGCCTGGCACCATATCTGTGGGGTTATCAACATCTGAGGCATTGATGTCATTCCTGATGGTGTCGGACTTGTTGAATTGAGTATAGTCTGGGTCGATGTGTTGCTCGTTAATCAGGGCACCAACAGCACTTATCTGAATGTCATGCGTGGGACGCTGATACATATTTCACATCCTCCCAGTCTTCACACACCATTGCTCTGATGGCTATGGTTCAAACACCATTGCTCTGATGGGCATGGCACCCCAAACACCCCTTGAGTTGGATCGCTTTTGATCACAGCCACATGGACCACCTGAATATTCTGTAGTAACCAGCAAGCCTTTGGAAAGGCATTTGTGTGTGTGTGTGTGTGTGTCTTCCAGGGTGCCTCCAATCCATTAGCTTCCTAAATGGGTGAGATTTTTAATCGTTAAAAATATCACCAAGCTGCTAAGTTTTCAGATTAGACGTACTTTTTTATATTATAAAAGTACGATGTCACCGAAACGTCACCAAGGTATTCTAAAGTAAGGTGTCACCAAAATGTCACCAAGCTACTCTGTATAAAAAATATATCCGGATAAAGCCTGTGGTATGGGCCAGCTTCATTCGCTAGCTAGAACTCTTTCGATGTACATTCGTTTGGAAGGTGCTAAGCTTGCACCAGCAGGGATTGCTTTGCGGCCAGCATTCGATTCCATTCTCAGCGTGAGCTTACAATTCCACACACACACCAGTTCCTGTTCATGGTGTGGTTTATTTGCGTCACACACCAGTTCCAGTTCTTGGTGTGGTTTCATTGCGCCACACGCACCAGTTCCTGTTCCTGGTGTGGTTTCTTTGCGTCTCACACCAATTCCTGTTCCTGGTGTGGTTTCTTTGCATCACACACACCAGTTCCTGTTCCTGGTGTGGTTTCTTTGCATCACACACACCAGTTCCTGTTCCTGGTGTGGTTTCTTTGCATCACACACACCAGTTTCTGTTCCTGGTGTGGTTTCTTTGCGTCACACACACCAGTTCCTGTTCCTGGTGTGGTTTCTTTGCGTCACACATCAGTTCCTGTTCTTGGCGTGGTTTCTTTGCATCACACACCAGTTCCTGTTCCTGGTGTGGTTTCTTTGCGTCTCACACACACCAGTTCCTGTTCCTGGTGTGGTTTCTTTGCGTCTCACACACACCAGTTCCTGTTCCTGGTGTGATTTCTACGTCACACACACACCACTTCCTGCTCTTGGTGTGGTTTCTTTGTCACACACACCACTTCCTGTTCTCGGAGTGTTCCAAAGACAAAGATCAAGAAGAAATTGAAGACTAAATGCTTCCAGTTTGAAACGTTTCTTCAAATGTCAAACGTCTATTGCCATCGTTCAACACAGATTTCAGCATATCAAACTGCAAGGCCTATGCAATGATGATGATGACAGCATGTCCAATGGAAGGGTGGTTGGGACGGGCATGGTGTGGGTCCGAGCAGCTTACCTCCTCGTGGTGGACCTGGGTAGAGTGATCTTCATGTATATATTGTTGCTGTGGCTCCAGGTTCATTGGAAATATAAACCCTGTGGATATCAGCCTGAAATTGCCTTCCTGCAGCCCACAAACGTTGTTTGGAAGATGAGGCGAGGGATGTTGAAATTGTTCTCCTGCAGGGTACGACTCTTGTTTGGGAAATAGTTGAGGGATGTTTGTGTGGGTGGGCAGTAGAATCACCCAGTTACATCAGCGCCACCACATGAAGGCGTCCCTCACTATGACCATATTTTAGAGGAGCTAGAAGCATATGAATGAAGATCACTCTAGCTGAAAGCTGCAGTTTTTGACAAAGTTTGTCTAGTAACACAATTACTTAGTGGCATTAAAAAATGGTTGTTGTCATTAAAATCTATGTTTGGTGACGAAATACCAGTATATGCTCGGTGACATTACAGTATATGCTTGGTGACATAATCCTTGGTGACGTTACTTAAAGGTTTAGTCATAGGAGGTACTTGGATTATCTTGTCTTTTGGTGACATAATAAGGGTGACATCGTAAAGTGATTCAGTTTCATAAAAAAAAAAAAAAAAAAATCTGTACAGCAAAGCATGGTGTGATAATTTTGTATTTTCTATATTTTATATATATATATATATATATATATATATATATATATATATATATATATATATATATATATATATATATATGTTTGAAATGGGCTTTTATAGGTCAGTATGAAGTCACAGTATTTGTCTCTTTGTGCCTCATATTGCTTCTTTTTGGTACCTTCTGTTATATCCCAAAGCCAGTATTATGCTTTTTGTTATTCCACATACACGCTTCTGGTATATTTCCTGTTATACCACAAGTCTGGTATTATGCTTGTTTTATTTTTCTTATATATGTTGTCTTGTTATACCTCAAGTCACTTCTTTTGGTATATTTCCTGTTATACCGGAAGTCTGGTATTATGCTTGTTATATTTTTCTGATATATTTTGTCTCATACTGGTACCTCACATCACTTCTTTTGGTATATTTTAGTTATACCACAAGTCTGGTATTATGCTTGTTATATTTTTCTGATATATTTTGTCTCATCTCAACTAGCTTCTTTTGGTATATTTCCTGTTATACCACGAATATATGAATTGTTAAGAAACAGTTGTTGTTCATACCGTACTTGGGAATCTAATAGTGTTCCAGATGTACTATTTGATGTTGCATCTTTAATATAGTGGACACAAAATGTTGTGCTGTTAGCTTCACATTAAACTAAGGTGGTTTGCATTGAATGTATGCTTATTGTAAAATTAGTTACCGTCCACTCTGAAGGACATCTGAGTTAATTTGAGTTCAGTTATTGTGACAGAACCAGCACAGAATACTGATGTTGCAGTTTACACCAAAATAGATCAATGCATTATGTTTTTAGTTATGTTTTTTGACTTACCACTTGACGATTCATGGTTAGTTAACTCATAAGAAAGCATTAGAAAACTATAGTTACCAGCATAAAAGAGCGTAAATTTTAATTGCCAGTGTCGTAAAATAATAATGAAATTTGCCTGAAAAGAGCATAAGACTTCTGAAAAGTGTATGGGAGGCATGAGATAGAGCCACCTAAATATATATATATCAGTATCTGAAGACTATAGTGATGTGTATCATTAATAGTGTGGTGGTAGTTATGACATCTGGTTTTATATTTCTTTGTCTAGTTAATTATGTCTTGAGTTTATATATATATGTATATATATATATATATATATATATATATATATATATATATACAGTATATAAATTATTTATAGCAATAGATTGTCTATATTGTGGTGGTTTATATGATTCTATAATTATCACATTAGTTAATTATATCTTCAGTCCACAGATACTTTAGCTTAGTAAATTAAATCTCGCTTAGGTATACTGTATAACATATACACGTGGTAAGTCATACACTCGCATTCATACAAAAATACATACGCACACAAATGTCTCAGTCATGGGTGGTGTGTGCGTCTGCTATACACATATATACGTAACCAAAGGTAATGGATCATGTGCACATGACATACATACAGATAGACAGACAGACAACCAAGGGTAATGGATCATGTGCACATGACATACATACAGACAGACAACCAAGGGTAATGGATCATGTGCACATGACATACATACAGACAGACAACCAAGCGTAATGGATCATGTGCACATGACATACATACATAGAATATGTAAGCATAGGTAATGGATCATGTGCACATGACATACATACATAGAATATGTAAGCATAGGTAATGGATCATGTGCACATGACATACATACCTAGACAGACAATATGTAAGCATAGGTAATGGATCATGTGCACATGACATACATAGACAGACAATACTTAAGCATAGGTAATGGATCATGTGCACATGACATACATACATACATAGACAGAATACGTAATCATAGGTAATGGATCATGTGCACATGACATACATACATACAGACAACCAAGGGTAATGGATCATCTGCACATGACACATACATACATACAGACAGACAACCAAGGGTAATGGATCATTATGTGCACATGACATACATTTATACATACAGTACATACATAACCAGAGTTAATGGATCATTATGTACACATAACACTGTATACTGTACATATACGTACATCTAGACAATAAGAGTTAATGGATCATTTTGTGCACATGACATACATACATATGTAACAAGTTAATGGATCATTATGTGCACATGACATACATACATACATATGCACATATAACCGAAGTTAATGGATCATTATTTGCACTTGATCATCATGTGCACATTTATCAGTGTACATGAATATGTGCACAACACACACACACACACATACCGATAGTATGCAAGTATTGTATGGAAGAGGGAGTGAAACACCCATATACTTTGTTGTATCAAGGATTTCGCCTATTCATACCTATTGAACCGCGTTGTTTTTAGCATATTTATTGCTTGGATTCCATAGGTAATGCATTGATCTATTGCCAGTTTCATTTTGAGACGAATATATTATATATCTACGTCACAAATTCATGTTTTTGTTCCGATATTTTACTCATTTGTACCTACTGAACCCAATTGGTGTTAGCATATTTATTAACTGGCTTTGATAGGTATTTCACAGATCTACTAGCTGTTTCATTTTGAGACGCATGTGTAAGATATTTACATCAAAAAATAATTTTTAACCAAAATTTCATATTACCTATTTCCCCATGAGTGATAGGTTGATGAAACCTTGCTCAGTTTATTGGGAAGGAGAGAACAGACCCAGGTCATACAGAGGGGGCACCTGCTTGCTCAGTTTTGCTCTAAAATGCACCGTTTTCGAGATATTGCTCACTTTCTGTTTATGGCCTCGAAATCGGCCTCAAAACAGCTGATTTTCACTGTGATTTTGTGCAAGCTAACCGGGGGCGTTAGGACTGTCAAACCTCTTCCTTCGTCATCCTCCTCTCTTATCTTTCCCTTCCCTCGCCTCCTCCTCCTCCTCCGAATCATTCCTTCTCCCCATCCTATGCCTCCTGCTCCTCTTTTCCTTTCCCCCGCTCCTTTCCTTCCTTCACCACCCTCTCCTCTTCCTTGACTCCCTCTCCCTCCCTCCCTCCTCGTCCTCCTCTCCGCCTTCCTCTCCCCTCCCCTTCTTCCCTCCCCTTCCTCCTCCCCTCTCCCCTCCTCCTCCCTCCTCTCCCCTCCTGCTCCCCCTCTCCCCTCCTGCTCCCCCCTCTGCCCCTCCCCTTCTCCCCCCTTTCCTCTTCCCCTCCCTCCTCCCCCTCTCCTCTCTCCCTCACCTCCTCTTCCCCCTTCTCCCTCCACTCCCCTCCCCTCCCTTCCTCCTCCTCCTCCCCCATCCCTTCCTCCTCCTCCCCCGTCCCCTCCTCCTCCTACCCCATCCCCTCCTCCTACCCCATCACCTCCTCCTCCTACCCCGTCCCCTCCTCTTCCTACCCCGTCCCCTTTTCCTCCTACCCCGTCCCCTCCTCCTACCTCATCCCCTCCTCCTCCTACCCCATCCCCTCCCCCTACCCCATCCCCTCCTAGTCCATCCCCTCCTCCTCCTACCCCTTCCCCTCCTCCTCCTCCTACCCCGTCCCCTCCTCCTCCTCCTACCCCGTCCCCTCCTCCTCCTACCCCGTCCCCTCCTCCTACCCCGTCCCCTCCTCCTACCCTGTCCTCTCCTCCTCCTACCCTGTCTTCTCCTCCTCCTGTGGGACTACATATTATAATTGCAAATCATAATAGATAAATAGATAGATAGAGAGACAGAAGCAGGGAGTCAGATGATGAGAAGGTATTGTGTCTTCAAGTTACACTGAGGAAAGCTGACGACAGTGGCCAGTAAGGAGATGATGCAGTTAGCTGTCAGCAGTCCTCTCGTGAACAAAAACCTAGTCCATCCACGAGGAACACACGTGACACACCCCTGCTACACCAGAATTTAGGAAAGAGAGCGCAGACGGAGGTTAGCCTTAGAACAGAGAGGTCGAGAAGGGGACAAGCGATCCTAGAGACAGGTCACGGGAGAAGGGCTTGGCAATTTGAGAGAGAGAGACAGATAGCGAGACAGGGAGGTAGCTACCCGGGACTTATACTTCGTTCCGTGTGAGAGACTTGTTAATATTTCCAAGACAAATAAAAATAGTCCCATACTATTCTTTACCTCTCCTGTCACTACATGACAAATGGGGAAGCTACTACAAGATATAAAAGCCGCTCGACCACAAGTCTAAAATATATATATATAACTCAACTACAACTCAAGCACAAAGAACCACAAAGTATTTTATGACACAAAGTCATTTATGACATTTGGTAGCAGCGAACGTATACGAACCTCGTCTACGAATCAACATTAAATTCCTACAAAAAATATCAAGATTGAAAACAAGAATCTCTCTCAACCAACAACACAACCAGCTCCTGACACTTCTCTCCAACCAGCCCCCTCCGTCTCCCAGATCATCATGCTGATGCAGAGGTCAAGAGATCACACGACGCCTTGCAAGTAGTTTAACAAAATATTGATACAATATTGCAATTTCTACGACGAATCAGCGAACTACAACCATCTACAATTAACAACTCTATGTCGTCTGTATAATCATCTACACGCACCTACAAGTAGCGGCAGTCTTCATCCTACAACGAGTAAATCACAAGAAAAAAGGACCAAGAATACATCAAGAAAGAAAGAAAACAAACAAACAAACGAAGAGTGAGAGACGACTCACAACTCATAACCACCAGACCTCACCCTCCTCTCTCTGCTACATCCACCCAACCCCCACCGCTTACACAGGTGTGAAGAGGTCAAGACACGCAGCAAAACACCAAGTCCATATTCACAACTCATCTTACCCATCTTCACTCAAGTTACTCATCGCTACTCATTCACTCACCACAGCTACCAGTGTGGGAAGCCGACGTCACCATGTGCTGAGACGACAACACGCCAATCAACCCGTGAAAAACAACGCTATCACCACGTGCAACACCACTCACACCATTTCCCACCACGGTAAAAATTAGTGAGTTACATATTTACTTCATTCATACAATACACAGTGATAGACAATAAGCTTCTGCACAAACATATAAAACGTGTTGTATAGTTACAGCTTAAATACACATACCTACTTCAATTATCTTCATAATTCAATCATTAAATACTTGCACCAACAATAAATATTCTACACTGCATATATTCATTCATTTATTATAACATTTATTTACTACCAACGAGTGTTACCATTTATACCTACATAAAATACGTGTTTTATACATACAGCTATACATTATTACATCTACAAAGTGATAAAGAAAAGATACCATCACAGTTACTCAGTGAGCAATTAAAAGAACTGTATTTAACATTCATTAATTAAAGCTACCTAGTGGAAACATATAAATTAAGTTACAAGGTAAACTAAAAAAAAAAAATGGCCAACACAAATGCCGTTAGCAAGAGTGAACATCTTCAACACAATCGTGAAGACAATGATTTCCACACAGTGCTGACACACATATTACTCACGATAGGTACAGGTGAACAAGTCAGTGTGTATAGTTAATACTGTATATAGTGTATATATTTTTTATATAAAATAACAAAATATGGGACCATATAATATCATTTTATAATCTCTGTGCAATATAAACTAAACTTTTAAAAAGTATCCCAAGGAAATTAGCCAGTAATTATGCAGCCATGAACAACATGGAAAAAGCGTACACAAGCTAAGAGAAACAAACTATAGAAAATCAATACATACAAAAAAAAAAGAAAAGAAAAGAAAAA
This sequence comes from Coenobita brevimanus, assembly GCF_032717465.1. Taxonomy (NCBI): domain Eukaryota; kingdom Metazoa; phylum Arthropoda; class Malacostraca; order Decapoda; family Coenobitidae; genus Coenobita; species Coenobita brevimanus. Next base: position 7,323,453 of record NC_137004.1, on the reverse strand, counting down.
AGTAAGAAAGAAAAAAGAGAAATAGAGTAAGATCACATAACAAACAAATGAAAATAAGTGTAAGTGTTACTACATATGTCAAAATACCACATAAACTACAAACAAAAAAGCAAATTGTTGTCTCCACAAACAAGTGGCATGGCACATCATCACTATCATCGACCGCAGCATATGTTAGGACTGCAATTATTACAATTATGTAACTCCATATTATAATTATGTAACGACAAACGATTGCATTATGTTACACTTGTTACAATTATGTAACTACAAACAATATGTACCAATTTATGTGACAGTTGCATTAACAAGGTGTAACTTTTATGTAACCTTAACTACCATTATGTAACTACAAACAATACTACAAACAATATGTATCATTTCTGTGACAGTTGCATTAACAAGATGTAACTTTTATGTAACTTAACTACAATAATGTAACTACAAACGATATGTAACAATTATGTAACGACAAACGATTGCATTATGTTACACTTTGCCAATTAACAGTTGCATTAACAAGATGTAACTTTTATGTAACTTTACAATTATAAGGCCAAGACACTTATATAAGGCCAACACAATTATGCATTAACACAATATAAGTCATACAATTATAGCACAATTCTGTATTACCAGTATCATCATACAAGTTAGGTGAAATATTAGACATTACTAAAGTGATAACTCTATGTAATGTATAACCTAGGAGTATTACCATTGCACAATTATATGCGTACGTCTGTTGTACATGCACGTCTTACAAAGTGTTATACAACAACCATTGCATTTATTCAAATATGTATACAACTTGTTTAATATGTAATATTGCTGAATAATCACTATTTACTATATTATATGTATACAATATTCATACAATTATGTTACTTTTACAATATTATGTATTTCACTTAATTAGCTTATAAGTTCATTATAATGTGTATATAATATATATTAATATGTTAGGACTATTAACTGTCGATGGTACGCCATTTTCGCGCGGCCGAGCAGTATGTGGGACTACATATTATAATTGCAAATCATAATAGATAGATAGATAAATAGATAGATAGAGAGACACATAGAAGCAGGGAGTCAGATGATGAGAAGGTATTGTGTCTGCAAGTTACACTGAGGAAAGCTGACGACAGCGGCCAGTAAGGAGATGATGCAGTTAGCTGTCAGCAGTCCTCTCGTGAACAAAGACCTAGTCCATCCACGAGGAACACACGTGACACGCCCCTGCTACACCAGAATTTAGGAAAGAGAGCACAGACGGAGGTTAGCCTTAGAACAGAGAGGTCGAGAAGGGGACAAGCGATCCTAGAGACAGGTCACGGGAGAAGGGCTTGGCAATTTGAGAGAGAGAGACAGACAGACAGATAGCGAGACAGGGAGGTAGCTACCCGGGACTTATACTTCGTTCCGTGTGAGAGACTTGTTAATATTTCCAAGACAAATAAAAATAGTCCCATACTATTCTTTACCTCTCCTGTCACTGCATGACAAATGGGGAAGCTACTACAAAATATAAAAGCCGCTCGACCACAAGTCTAAAATATATATATATAACTCAACTACAACTCAAGCACAAAGAACCACAAAGTATTTTATGATACAAAGTCATTTATGACACTCCTACCCCCTCCCCTCCTCTCCCCCACTCCTCCTCCCTCCTCCCCCTCACCTCCTACTCCCTTCCTCCTTCCCCTTCTCATCCCCCCATCCCTCTCCCTCCCTTCTCCCCTCTCCCCTCCCTTCTTCTCCCCTCTCCTCTCCCTTCTCCCCTCTCCCCTTCTTCCCTCCCTCCTCTGTTCCTCTTCATTCCCCTCCCCTTGTCTCCCCTCTTCCCCTCCATTCTCCCTTCTCCATTTCCCCCTTCCCTCCTCCTTCCCTCTCCCCCTCCCTCCTTTCCCCTCTCCTTCTCCCTCTCCCTTTCTCCTCTCCTTCTCCCTCTTCCTTTCCCCTCTCCTCCCTCTCCCTTTCCCCTCCCCCTCCTCTCTCCCTCCCTCCTCCTCTCCCCCTCTCTTCCTCCTCCCCTGCACCCTCCGGAGGCAAAGTATAAGAGAACAAGTGGTGTCATCTATTGCGAACTTGTGGAGCTTTTAGAAAAGTTTTACTTGTGGCTTAATAGATGGCGCCACTGGTCATTGCTTTTTCTTAAGAATTGCAAGTGGTGCCAACTGTTGGAAAATATGTGAACTAAAAACCCCTTCTCAGCATCACACCCCTTTCTTGTGAGTCTGTATTTCATGATTGTCACAGTAGACCCTTGAGGGCAGTGATGTAAATTTATTCCCCCCAAATCTCATCAGGCCAGAGTATGATGGTTTATAAGTTAGAGTTGGTTTTATATTTATACATACAGTATGTCTCTGTCCATCTTTATATTTGTATGTATCTACTTTTTAGGTTAAGAATATGCTTATTCCAGCAGTATGTATAATTAATAACTTTATTTAAAGTAGTATGTTGGCTATACAACCAGTACTTATAAGGAGGACACAGAAAAACCATAGTGTATGCATTACTTTATTTTGTACTTTTAAGTAATTACAAGATATATGAAGTTCAGGGTAACAACATAGTTGTAATGCTAGGTGTAAATAGGCTCGACTTCTCGTTCCTAAAACACCTAACGTGGAGCGGGGTCCTCTTTCGAGACCGGAGCTTAGTGCAATAAAGAGAGGCAGGACACAAAAACTCTAGGCAATCACCTTTACACGTATATTACCACAATCAGACACAGGACAAATCAGAAGATATCATAACATAACATATAGCAAAATAAAACCTTATCTAGGACATGTGTATCTCGCAGGATACTTGCTTATCTGATATTAATGCCAACACAATCAATCCTAGTGTATTCAGGGTACAGTGAATATAGGCGCGCGCGTGAGGCGCTAGGAGTGAGTCTCACAAGGGGGGGGAGAAAGGGGGGGGTGCGGGGAGTGACTTGTGACGGCTAGGAGGGAGTTATGGTAATACTGGAGAGAGGCAAGTATTAACAATGAGGATTACACGTTTTCCAATAGCGAAGGGACTTTGGTAATTGATTTTATTCTTGGTTTACACTTACACTAGATACTGGGACGAGTGTCGTACAGGATTTACGGGTAGCGTGAGTGGGGGAATATCACTAACACCTTCTCGTATTACTTCTTTAGAGCTCACAGCAGTAGGGGTGTATTACTATGGAGGATTTTCCAGGCGGCACAGTCTTACTAATTGTATATAAGGGACGTCACTCATAAATATAGTTCATCAGATCTAGGTTCGCACACTCGTCCTTTATTCTCTCACTGTGATCTTACTTGCCCCGATATTCACTATATTAAGTCACTGCACGATACTACACTAGGCAAAGTCACACTTAACCTAAATCACTTGCACTGTTTCTGAGCAGCATCACACGTATTCAACGTGGGGGGGCAGGGGCGGGAACACGCCGTCGGCAATCCTGCCAGGCTAAGGGCACCGCCAAGGGGGGGGGTGCCAAGAGGGCACGGGACAACTCGTAGGGGCGTCCTCTCGCATCCTGGGCTACCCGTGGCTTCCGGGCTGGGCTCAGGGGTATGGCCCTCGGGACTGGGGCCGAAAAGCTCCAGGAACCACCTGGTGTAAGTCTCGGCCGGAGGTGGGAGCCTTATGTCGTCGTGGGGGCGTATGGAGATCGCGCCCGGGTGTCCTGGGGAGGATCGGGAGAGACTGCGGACTGCGGTTCCAGTGTCTAGGGGCGCCGACAGGGGAGGGCTGCGGCATCGGCTTACGCTGGGGCCCGTCAGGTGCGTCTGTTCCAGAGCCAAGCGTAGGGAGGGGAGGCTGTGAGGCCTGTCTGGGCCACTCTGGTATGGGAGGCCTGGGCTCTTGTCTCCTGCCGGGGTGACGTCTCGCTCCTTGCCTCCTTCCGTGCACCTTAGGAGCGACAGTGGGCCGTCTCACGAGGGCGGGAGCGACAATAGGCCGTCTCTACCAGGGCACCTTCAGAGCGACAATAGGCCGTCTCACAAGGAAAGGAGCGACAATAGGCCGTCTCACGAGGAAGGGAGCGACAATAGGCCGTCTCTACCGGGGCACCTTCGGAGCGACAATAGGCCGTCTCATGAGGAGGGGAGCGACAATAGGCCATCTCTACCGGGGCACCTTCGGAGTGACAATAGGCTGTATCACAAGGAGGGGAGCGACAATAGGCCGTCTCTACCGGGACACTTTCGGAGCGACAATAGGCCGTCTCACAAGGAGGGGCGCCATCTGGAGTGTCTAGAACAACTCCACCCCTACCTGGTTCAACAGTCCCACTCCATGAAGGTAGTGTCCTTCTCCTGCGACGGCGTGGTGGCTGCGTGACAGGGGCGCACGGCCCGGGCTGACATATGCCATTGTTGCTGGGGGTTGCTACGAGTGGTGGCGGCTACCCCAGGGGGTCCGTGTGTGGGTGTCGGCACGTTCCTGGGCATATTGGGCTGTATCTCACTTGCCCCATTGTCGGGGGCACTACGGTATTCTGTTTCCATTTTGGGGGCACTGCTTTGTAAGTCACGCATTTTAATAGTCTTTTCATGTTAACCTGACCTAAAAGGGACGTCAGTGTGTCTAGTAATCCTGAGTAAATAGCACGAGAATATGGTGCTAATCATGCAGAACTGATATGGAGAAAAAGCAGATGCATAAGTGGAAAATTTGGGCCAAGTTAAAATGAAAGAAGTATAGCCACACAATCATCATTGTCAAGTAGAAAACATTATTTTAATCTAAGCCCAAACAAAGATTTTCACATTTACAAGTACTATGTATCTTTAGTTTTCCCAACAATTTCTAGGAACTGTTGGAAATTGCTTTTGGCAGTTTAGCTTTCAGTAAATAGAAAACATTGTTAATACCTAGATATCTATCTATCTATCTATATACCTAGGCTGCTTCCCCCATGGAAAGGGAGGTAGCCGAGACAGGACGACACACTCCCCATTTACTCATCCATTCAAACACAGTCATTCGCATCTTAGCCCCAAAGGGGAGAAGGGACAGATCCTCACCGCACCACACCACACAAGGGTCAAATGCACAGTGCAATCAGTGACATCCGCAGCAGGGCCCGACAGCAGAGCTGGTTTACCCCTGCCACATCATAATAGACCCATCCCCTTACTCACACCTGACCTGACTAGCTAATCAGATCAAATGCGGGAGAATATCCCCTCACGGCTGCGTCATCATTTATTCATTCACAATTTCTCTCCATTTATTTCTGTCACGCACAGCCACTCTTCCTTGCTCAACAGACATCCCTCTCGCATCCAGCGCTCTCTTCACACTGTCCATCCATCCTATTCATGGTCTCCCTCTCAGCCTTACACCTCTCACATCAGATATAGTTATCTTTTTCACCAATTGCTCATTATCCATTCTCTCCATATGCCCAAACCATCGCAACACCCTCTGCTCAACTCTACCAGCCATCTCCCGAACAACTCCAGTTCTCCTTCGCACTTCATCATTTCGCACTCGATCCATACGCGTCACTCCACACATACTCCTCAAACACCTCATCTCCATTACATTCAAACTTTTCCTCTCTGCTACACCCATATTCCATGTTTCAGCCCCATATAACGCAGTTGGTACCACAACACCCTCATACAGCCTTCTCTTTACATCCATTCTAAGCAAACGACATCTAAACACTTTTTTCATTCCTCCCAGCACCTTTCCTACTTCATTTATTCTAAACTTCACTTCTGCATCTATTCTTCCATTCATAGCAACATGCGACCCTAAATATTTAAAACACTCCACCTCCTCAAGCAACTCGCCATTCAAAACTATATTCATCCCCCTACCATCTACCAACCTCGTACACTTCATCACTTTACTCTTATTCTCATTTACTTTCAATTTCCTCCTTTCACACACCCTAGATATAGGATTTGTAAACTGCTTCAGCCCAATGTCTGTTTTGTCTTTCAACCTACTTGTCCTTCCTCCTTCCCTTTGCTTCGTAACTCTCAACCCAGCGTGTCTCCGTCTTTCCCCTTACTTCCCTCCCTCCCTTTACATCTCCCTCCTCTCTCTACTCTTTTACCTCCCCCTCCCCCTGTTTCCTTCCATCTCCACCTCCTGTTCCTCCCTTTCTCTCTCTCTCTCTCTCTCTCTCTCTCTCTCTCTCTCTAACCCCCCCCTCTGTCCTGTCTCCCTCAACCCACCCTCCTCTCTCCCCCTCTACCTCCCTCTCTCTACATCTTTCATGGCGCTCCCTCTACTTACCCCTCCCCCCTTTACCGCTCTTTCTCTTCCCCTTTACCTCCCCCCCTCGTCTCCCTCTCTGTCCTCTCTCCCTCAACCCACCCTGTTACTCTTTACATCCCCCCTCTCTCTACATTTCTTTCATGTCGCCCCCTCTACTTACCCTTCCCCCTTTTACCGCTCTCTTCCCCTCTACTTCTCTCTCTCTCTCCCTCTCCCCTTTACCTCCCCCCCCCACCTCTTTCCCTCTCCTTTGTTTCTCTCTTTCGTCTCCTTCAGCCTCCTCCTTCTCTTCCCCCCCCTCTTTTTACCTTCCCTTTCTCCTTCCTCCCTCCCTCCCTGTACCTTCCCTCCTCTCTTCCCCTTCCTCCTCGTCCTGCCTCTTCCCCCTCCTCCTGTCTCTTCCCCCTTCTCCTCCTCCTCATGCCTCTTCCACTTCTTCCTTCTCCTGCCTCTTCCCTTCCCTCCTCCTCCTGCCTCTTCCCTTCCTTCCTCCTCCTGCCTCTTCCCCTTCCTCCTTCTGCCTCTTCCCCTTCCTCCTCCTGCCTCTTCCCCTTCCTCCTACTCCTGCCTCTTCCCCCTCCTCCTGCCTCTTCCTCCTCCTCCTCCTGCCTCTTCCCACTCCTCCTGCCTCTTCCCACTCCTCCTCCTGCCTCTTCCCACTCCTTCTCTTGCCTCTTCCTACTCCTTCTCTTGCCTCTTCCTACTCCTTCTCTTCCCTCTCCTCCTCCTGCCTCTTCCCCTTCCTTCTCCTCCTCCCTCTTCTTCCTCCTACTCCTCCCTCTTCCCCTTCCTCCTACTCCTCCCTCTTCCTCCTGCCTCTTCCCCCTCCTCCTCCTACCTCTTCCCACTCCTCCTTCTGCCTCTTCCCACTCCTCCTTCTCCTGCCTCATCCCACTCCTCCTCCTGCCTCTTCCCACTCCTCCTGCCTCTTCCCACTCCTCCTGCCTCTTCCCACTCCTCCTCCTCCTGCCTCTTCCCACTCCTTCTCTTGCCTCTTCCTACTCCTCCTCTTCCTGCCTCTTCCCTCTCCTCCTCCTGCCTCTTCCCCTTCCTCCTCCTCCTGCCTCTTCCCCTTCCCCCTCCCCCTCCCCCTCCTGCCTCTTCCCTGTCCTCCTCCTCCTGCCTCTACCCTCTCCTCCTCATCCTCTCTCTTCCCCTTCCTCCTCCCTCTTCTTTCCTTCCTTCTCCTCCTCCTCCCTCTTCTTTCCTTCCTCCTTCTCCCTTTTCCCCTTCCTCCTTCCTTTTCCTCCTAATTATGCTTCTTCCCCTTCTCCTCCCCTTCCTCCTCTTCCCTTTCCTTCTCCTGCCTCTTCCCACTCCTGCCTCTTCCCACTCCTCCTGCCTCTTCCCCCTCCTCCTCCTCCTGCCTCTTCCCCCTCCTCCTCCTCCTGCCTCTTCCTCCTCCTCCTCCTGCCTCTTCCCCCTCCTCCTCCTCCTGCCTCTTCCTCCTCCTCCTCCTGCCTCTTCCTCCTCCTTATTCTGCTTCCTCCTCCTCCCTCTTCCCCTTCCTCCTCCACCTGCCTCTTCCCCTTCCTCCTCCTCCTCCCTCTTCCTCTCCTCTTCCCTTTCCTCTTCTCCTTGCTCCCCTTCCCCCTCCTCCTCCCTATTCCCTTTCCTCCTCCTCCTCCCTCTTCCTCTTCTCCTCCTCCCTCTTCCCTTTCCTCCTTGTTCCCCTTCCCCTTCTTCCTCCTCCTCCCTCTTGCCCTTCCTCCTCCTCCCTCTTGTCCTTCCTCCTCCTCCTCCCTCTTGCCCTTCCTCCTTCTCCTCCTGCCTCTTCCCCTTCTTCCTCCTCCTCCTGCCTCTTCCCCTTCTTCCTTCTCCTCCTGCCTCTTCCCCTTCTTCCTCCTCCTCCTGCCTCTTCCCCTTCTTCCTCCTCCTCCTGCCTTTTCCCCTTCTCCTGCCTCTTCCCCTTCTTCCTCCTCCTCCTGCCTCTTCCCCTTCTTCCTCCTCCTCCTGCCTCTTCCCCTTCTCCTGCCTCTTCCCCTTCTTCCTCCTCCTCCTGCCTCTTCCCCTTCTTCCTCCTCCTCCTGCCTCTTCCCCTTCTTCCTCCTCCTCCTGCCTCTTCCCCTTCCTCCTACTCTTCCCTCTCCTCCTGCCTCTTCCCACTCCTCCTGCCTCTTCCCACTCCTCCTCCTGCTGCTTCTTCCCACTCCTCCTCCTGCCTCTTCCCATTCCTCCTCCTCCTGCCTCTTCCTACTCCTCCTCCTCCTGCCTCTTCCTACTCCTCCTCCTCCTGCCTCTTCCCACTCCTCCTGCCTCTTCCCCCTCCTCCTCCTGCTTCCTCCCCCTCCTCCTCCTCCTCCCTCTTCCTACTCCTCCTCCTGCCTCTTCCCCTTTCTCCTCCTCCTGCCTCTTCCCCTTTCTCCTCCTCCTGCCTCTTCCCTGTCCTCCTCCTCCTGCCTCTACCCTCTCCTCCTCATCCTCTCTCTTCCCCTTCCTCCTCCCTCTTCTTTCCTTCCTTCTCCTCCTCCTCCCTCTTCTTTCCTTCCTCCTTCTCCCTTTTCCCCTTCCTCCTTCCTTTTCCTCCTAATTATGCTTCTTCCCCTTCTCCTCCCCTTCCTCCTCTTCCCTTTCCTTCTCCTGCCTCTTCCCACTCCTCCTGCCTCTTCCCACCCCTCCTGCCTCTTCCCCCTCCTCCTCCTCCTGCCTCTTCCTCCTCCTCCTCCTGCCTCTTCCTCCTCCTTATTCTGCTTCCTCCTCCTCCCTCTTCCCCTTCCTCCTCCACCTGCCTCTTCCCCTTCCTCCTCCTCCTCCCTCTTCCTCTCCTCTTCCCTTTCCTCTTCTCCTTGCTCCCCTTCCCCCTCCTCCTCCCTATTCCCTTTCCTCCTCCTCCTCCCTCTTCCTCTTCTCCTCCCTCTTCCCTTTCCTCCTTGTTCCCCTTCCCCTTCTTCCTCCTCCTCCCTCTTGCCCTTCCTCCTCCTCCCTCTTGTCCTTCCTCCTCCTCCTCCCTCTTGCCCTTCCTCCTTCTCCTCCTGCCTCTTCCCCTTCTTCCTCCTCCTCCTGCCTCTTCCCCTTCTTCCTCCTCCTCCTGCCTCTTCCCCTTCTTCCTCCTCCTCCTGCCTCTTCCCCTTCTTCCTCCTCCTCCTGCCTCTTCCCCTTCTCCTGCCTCTTCCCCTTCTTCCTCCTCCTCCTGCCTCTTCCCCTTCTTCCTCCTCCTCCTGCCTCTTCCCCTTCTCCTGCCTCTTCCCCTTCTTCCTCCTCCTCCTGCCTCTTCCCCTTCTTCCTCCTCCTCCTGCCTCTTCCCCTTCTTCCTCCTCCTCCTGCCTCTTCCCCTTCCTCCTACTCTTCCCTCTCCTGCCTCTTCCCACTCCTCCTGCCTCTTCCCACTCCTCCTCCTGCTGCTTCTTCCCACTCCTCCTCCAGCCTCTTCCCATTCCTCCTCCTCCTGCCTCTTCCTACTCCTCCTCCTCCTGCCTCTTCCCACTCCTCCTGCCTCTTCCCCCTCCTCCTCCTGCTTCCTCCCCCTCCTCCTCCTCCTCCCTCTTCCTACTCCTCCTCCTGCCTCTTCCCCTTTCTCCTCCTCCTGCCTCTTCCCCTTTCTCCTCCTCCTGCCTCTTCCCCTTCCTCCTCCTCCTGCCTCTTCCCTCCTCATCATCCTGCCTCTTCCCCCTCATCATCCTACCTCTTCCCCCTCCTCCTCCCTCTTCCCCTTCCTCCTCCTCCTCCCTCTTCCCCTTCCTGTTGCCCTTCCTCCTCCTCCTCCCTCTTCCCCTTCCTGTTGCCCTTCCTCCTCCTCCTCCCTCTTCCCCTTCCTGTTGCCCTTCCTCCTCCTCCTCCTCCCTCTTCCCCTTCCTGTTGCCCTTCCTCCTCCTCCTCCCTCTTCCCCTTCCTGTTGCCCTTCCTCCTCCTCCTCCCTCTTCCCCTTCCTCCTCCTCCTCCTCCTCCCTCTTCCCCTTCCTCCTCCTCCTCTCTCTTCCCCTTCCTCCTCCTCCTCCCTCTTCCCCTTCCTCCTCCTCCTCCTCCCTCTTCCCCTTCCTCCTCCTTCCTGTTCCCCTTTTCCCCTTCCTCCTAATTATGCTTCTTCCCTTTCTCCTCTTCCCTCTTCTTCTTCCTCTTCCCCCTCCTCCTCCTGCCTCTTCCCTCTCCTCCACCTGCCTCTTCCCCCTCCTCCCTCTTCTTCCTCCTCCACCTGCCTCTTCCCCTCCCTCCTCCTCCTTGTTCCCCTTCCCCCTCCTCCTCCCTATTCCCCTTCTTCCTCCTCCCTGTTCCCCTTCTTCCTCCTCCCTCTTCCCCTTCCTCCTCCTTCTATTCCTTCCCCTTCCTCCTCCTGCTCTTGGCTCTTCCCCCTTCCTCCTCCTTCTCATGTCTGGGAGAGGGTTTAATAAAGTACAAAGCGAAAATTATTACACTATGTATTTATTTAATAACCTGTTACATTATGTGATGGTCATGTCACTGTGGGCCCTGGACGGAGCATAATCACCTCGGGTGGACCCCAGACGGAGCATAATCATCTCGAGTGGGCCCCAGATGGAGCATAATCACCTCGGGTGGGCCCCGGATGGAGCATAATCTTGGGTGGGAGATTATACTCTGTCCAGGGCCCAGCCGAGGAGATTATGCTCCGTCCGGGGCCCACCCCGAGGTGATTATGCTCCGTCCGGGGCCCACCCCGAGGTGATTATGCTCCGTCCAGGGCCTAATGAGGTGGAGGGGTGTCATAAAAAGACTTTGTAGTTACTTGTAGAGAAGTTATATATATTAGACTTGTGGACGAGCGGTTGTTATACTTGAGTTGTTTGTAAGTAGATAATCTTGGTTCCCATTTGTCATGCAATGACAGGAGAGGTAAAGAAGAGTATGGGACTATTTTTATTTGTCTTGGAAATACACACGAGTGAGTTTAAGTAGAGTCCCGCTAGCTACCTCCTTGTCTCGCTCTCGCTCTCTCTTCCAAGTTGCTAAGCCTTCCTCCCTACTACCTGCCGATTCTATGGCCTCTCTCCTTCTGACCTTTTTCCTAAATTCTGATGAAACAGGGGTCGTGTCACGTGTGTTACACTGTGGTTGGAAAGTTCTAGAAGCCTGTGTGTGAGTATGTGTGTATGTGTGTGTATGGTCACAAGGCACTGTCGTGTGCCTATAAAGCATTCCTTGAGTTAAGAGTGTGTAAGCATGTTTAGCATTGCTCGATTCTCGCAGAAACAATACCTTCTCATCATCTGACTTCCTGCTTCTATCTGTCTATCTATCTATTTATCTATTATGATTTGTAATTATAATATGGAGTCCTGACATATGCTCGGCCGCGCAGCTGAAGGTCCTGCGACAGCAATCATCATTGACATATGCTAATCTATTAGTACATAATATTGATTATAATATTGTACACATATAATATTCATAGTAAATTGCAGTGATTCAGTAATATTACATTTTAAGCAAGTTGTATACATAATTGAATAAATGCAATGGTTGTTGTATGACATTTTGTATGATGTGTATGTATAACAGACATACGCATATAACTGTGCAATGGTAATACTGCTAGGTTATAACAATACATATTGAGGCATCCCTTTAGTAATGTCTAATATTTCACCTAACTTGTATGATGATACTGGTAATACAGAATTGTGGTATAATTGTATGACTTATAATATTGTACTAATATTGTGGTAATACATAATTGTAACATTGTGAATTATTACATAATTGTATTGTAATTGTTACATTGTAGTAACATTGTAGTAATACATGATTGTAACATTTTATGAATTGTTACATAATATTGTGGTAATGCATAATTGTCTTGGCCTTATAATTGTAGTTACATTTTGTTAATGCAACTGTTACATAACTGTGTTGGCCTTATATTTGTAAAGTTACATCTTGTTAATGCAACTGTTACATAATTGTTACATATTGTTTGTAGTTACATAATTGTAGTTAAAGTTACATAAAAGTTACATCTTGTTAATGCAACTGTTACATAATTGTTACATATTGTTTGTAGTTACATAATTGTAGTTAAAGTTACATAAAAGTTACATCTTGTTAATGCAACTGTTACATAATTGTTACATATTGTTTGCAGTTACATAATTGTAGTTAAAGTTACATAAAAGTTACATCTTGTTAATGCAACTGTTACATAATTGTTACATATTGTTTGTAGTTACATAATTGTAGCAAGTGTAACATAATGCAATCGTTTGTCGTTACATAATTGTTACATATCGTTTGTAGTTACATAATTGTAATAATTGCAGTCCTGACATTGAATCCGGTCATGCTGCGGTCGATGATATGATGTGCCATGCCACTAGCTTGTGGAGACAACAATTTGCTTTTTATTTCACTTATAGAAGGAGTTTATGTGATGATGTGCCATGCCACTTGCTTGTGGAGACAACAGTTTGCTTTTTGTTTCACTTATAGAAGGAGTTTATGTGGTATTTTGGCATTTGTAGTAACACTTACACTTATTTTCATTTGTTTGTTATGTGATCTTACTCTATTTCTTTTTCTTTTTTTCTTTTTTTTTGTATGTATTGATTTTCTATAGTTTGTTTTTCTTCGTTTGTTTACGCTTTTTCTGTGTTGTTCATGGTTGCATAATTGCTGGCTAATTTCCTTGGGACCCTTTTTTAAGGTTTAGTTTATATTGCACTGATATTACTGAAAATGATATTATATAGTCCCATATTTTGTTATTTTATATAAAAAAAATATATACACTATATACAGTATTAACTATATACACTGACTTGTTGTTCACTCGTACCTATCGTGGGCAATATATGTGTCAGCACTGTGTGGAAATCATTGTCTTCACGATTGTGTTGAAGATGCTCATTCTTGCTAACGTCATTTGTGTTGGCCATTTTTTTTTTTTTCTGGTTTTCCTTGTAACTTAATTTGTATGTTTCCACTAGGTAGCTTTAATTAATAAATGTTTAATACAGTTCTTTTAATTGCTCACTGAGTAACTGTGATGGTATATTTTCTTTATCACTTTGTAGATGTAATAATGTATAGCTGTATGTATGCAACACGTATTTTATGTAGGTATAAATGGTAACACTCGTTGGTAGTAAATAAATGTTATAATAAATGAATGAATATATACAGTGTAGAATATTTATTGTTGGTGCAAGTATTTAATGACTGAATTATGATGATAACTGAAGTAGGTATATGTATTTAAGTTGTAATTAAACAGCACGTTTTATATGTTTGTGCAAAATGTGTTTTCTATCACTGTGTATTGTATAAATGAAGTAACTATGTAACTCACTAATTTTTACCGTGGTGGAAATGGTGTGAGTGGTGTTGCACGTGGTGATAGCGTTGTCCTTCACGGGTTGATTGACGTGGCGTCTTTTCAGCAAGCACGCATGATTACGTCGACTTCCCACACTGGTAGCTGTGGTGAGTGAATGAGTAACGATGAGTAACTTGAGTGAAGATGAGTGAGTAAGATGAGTTGTGAATATGGACTTGGTATTTTGCTTCGTTGTCTTGACCTCTTCACTCCTGCGTCAGCAGTGGAGGTTGGGTGGATGTAGCAGAGAGAGGAGGGTGAGGTCTGGTGGTTATGAGTTGTGAGTCGTATCTCACTCTTTGTTTGTTTGTTTTTTTTCTTGATGTATTCTTGGTCCTTTTTTCTTGTGATTTACTTGTTGTGGGATGAAGACTGCCGCTACTTGTAGGTGCGTGTAGAAGATTATACAGACGACTCGTGGAGTTGTTACTTGTAGTTGATTGTAGATGGTTGTAGTTTGTTGGTTCGTCGTAGAAATTGCAAGATTGTATCAGTACTTTGTTAAACTACTGGCAAGATGTCATGTGATCACTTCTAAATCAGCGTGATGATCGGGGAGACGGAGGGGGCTGGTTGGAGAGAATACTGTCAGGAGCTGGTTGTGAGAGGTATTTTTTGTTTTCAATCTTGATATTTTGTAGGAATTCACTGTTGATTCGTAGACGAGGTTCGTATCCCACCGCTGCCACCAAATGTCATAAAAAGACTTTTTATAGTAGGACTCGCCTACGTTTGCGGCTGTGGTGTAGCCCGCACCTGTGTACAGTGTTGCCACGTTTTCTATACCGTTATCTCTCTCTCTCTCTCTCTCTCTCTCTCTCTCTCTCTCTCCTGGCGGGAAATGTGAGCCACCCTGAGTACTTTTGATTCTTTTATAAGTTATTTATAATTGTGCTTTCATTTGTTAATTTGGTTTTGTTATATTTAGTGATGCCGACAATGCATTCAATGCATGCCCCTCTCCTGCCTCTCTCTCTCTCTCTCTCTCTCTCTCTCTCTCTCGCTCTCTCGCCGACTGGGTGTGGAAGTGTTGCCGCTCGCGAGTGAATAATTTTTTTTTTTTTACTTCGGTATTGGCATATGCCTACTATTTTGTCCTACATATTAGCTTATGATTATAAATGTGATTATTCCTCGTCCTTAAAATTATGGTAAAAGCCAGTAAATGTGAGCATTTTTCCCTAGCAACACCTGTACAAGCTATGGTTGGGTATACGAAGGTACTTTACCGTAGACCAGACTGGTAAGTGTTGCCACTCAGAAGAATTACATGAATTATTTCTTTTACTTTGGATATTGGCATATTTCTTCTTTTTTCAGGCTCATTATCTTATATCCATAACTGTGATATTATTACCCACCCTAAAACTACGCTAAAAACCATTAAAAGTGACTACAATTTCTTTTAGCAACACTACAATATGTATGCCATGTTTCTGTGTTACTGTATAAATATTTTATGCATAATAAGATTACTGTTGATTCATCCATCAAAATACACAAGTGTAAGTTTTATTCATCTGAATTTATCGAATTTGTGATGCCTTGTACATAAATAGCTTCCGTTTCACATCGCAAGTTGGGGAAACATGGCACCATTGTACACAGTTGCGAGCCACACCACAGCCGCAAACGTGCGTGAGTCCTACTATAGTTACTTGTAGAGAAGTTATATATATTAGACTTGTGGACGAGCGGTTGTTATACTTGAGTTGTTTGTAAGTAGATAATCTTGGTTCCCATTTGTCATGCAATGATAGGAGAGGTAAAGAAGAGTATGAGACTATTTTTATTTGTCTTGGAAATATTAACAAAATCTCTCACACACGAGTGAGTATAAGTAGAGTCACGCTAGCTACCTCCTTGTCTCGCTCTCGCTCTCTCTTCCAAGTTGCCAAGCCTTCCTCCCAACTACCTGCCGATTCTATGGCCTCTCTCCTTCTGACCTCTCTTTCCTAAATTCTGATGAAACAGGGGTCGTGTCACGTGTGTTACACTGTGGTTGGAGAGTTCTAGAAGGCTGTGTGTGAGTATGTGTGTATGTGTGTGCATGGTCACGAGGCGCTGTCGTGTGCCTATAAAGCATTCCTTGAGTTAAGAGTGTGTAAGCATGTTTAGCATTGCTCGATTCTCGCAGACACAATACCTTCTCATCATCTGACTTCCTGCTTCTATCTGTCTCTCTATTTATCTATTATGATTTGTAATTATAATATGGAGTCCTGACAGGGGGACCCTAAGAGAAAAAGAGAAGGGGGACAGTAAGAGAGTGAAAAGGGAGACAGTAAGAGAGAGAAGGGGGACAGTAAAAGAGACAACAGGGACAAGAGAAAGAAATGACAGTACAAGAGAGAGAGAAGGGGTACAGTAAGAGAGAAAGAGAAATGGAACAATAAGAGAGGAAGGGGACAGTAAGACAGAAAGGAGAGGAAAAGGGGACAGTAAGAGAGGTGGGGGGGGGCAGTATGAGAAAGAGAGCAGAAGCAGTGAGAGGGGGAGCAGTAAAAGTGAAAGGGAGGTTCAGAAAGAGAGAGGGAGGGAAGGCAGTAAGAGATGGGGGTTAGTGAGTGAGGCAGTTAAGAGAGAGGAGGGGACAGGAAGAGAAAGAGAGAAGGGGGGGGACTATGAGAAAGAGAGCAGAAGCAGTAAGAGAGACGGAGGAGCAGTAAGAGAGAGAGGGAGGGAGGGCAATAAGAGAGGGGAGTAGTGAGTGAGGCAGTTAAGAGAAGGGGTACAGGAAGAGAATTAGAGAAGGGGGACAGTAAGAGAGAGGAGGGAAACGATAAGAGAGAAGGGAGAGGGGAACAGTATGAGAAAGAGAGCAGAAGCAGTAACAGAAAGCAAAAAGGAGGCTCAGTGAGAGAGAAAGGGAGTAAGAGAGGGGGGGGTAGTGAGTGAGTGGCAGTTACAGAAAGAGAGGGGAGGGGTCAGTGACAGAGAGGGGGGACTGAGAAAGATGGGGGGGGCAGAGAGAGGAAGAGAAGGGGGGACAGAGAGAGGGAGAGAAGGGGGGGGCAGTGAGAAAGGGGACAATGAGTGAGAGGGGCAGTGAGAGAAGTGGGACTGAGAAATGGGGGGGCAGTATGAAAGAGAGAGAGACAGACAGAGGCAAGGGGGGGGGCAGTATGAGAAAAAAAAAAGTGGGGGTTCAGTAAGTATAGGAGGGGGCAGCAAAAGAGAGAGGGGGGGGCAGTAAGTGAGAGGCAGTACGAGAAAGGGGATAGTAAGAGAGAGAGGGAGTTTAGTGAGGGGCAGTATAAGAAAGAGAGGATAGTAAGAGAGAGAGAGAAGGGAGTTTAGTGAGAGGCAGTACGAGAAAGAGGGGATAGTAAGAGAGAGAAGGGAGTTCAGTGAGAGGAAGTACAAGAAAGCGGGGATAGTAAGAGATGGGAAGTTTTATGAGAGGCAGTAAGAGAAAGGGGGGGGGTAGTAAATGATAAAGGAAGTAAGAGAGGGGGTCAGCAAGAGAGAAAGGGGGGGGGACTGCAAACGAGAAAGGGGCAGTTATTAGAAGAGGAGGGGGCAGAGAGGCATGAAGAGTAGTAAGAGAAAGATAGAGAAAGGGGGAAGTAAAAGAGAAGGGGAACAGTAGCAGAGAAGGGGTGGGGATTAAGAGATTGAGAGAGAGGTAGTAACAATGAGGGGGGGGGGAGTAAGAAAGAGAGGAGGGAGCAGTTAAAAAGAGGAAGGGACAGTAAGAAGGGGGGGGGATAGTAAGAATGAGGAGGGGGCAAAAAGAGAGAGAGGAGTTCCAGTATGAGAGTGAGAGGAGAGGGGGGCAGTGAGTGAGAGAGATTCAGAGAGAAGGGGGGGAGGGGGAGATTCAGTAAGAAGTAATAACAGAGAGGGGAGGCAGTAAGAGAGTAAAAGAGGGGAGGCAGTAAGAGAGTAAAAGAGAGAGGCTGTAAGAGAAACAAGAGGGGGACAGTTAAAGAAAGAGGGAAGGGGGGCAGTATGAAAAAGAGGGGGAGGTTCAGTAAGAGCAGGAGAGGGTAGTGAGAGTAGAGCGGGCAGCAAGAAAGAGAAGGGGGTTCAGTGAGAGAGAGAGAGAGAGAGAGGAGGGGGAGGGGGACAGTAAGAGTGAGGCAACAGTTAGAGAGGGGGGTTAGTAAGGAGAGACGCAGTAAGAGAAAGTGAGGGGGGACAGTGAAAGGAGGGGGCAAAGAGAGAAAGGGAGGGGGAGGGAGGGTGCAATAAGAGGACAGAGGGGTGGGGGACTGAAAATGAGAGAATGGGGGGCAATAAGAATGAAAGAGTGGGGCAATGAAAATGAGAAGGGGGGGGACAGTAAAAGAGAGAGGGAGGGGTCAGTAAGAAACAAGAGGGGAGGGCAGTAAGAGAGAAGAGAGGAGGAGGGTCAGTACGAGACAAGAGAGAGGGGGCGAGTCAGTACGAGAGGAGAGGAGAGGGGGGGGAGTCAGTAAGAGAGGAGAGAGGGGGAGTCAGTGAAGAGAGAAGGGGTCAGTTTGAGAGAAGAGAGAGAGAGAGAGAGATGGGCAGTAAGATACGGAGTAATACAGAAAAGAGAGAGGGAAATACATAACAAGACTAATGTGTACAAAATAATACATACACTTGTTAACCAAAAATAAAACAGGTGTCTGTCCTTCAGTCTGGTTACATCTTTTATGCTTACTAACTTAAAGTAATTTATTCTTAACCAATGATAATACAGATGTTTGCCCTTCAGTTTGGTTACATCTTTTATGCTTACTACCTACAGGTGGTTTATTTTTAACGAATGATAATACAGGTGTTTATCCTTCAGTGTGGTAACATCTTTTATGCTGTGCTACTATTTTAATTCAAAAAGATGTTTTGTATCAAAGGGTTACAGAAGGTAATTTCTGGCCCTTCCATTTCAAGTGTCCTGGGATAAATAATACTGTGCAGATACTAAGCACATAATATACAACCCCTCTTAATGATTTATAATTGGGACATGCAGGTCATTGGTACAATATAGAGCTTGAAGTCTGACGTTTGAATATCTTAATATATAAACATATGTTCATTATATATATCTATGTGTGTACATTAGGTACACCCGCAGCTGAAAGTCCCTGAATTATGGGGTGAAGTAAAACTATGACTGCTTCACTGGAGGGGAAGGAATCCATCACTGTGCATCAGTGTTGGGCCAAATGGTGGATCAACCCAGCCAAGGGTTGTTTCACTGGGGGGAGGGGAAGGAATCCATCACTGTGCATCAGTGTTGAGCCAAATGGTGGATCAACTCAGCCAAGGGTTGTTTCATTGGGGGTGGGGGGAGGGAATCCATCACTGTACATCAGTGCTGAGCCAAATGGTGGATCAACCCAGCGAAGGGTTGTTTCATTGGGGGGTGGGAAAGGAATCCATCACTGTACATCAGTGTTGGGCCAAATGGTGGATCAACTTAGCCAAGGGTATACAGTACAAATCTTGTCACGATGGCTGTAGATTTGGATCTTCTTTACTCAAGACCTTTAAGCTACAAATGTACATTTCCATTACAACTTACTATTGCAAACATATACAGGTGGGTCCTGATGTTACAAGTAATAATTATGCTTATGGAAATCTGCTTGTTGAGTGTAAACTTGTAAAAAAAAAGTACATAACTTATGGGAAAAAGGTTAGGTTAACTGACCACCACCAGCTGACATCCATAATATTATGTAAAGGAATTATAAACAAGTTACCATTAAAACACATACATTTTCACGTGTGACCTATACTAATGCTCATCTGTTGTAATAGAAACATAAATATCCCAAGAAATGTCACTGATATTGCATCTAGTCCACAAACTTGTAAATCTGATTAGTGATTGCAAACAACTTGTAGGGATACATGAATGTAGCATCCATCATCCAATCCTACATTGCCCCAGGAGCAGCGTAGGAGCCCGGGGCTAGGCAAGTTGGTCCTGACATTTAAGATGAGAGTGTAGCAACCCTGAATAATAAACATGTCAACAAGCAGTATAATTTGTATCAAAACACTGTATCCATGCATCATCCAATCCTACATTGCCCCATGAGCAGCGTAGGAGCCTGGGGCTAGACAAGTTGGTCCTGACATTTAAGATGAGAGTGTAGCAACCCTAAATAATAAACATGTCAACAAGCAGTATAATTTGTATCAAAACACTGTATCCATGCATCATCCAATCCTACATTGCCCCATGAGCAGCGTAGGAGCCCGGGGCTAGGCAAGTTGGTCCTGACATTTAAGATGAGAGTGTAGCAACCCTAAATAATAAACATGTCAACAAGCAGTATAATTTGTATCAAAACACTGTATCCATGCATCATCCAATTCTACATTGCCCCATGAGCAGCGTAGGAGCCCGGGGCTAGGCAAGTTGGTCCTGACATTTAAGATGAGAGTGTAGCAACCCTAAATAATAAACATGTCAACAAGCAGTATAATTTGTATCAACACACTGTAAGAGGCAAATTTTCCTCTCACCTCCATGCTTTCACTGATAACAGCAGATTGGCAAAGCTTGGAACCTTGGATGTCCGAGAATGGATCTAAAATGCCCAGGCTTGTGTAACATGACCTACCTGTATATATTTTGAACGATTTTGTTATTAATAAATTACATCAATGAAGGATGACATTATCAAGGTTAACTGGCAGAGCAGCAGGGTAAGTATATATACTCAGGACAAAGCAGCTGTATAGCAGCAGGGTATGTGTATATACTCAGGGCAATGCAGCTGTATAGCAGCAGGGTAAGTGTATATACTCAGGACAAAGCAGCTGTATAGCAGCAGGGTAAGTGTATCTACTCAGGACAATGCAGCTGTATAGCTGCAAGGTAAGTGTATATACTCAGGACAATGCAGCTGTATAGCAGCAAGGTAAGTGTATATACTCAGGACAATGCAGCTGTATGCTGGTCGGTCTGCCACGTCTGACATACAGTAAACCATCAATTTAGTGGATCATTGATGGCAAAACCCTGTATGTTGTTTGTAAAATATGGCCCCATACCTATGACACCAATTACAGATATATTTCTATCAATCTATCGCCAGACGCCTCAATCCCGTTTGGGGTGGCCACAAACAAATCGCCTCCAAGTCGCCTTGTCCCCCCCCATTTCACTGCCCTGCTCCCAACTAACACCCCCCTCTCTCATATACCTCTCCACTCCATCCCTCCATCTCATCCTCGGCCTCCCCCTCCCTCTTCCCCCCTCCACCTCACATACACTCTCTTCGTCAGTCTTCCACCCTCCATCCTCTCCACATGGCCAAATCACCTCAATATGTTCCTCATAACGCTTCCTATCACATCCACATCCACACCACAACGCTTCTTTATATCCTCATTCGTCAGATATATTTCACTAACATATAAATATACTGAATATGCATTCATAATAATCATGAAAGCTAAAGAAAAACAAAGAAATTAAGCATTACAATAATTAATAGTGCATAAAAGAATGCATAAATCTCCCCCACACATCCGCCTTATCACAAACACAAAAAATGACATCATCTGATATTCTGGCCTTTCATTATCCTTTTTTTTTTTTTTTTAATAATGAACAAAGACAATAAAAGATGTTATAAAAAAGGAATGAGTGAATTTAGAAGAAAGAAACTTAGAATGTCATGGAAGGGGATATACAAACCCAATTTTGGCAGTGCGGAGAGGTGAACAATGTAGTCCTGCTGTTGGTTGGATATCATCTTCATTATCCGAACCTCCTTTCCCACCCAAGGGCAGGGTGAGGAGTAGCAATTTCCAGACAGTCCAAATTTGCCCAATCCAATAGGCCACACTTCCATTCACTCATCATTCAGGCCCCCAGGATCCCGCCTCTATCTGATACGCCAAAAACATTCACCACGTTCTGTAGCTTTACACAAATGTTCCCAACAGAGTCAGTACGGACACTGTCACATTAAAAAGGGGTGCCAAATCCCTGATCATGTGCTTCTCCTCACAACATTCATTCAGCCAGCTCGATTTCTTGTCAGTTCCCTAGCCTCACCGACTTCCAAGCCTCTCTTCCTCACACACTCATCCACCATATCCCTTCACCTTCTCCTTAGCCTACCTCCCATCCCCCCTCCTTCAAATTCACTCAGATATACCATTTTCACCACTCTATTGTTATTCATTCTTTCCACATGACCAAACCATCTCAGTACACTCTTCGATTCTGGTGTCCGCAGACTTCCTCACGCCATATCTTTCATGAATCACATTATTTCGTATCCAATCCACTCTCTGTACTCCACATACATTCCTCATCAGTCCCACCTCCACTGCTCTTACTCTTGACTTTTCATTTCCATGCCACAGCATACTAGTCTCATATCCATATGTTAAAGTTGGCACTAACACTCCTTCATGTAAGCCTCGTGCAGCTGCAACACTCAAGCCTCGTTTCTTATCAAGGCCCTCATTACAACAGCTACTTTTCTTCCTTGTGTCACTCGACTTTCAGCTTCTTTTGCACATTTTCCTCCCTTTTTTATCACTGTGCCCAGGTATTTGAACTCTCTCACCAACTCCAGTCTCTCTCCATTCACTGTTACATTGCACTGGGAGTCACCTTCTCTTTCAATAACCATCACTTTACTCTTTTCTACATTTACTCTCAAGGCATGACGCTCACAGACATCAGCAAAACTGCAATAGCCTACTAAGTTCTTGTCTGATATTTGCAAGCAGTACTGCATCATCAGCATAAAACAAATTTGAGATATTCCATCCATCGCCATTCATTACCAACGCCATCCCTCTCTCCATTACTTGTGTTTTTACTTCTCTCATCACCCCATCCATATATATACTGAACAACCATGGAGACATCACACAACCTTGTCGAACCCCACACCAATCGTGAACCATTCCCTTAGATGCCCATTAACCCTTACACATGCTTCACTACCATCATAAAAACTCTTGACGGCACCTAGCAGATTACCATCTACACTATACATGCACAAAACCTTCCACAATCCTTCTCTTGTCTACTTTGTCATATGCTTTTTCCAGATCCATGAATGCCATAAACTCCTTACAGTCATTCTCACAAGCCTTCTCCACTACCTGTCACACTGCAAATATTTGATCCTCACATCCTCTGCCACTCCTAAAGCCACCCTGTTCATCAGTCACTAGGACTCCTGATCTCTCTCTTACTTTCTCTAGAATAATTCTTCCATATACCTTCCCTACCACACTCAATAAACTTATGCCACGATTGGGGTGCTTTGGGGCCGCCATTGAAGTGGTCGAGCCTGCCACTGACAGTGAACAGTCGCACTCTCATGAATCATTAATAATATATCTTTGTGTGGACTTATGATTCAAATTAATGTTTGTAATGTGTAAAGGAATTATTTTTTTCTCAAATAATTGAGAAGAAATGAAGGGAAACTACTTATTATTTTCATAGTAATACGTAAAAAATATTTATCCAGCTAGATTAGCATCAAATGAACTCCAAGATCCTCATTTATTTTGCATTAGTAGTCTTTTATTGTACTGAAAGAGGTGGAGTTACATTACTCACTATTGGCTGGAACGAAATACTTTGTAATTGCCCTCTTCAAGTCGATTACTAGCCAATATAAGTAAAAAATCGGTACGACGCTCGTAACATCCCAAATATCCAAGTGGCGCATGCGCATTGAAGGTACAGTCCCAGGGACAAGATAGACTCTGCTTTTGTTTACTAATATTGCGGCACCCAAGATTTTGCAATATTCACATTTGAGGACATCAAGATAATTTCAGAAAGGCTGTCTTAGATAAATATTTTTACGGATCAGCTTCTAACTAACTGCTCTATGCTGCAAGATATTACCAAATTCTTGTTACTGTGCTTTCATTTCACCAAAGATTTTGTGTACATGTGGGACAAGAGGGATGTTGTTGATAGTGAGGTGTGAGTTATGACTGTGTTCTACCATAAAAGAGGCCATTCTGAGTCTTTTTGTAGTACACCAGTCATGAAGTGTGTGTGGGAGTGTTAAGTCATCTGGGTAGGAAGCAGTGTGTACTTTGTGGGTGAAAGTGAAAAGCACATATTTATATATATATATATATATATATATATATATATATATATATATATATATATATATATATATATACACATATAGTTTTCTATATATGCTTATTATAGAGAATATATTCTATTCTGGATTGATTAGCCACTTTGAGAAATATATACATACTGTATGACACTATATTATCCAAATTGTTTATTTTGTAATTTCATCATTCATAATCTGAGGAAATTGATGGCCACCCCTATTAATGCACAGGGGAACAGAACAGTACGATTCTGATTCTCAGCGTGCGTCCTCTCGACATCAGTCCAGCCTTCCGACCTCTCTCACGAGCAGGCAAAAAACCCCTGTTGACCGTTCCTGGATTTGGGACGGTTTGTCGAAATCGTTGACTGAAGGCGAATTTAGGCATTAATAAATTTAAGTTAGTAAATCGTCTCAGAGGAGGAAAATATGACTTTCCTCATTGAAACCATATATTAAGAGATACAAATCTACTCATTTCTAAAGAATTAACATAGAAAACATTAAATTATAAGGGATGAATGAGCTGACTAGTTGCTAGACTTGCCAGATTAGAATATTTTTACCTTTTTGTATGACTCATACAAATGAATAAGCTCTTGTTGTGTGTATTCATTGAAGAGTGTAAGTGGTTTTGTAAGTAGGAATGACATTAATCCTATCACAAGTGCACACAAACAAATGCAGCATATGATTCATGAGCATGCGTGTCCTACGACGTCTGTGGCAGGCTCGACCATGACGACTGTCAATTGTCTTCACCCCACAAAGCACTTGCACTCACTTTGCTCACCTTTATTATTTGTACACGGGTACAATCACAGTATAGTTATATAACAACATAAATCAGCAGACTTACTGTATGTACATACAAAGTTGTGTTTCAGTACAACTCTATATCAACATTAATCAGCAGAGACTCACTACATGCATAATTTTTTAAACAGTACATGACAACTCACGGCCTCCACTTCCAACACTCCCTCCTAACCAGTTGGCAGGATTTAAAATGTGATATAAGAACAGCAATTTAAACATGAATTACATCAGCAATTTTTAATACATTAAATGGCATGTCAAAAATGCTTAATTTCAGTTGTATTTATCTGTTCACTTATTAAAAATACACAGGCAGTCCTCAACTTACGACAAAGGCCCCATACAGCCTTCACAAGCACTTTCGAGTTCTAACCGACAGCAGTTATAGTCGTCAGTGGTGGCGTTCCCGAAGATCGCTCACACAATAAACTGATTGTGTTGCCAGTGGTATGAATAATGGCACTGAATGTCAAAATAATAATACTGTACAGCTGTAATAAACAGCTGTGTCATCAATATTTGAATGTACTGTTCATTGTTACATGTTGTTTACAGTTTCTTTTACTGCAAAGATATATATATATATATATATATATCACACTGATATATATATATATATATATATATATATATATATACATGTATATATATATATATATATATATATATATATATATATATATATATATATATATATATATATATATATGTATATATATATATATATATATATATATATATATATATATATATATATATATCACACTGTATACAGTTTGCTACCAAGGATGCACTTGTTTCATCTCAAAGCCAAGCCTACAGCCTGTTTTCTATGTGATGCTAAAGGAATGTTCCATGATGTCAAGGTGAGGCTGCTGTGCCAACGTGATGGCAGCTGGGACGTTCATGGAGGAATTGTTTTTATTTGTTTATTACTGCTGTTCTGTAATTATTTAAATACTCCTCTATATTCTGAGTTAGTTATTTGCAGTATTTATGCATATTATTAACTATAACAGTGTCTGCACACATGTGTGACTGTAATGTATCCAGTACTGTATGTCAAACTTCTGACAGTACTGTACTGTATAATATGGAGGTAGGTTAACTGATGAGAGTACAAGTAAATATGTAGGTGTGTAAACCAACAAAGGTTACCTGGTAAATATGTATGTGGGTAAACTGATAAGTATACAGGTAAATATGTATGTGGGTAAACTGAGAAGTATACAGGTAAATATCCAGGTGGGTAAACTGATAGGTATACAGGTAAATAAGCAGGTGGATAAACCAGTAAAGGTAACCAGGTAAATATGTAGGTGGGTAAATTGATAAAAAGGTAATCAGATAAAGACATTTGCATGATTTGGTGAATGGAAAGGTGTGTGAATAGTGGGTACCAATATCACAACTACCAACACCAGTTACCAGTATCACAATTACCAACACCATCACAATTACAACCATCATGAACAACCTTTACAACTACTAGCACCATCACAAACAGCCTTTACAATTGCCAACACCATCACATTTAACAGGATCACAACTATCATCATTACCACCACCAATACCTCCACTAAAATTATCAACATCGCATCTACCACTACCAGCACAATTAATTACTATCATCACCAATTATGAGGGAGACCAATTCCTGGCATAAGGTTATCAGTAACTGTCAGTCCATTTATAACAAATGAACCCATCATAATACACCAATACAGAAATTATCAAAATCAGGCCAACAATCACCACCCGAACTATCCCACACATTTCCTGTGACAGCATGGACAGCCGCCACTGGCTGACCAACGCTGACACGTGCAAGTAGGTTGACGCCTTGATAAAAATGAATAAACAAACGTGTATACTGTACTGAACAACGGTAATATCCCCACCCCTTGTCAAAATATAATCTACGATATTTGTGTGTGTGACAATGACCTATATCCCTGATACACACACACTTACAGTATATCCCTGATACACACACACCTATATCCCTGGCACACAGCATTTACCCTAGCGTGACTAAAATGCCAGCGGCCGGACCCCCCACCCCGCCACCCCCCACCCCACCACCGGGCCACCACCACACCACCACCCCAGGAGGACACAACGGGGGGGCTAGTGACCCAGGTCAAGAGGGTCACCCGTCCACTACTGACCTGAGCCCCTCTTCCCCGCAACTGCCCCGACACCAGGTGACCGAAGAACGGCAACGACCTTGCAGGCGGGACAACCATCGTCAGCAGTGGGGTGGGACTGAACAGGATTCAGTCCCAAGTAACGTCTTGGCGACGGCCATAGTTACACCCTCAAGGGCAGGAGGCCCAAGGCTACGGCCTACAGTGTGCACCAGGGCGCTTGCGCCCTTAGCCACCTCAAGGGCAGGAGGTCCTAGGCTTCGGCCTACAGTGTGCACCAAGGCGTCAGTGCCCTTAGCCACTTCAAGGGCAGGAGGCCAAAGGCTTCGGCCTACAGTGTGCACCAGGGCGTCAGTGCCCTTAGCCACTTCCAGGGCAGGAGGCCCTAATGTGTGCACCAGGGTGTCAGTGCCCTTAGCCACTTCCAGGGCAGGAGGCCCTAACATGTGCACAAGGGCTTCAGTGCCCTTAGCCACTTCAAAGGCAAGAGGCCCTAACGTGAGCACCAGGGCATCAGTGCCCTTAGCCACTCCCCGGGCAGGAAGCCCCAGGCTACGGCCAGAAGAGTGCACAAGAGCGAGAGGCCCCTTAGCCACTCCAAGGGCAGGAGGCCCTAGCAGACAGCTAGAACTGGGTCCCAGGGCGAGAAGACCTGGAGCCACGGCTGTAATAGACCCAGGGGAGAGAGTCGCTTCTGTGCTTCCCTCCCTGGATATAGGAGAGGACACGGTTTCCGTGGACACTCTGCCTATCTTGTTCCCCTGTGGGAACTGTTCATCACCACCCGGGAGTGTTGCCCCGGAGGTGTCGCCAGAGTGGTGGCAAAGTCCGAGACCGGACCTGCCTCCCACGCCTGGGAAATCTCTGTCTTTTACAGACACCAGACGGAGACGAGGCTGCAGTCCAACCCCGACGGCGCATCCCCCACCAGACGATCGCACCCCCAGGACCCCCAGGCGAGACCAGCAGACTACAGGTGAGGGCGACCCTGACTCCCTCACCCCGCGGAGCTGCAGACGCCAGGCCCGCCTCCTCCAGCTGTTTGGCCCCAGTCCTGAGGGCCACCTCTCAGGTCAAAGCCCCCAGACAGGAGGGCCTCCCTGCACCCCACCAACGAGGCCCCGAGGTAAGGGCCTCCCCTCAGGTCGAGGCCCCCAGACTGGAGGGCCTCCCTGCACCTCACTGACGACCAGGACCCGGGCAGTGACTCCCCTGCGGGTAGTGTGTTGCCCATTGCAGGCAGAGTCCCCCTAAGGCCCTCTCCTCACGCCCAGACGACAGAGTGTATCAAACCCAGGAAACATGGGTAAATAAGTGACGCCCCTTATACCGAGAATAAGCCAAGGGAAAAAGAACAGTGAACAGTGACAGAGTGCGACTAATGTAAAACCAGTGACAATTGTTATTAACCTAAAAGAACTCCATACCCAGCAAAATAGAAAAGTACTTGGACCGCCAATCATAGAAAGTAGAGTAATTATACCTGCCCCAAAATAAAAGAACTTTCCGTAATTGTGAACCAAGACCAGGGTGCGCGGGAGAATCAAAAGCCTGTGTAAAGTGCCGCCGCGACTAGGTGACTGTGTCGAGTGTCGCGATCCGCACCCTGTCTTCTTTATAGTAGTATTTCCCTCACGGACTCTTAACCTTGTTTATTCCCCTTGTTCTCAAGTGCATATATGTTTTGGCTTTAAATGAAATACGGGTGTCTCCATATATATAACTAAAGACATTGGTATACATGTATCATATCATGTGTTAAGTGCAACTGTATTTTGTGATATCAAAGTCTAACTCTGTGTCCCTGTATCCTGTATCTTAAATATCACTCTGTGTTATATTGTAACGGTTTAGAATTAAGGCAATAGATGTGTTAAGGTATATTGCCTGGTTTTTATGTCCTATTCCTTTGTTGGTGCTTTACTTCCGGTCCGGAAAGAGGACCCCCCTCAGTCGCTAGTGTTTTTAAGACGAGGAGTCGACCTAAAAACAGTCAGCATAACACTGGTGGCAAGTGGTGGTTCTGGATCCGAGTTAAAGCACGAAGGAACGAAAAAGGAAACTTGCACAATGGCAGCCAAACCGCACATTCAATTGCCGAAATTCAACCTGGACCAATGTGACATTGATGTATATTTAGATATGATTAAACCCCTCTTAGACATAGGGTTTGACTCGGACAAGGAAAAAATTGCAGTCACATTGCCTAACCTGGGAAAAATAATCGCCACTGTGCACCAAAAGTTGTCCCAGAACTGACATGAGACCAGTTCTTGCAAATTGTGAGACAGGCTTTCATGCCTTCCATGGGCAGGTTGTCACTCTCTCGCAGCTCGACGCCCTCACCTACGATGGTGACCTACAGTAGACAACACTTTCGTCCAGGCTAGGCGCCTCATCAGCGCCGCTTATCCCGAGGCAGCAATGAATACTCGGGATACCCACACATTTAATGCCCTGCTGAGGATTCTCCCTAGCACAGTCAGGGAGCACTTCTCTATCTATGATCCCTCAGGGGACATGGATCAGGACCTGCAACTCATCCGACGTCTCCTCGCCGCCTGTCCCAGACCACAACCCCTTCACGCGGTGACAAGATTCCCCACAAACCACAACCCTCCACCAAAACCTAAGCCGCCGCCTCACCAGCCACCTACAGAGCTGCCTCCTACTGTGCCCAGGGCTTACCCACAAAAGAAACGCCCCAACCCCAAGGAGCAAGGCAACCTGATTACCATAAATCCTTGAGAGTTCACGGCCTGCAGTCGCACCTGCCCCCTGCATGACATAAGAGAGCAGCTCAAGGCAAGCAGGCACAGGAACTTCCACCAGGGGCGCAGGAAAGTCTCCTCCTTAGACAATGACGCCCCGGAAGACGACGCGCCGCCACTACTCTACCCAGGACCGGATGACAAGGAACACGACGATCACACCCAACCTCAGCAGATGGATTTTTAGGCCCGTTCCCGCACCTCCCCATGGTGGCGGGGGCCACCTCACACAACTACAGACCCCCAGTCTACAACAAGATTTGGCTGAACGGGGTCAAGGCGAGACTACTGGTGGATACGGGAGCAGCCAGGTCATACCTCTACTCCCATTTCTACTCCTGCCACACCTCAGCTTTCGGCCCACTCCTCCCCACCTCAGCCAACCTTGTAGACGTGGGGGATGGCCCCCTACCCATCCGTGGGGAAACCCAGGCCCATCAAACCAGCACTCACCAACGAGTGCCCACCAACCACCCCTTCATCATATTTGATTGTACATGTAATCAATATGATGGATATCTTGGGCTGGACCTCCTCCAAAAACTCCACGCGATCATCGATTGTCATCAGAGTCGCCTCCACTTCAGTCCAGCCCGCCCCAACTAAGCATCCATCAACAAGGAAAAAAAAAATCTCGAAGAAAAACGAAAAACAACACCACCACCCCCACACCACCCACACACCCCCCCCGACACTCACCTGCCCCAACCCACCTGTACATGTAACCCCACCCCAGCCTCACTCAATGCCTCACTTCATCCCCCTCCATCCCCATCTCCCATTCCACCTTTACTACCCCCCTCTCCATCCTTCCCTGTCACTATCACTTCCACAATTACCATTCCACCTCACCACAAAGCTTGGGTGACACTCAACAGACCCTCAGGTACATCAGTCCTTTTCTCACCATCCATACCCACCGGACCCCTCTCATCCTGTCTAGTGTCACCCACCTTCCTCCCCCCCCCCACGTCCAACAAATCCGTATCGCAAACCTCGCCACAACACCTTTAACTCTACCACGAGGACTCATCATTGGCGATACGGAAGAAGCCGAACCATGCCAAGTACCATCCCCCAATCACCCCACTCTCCCCAACCTACCATCACATCTATCCCCTTCCCAAACCAGCAGTCTCCGACAACTACTCCTGGACTTTCAGGACCTATTCTCCGCCGGCCCAACCGATCTTGGCCACACCACTTATCTCAGCCACGAGATTCATACTACAGGACCTCCCATTCACCAACCATCACGCCGAAAAAAAAAAAAACAACGGGCAGAAGACCGGCAGGTACAGGATATACTTGATGCCGGTGTCATCTCAAACTCCACTAGCCCATGGTCCTCACCTGTTGTACTCCTGCGGAAAAAAGATGGAACCATGCGTTTCTGAGTCGATTACCGCAGAGTGAACGACGTTACAGTCAAAGACGCTACACCACTACCCAGGATCGACGACTTTCTTGACTCCCTCCATGGATCGACATGGTTCTCTACCCTAGACCTGCAATCAGGCTATTGGCAAGTCCCAGTCCACCCCGATGACAAGCACAAGACCGCCTTCTCAACATCAAACGGGAAGCAATACGAAATTAACGTCCTTCCCTTCGGACTCTGCAACGCCCCCGCCACATTTTCCCACCTCATGGAATCTGTTCTGAGCGGGCTATCCTGGGAAACCTGTTTGGCTTACCTAGACGACGTCATTGTCTTTAGCCACACCTGGGCCGACCACCTCCACCGCCTAAAACAGGTATTTCAGCGTATACGCCAGGCCGGGCTCAAACTAAAACCCACAAAATATGTTTTAGCAGAACGCTCAGTCTCCTTCCTCGGACACCTGATCAATGCAGAAGGCTTCTCTCCCGACCCCGACAAGCTACTTGCAATTGCCGACATCCCCCAACCTCGCGATGTGCACGAAACTAGAGCCTTCCTAGGTTTAACCTCCTATTACCGGCATTTTGCTAAAGGCTTTGCAGACATTGCCAAACCTTTACACGACCTGACCAAGAAAGGAGAACCATTCGTCTGGACGGAACCCAGGAAAAATGCATTCACCACCCTCAAGTCCAAGCTGACCTCCGCCCCAGTCGTCGCCTTCCCAGACTACAACCTCCCCTTCCGTCTATATACCGACGTCTCACTCATCGCCATAGGGACTGTCCTTGCCCAAGTCCAAGACGGCCGTGAGCACATCATCGCCTGTGCCAGCTGCACCTTAAACCCTGCGGAGAGAAATAACGCGGCCACCAAACGTGAATGCCTGGGAATTATCTGGTCCCTCGATTACTTCCGCTCATATATCTCAGGCACCCATGTGATTATCATTTCCGACCACCAATCCCTACAGTGGTTACGCCAGTCCAACACCACCATCGCACAACTCATACGATGGCGAGAAGCACTCGAGGAATATCACTTTGAAATATCATATCGACCAGGCAAACTCCACACAAACGCCGACGTCCTTTCCTGACTACCTATCAATCCCATTTCCGCAGAACCAGACCTTATCCAAATGTGGCACAATAAACAACACCCTACCTGGATCCCGCCGAGCACTTTCACCAAACTCCACCTGCACGGCGAACACCTGTTCGACCCCAACGGCCACATCGTCCTAAGCCCCACCACCGCCCACGACACCATGCTGCACCTTCATGCCAAGAATGGCATCTGCCTGGGGAATAAGAAACTCCTACAAGTCTTCAATGACATGTACTGGGCACCGAACCCCTCCACCATCGCCAAAAGCATTATACAATCCTGCTGCGCTTGTGCTTTGGGGAAAGACATCACCCGCACACCTGGCCTTTCAGGAAAAATAACAGCAACAAAACCCTGGCAATTGCTTTCCCTCGACGTCGTCGGCCTCCCTCACACCCAAAGAAGGGTACAAATACATAATCACCTTCGTGGACATCTATTCCAAATTCATCATCGCATGCCCCGCCAACGATCACAGTGCAGTATCTGTCGCCGACGCCTTAACTCGCCACGTCTTCCCATATTTTGGCATTCCTCAGGCATTGCACTCGGACAATGCACCAGAGTTCACGGGAAAAGTCTGGCAAGAGTTAGCAAAAATATTCTGGTTTCACATCTCCCACTCATCCCCCTACTGGCCCCAAGGTAACAGCATCTGTGAAAGAAGCCATCGCTCCCTCATGAATCAGGTCCGCACACGCATCATGCAAACAGGGAATGAAGATTGGCCTGCCCATGTCAAGACAGTCCAATGGGGCCTAAATACGTGCCCACGAGAAGATGGTATAATACCACACGAATGAGTCTTTGGGGAAACCCCGCTCCTCATACCCCTCTGCCACCACCTTCAGCCACCCACCCCGCCCTCGACTACTGACTGTCTCCACCACCTCAAATGCCGCCTCCACCACCTACAAACACAACAGGACCTAACGCCCGACACTAACCACACCAACCCATACAAACCTGGCCAGTCCATTGTCATGGCACACCTTCCTGCCCCCAATAAGATCTCACCCCAATTCATTGGCCCCTTCACGATGACCCGATTCCCCAACCCCTATCAAGTAATCATAAACCAGCAAGGACAGCAACGCATGTACCAGAATTGCCACGTGCGACCATTCCACCCACCCAACAATGACCACCCCCACACCTGCGCGCCCAGCACCTCTTCCCGCACTCCTGGCCACACAGAATTTTCCAAGAATTACTCCCCAGACTCCTACTCCTTCTCACCCCCACCCAGCACCTCACTGACAACCACACCACCCCCCACAACACCTGGTCCCAACTCACCACCTCCACTGCCTACATCACCACCCCCGCCCAACACCACCACCCACTCACAGCCTACCACGCACCTCCCTACCACCCATCCCCCTACCACCTCCCACACCACACCGCCTCCACCGCCTACCTCACCACCACCACCCCATGCCGCCACCTCCTCACGCCTCACCTCTCACCCCCCTGCCACCTGCACACACACTGCTCCCCTACCTACCCCATCAAACACCCCCCCCTCCCCCGCAACCATGCCCATTATATGCACCACACCGCACCCCCACCCGCCTCACCCCCCAACAACCGCACGCCCTCACCACCACCACGTGCACAACCACCCTCACCACCCACACCCACACTCACTACCACCACCACCAGATCAGGACGCCTTTCACGCCCACCCTCCAGATACACTCCAACACCACCTCCCAGTGCACGCCCGGCCCGCCACCCACCACCACAAACCCCCCCTACCCCAAACACCTCCCCCATAACCCTCCCTCTCCACCAAACACGATGGAATCCTCCCAAATCCCAATTCCCCAAAGTGAAATGCTCCTCCCACAGACCCATCCCCCATAAAAGCACCAACCTCTCATCACTCTCCAGCATACAGCTTCAGTATTCTCACTAGGCACCAATCCCTGAGATGAAGATTACCAGAGTCCACTGGCTCCCTCACGACCAACCACCCATCAGGATCTGGGAGACACACCACCTTCTCCGCCTCGTACGCCGGACCGACCACCCATCCTCCATCAGTCTCTCTCTCAATCCCTATCGGGAGCCCAACCACATCACCCACCACTGGACAGACCTCATACAACGCCTCACCCCAGCCCACAAGACGTCCACCTCCACCACCTACCACCTGCAGTCACGAGGTCGTGACTTTTTCAACACGGAGGGTGGTAAAATGCCCGCCGCCGGACCACCCATCCCGCCACCCCTCACCCTACCACCGGGCCACTACCACACCACCACCCCAGGAGGACATGACGGGGGGGTTAGTGACCCAGGTCAAGAGGGTCACCCTTCCACTACTGACCTGAGCCCCTCTTCCCCGCAACTGCCCCGACACCAGGTGACCGAAGAACGGCAACGACCTTGCAGGCGGGACAACCATCGTCAGCAGTGGGGTGGGACTGAACAGGATTCAGTCCCAAGTAATGTCTTGGCGACGGCCATAGTTACACCCTCAAGGGCAGGAGGCCCAAAGCTACGGCCTACAGTGTGCACCAGGGCGCTTGTGCCCTTAGCCACCTCAAGGGCAGGAGGTCCTAGGCTTCGGCCTACAGTGTGCACCAAGGCGTCAGTGCCCTTAGCCACTTCAAGGACAGGAGGCCCTAGGCTTCGGCCTACAGTGTGCACCAGGGCGTCAATGCCCTTAGCCACTTCCAGGGCAGGAGGACCTAATGTGTGCACCAGGGTGTCAGTGCCCTTAGCCACTCCAAGGGCAGGAGGCCCTAGCAGACAGCTAAAAGTGGGTCCCAGGGCGAGAAGACCTGGAGCCATGGCTGTAATAGACCCAGGGGAGAGAGTCGCCTCTGTGCTTCCCTCCCTGGATATAGGAGAGGACACGGTTTCTGTGGACACTCTGCCTATCTCGTTCCCCTGTGGGAACTGTTCATCACCACCCGGGAGTGTTGCCCCGGAGGTGTCGCCAGAGTGGTGGCAAAGTCCGAGACCGGACCTGCCTCCCACGCCTGGGAAATCTCTGTCTTTTACAGACACCAGACGGAGATGAGGCTGCAGTCCAACCCTGACGGGCATCCCCCCGGAAACGATCGCACCCCCAGGACCCCCAGGCGAGACCAGCAGACTACAGGCGAGGGCGACCCTGACTCCCTCACCCAGCGGAGCCGCAGACGCCAGGCCTGCCTCCTCCAGTTGTGTGGCCCCAGTCCCGAGGGCCACCTTTCAGGTCGAGGCCCCCAGACAGGAGGGCCTCCCTGCACCCCACCAACGAGGCCCCGAGGTAAGGGCCTCCCCTCAGGTCGAGGCCCCCAG
The DNA here is from genome assembly GCF_032717465.1 of Coenobita brevimanus. Taxonomy (NCBI): domain Eukaryota; kingdom Metazoa; phylum Arthropoda; class Malacostraca; order Decapoda; family Coenobitidae; genus Coenobita; species Coenobita brevimanus. The sequence continues at coordinate 7,288,351 of NC_137004.1, read as the reverse complement.
ACAGGAGGGCCTCCCTGCACCTCACCGACGACCAGGACCCGGGCAGTGACTCCCCTACGGGTAGTGTGTTGCCCATTGCAGGCAGAGTCCCCCTAAGGCCCTCTCCTCACGCCCCGACGACAGAGTGTATCAAACCCAGGAAACCTGGGTAAATAAGTGACGCCCCTTATACCGAGAATAAGCCAAGGGAAAAAGAACAGTGAACAGTGACAGAGTGCGACTAATGTAAAACCAGTGACAATTGTTATTAACTTAAAAGAACTCCATACCCGGCAGAATAGAAAAGTACTTGGATCGCCAATCATAGAAAGTAGAGTAATTATACCTCCCCCAAAATAAAAGAACTTTCGGTAATTGTGAATGAAGACCAGGGTGCACGGGAGAATCAAAAGCCTGTGTAAAGTGCCGCCGCGACTAGGTGACTGTGTCGAGTGTCGCGATCCGCACCCTGTCTTCTTTATAGTAGTATTTCCCTCACGGACTCTTAACCTTGTTTATTCCCATTGTTCTCAAGTGCATAAATGTTTTGGCTTTAAATGAAATACGGGTATCTCCATATATATAACTAAAGACATTGGTATACTTGTATCATATCATGTGTTAAGTGCAACTGTATTTTGTGATATCAAAGTCTAACTCTGTGTCCCTGTATCCTGTATTTTAAATATCACTCTGTGTTATATTGTAACGGTTTAGAATTAAGGCAATAGATGTGTTAAGGTATACTGTCTGGTTTTTATGTCTTATTCCTTTGTTGGTGCTTTACTTCCGGTCCGGAAAGAGGACCCCGCTCAGTCGCTAGTGTTTTTAGGACGAGGAGTCGACCTAAAAACACTCAGCATAACAGTGACAAAGATCTGTAACCCTTTTCATCTTAGTTGATGGCAAAGTGTCTTCAAACAGGAGGGCAGATTTGACTAACAACCAAGGAGACTAAGGCTCATCATATTTCATGCAACCACAACCTGGTAAACTGTTGTGGGAGTGGCCCAGTTCTGTCGGAAAACAACAAACCACTAGAGTATAACAGGACTGATGATCAGGTCCCAGGCACACAGACCCTAACCATCATTCAAATTAATTTCTTCTGCCATCACACCACTACCATCTTAACACATTATATATAACACCACCACCACTATCAAAACATCATTAAATGGGCCTGGTACAAACCATTAACACTGTCTAGAATAAACCATTAGTAATATCTGGTATAAGTCATAAGCAATGCCTGATATAAACCATTAACACTGTCTGATATAAAGCATTAATAATGTGTGGTATTTTGTTTAAAAATAGTACACAAACAAGGAATTTGCCTTACTGTAGCAGCAGCACATCAAACACCAGTCCATCAGATTATTATTTGTTACTGATGTGCAATGTGAAGAGCCACAGCAACACTGCAATGGCATAAAAGTTGCACACATCTTGTTGCCATTATGAAGCCAGGACGATGAGTTGAGGTGACTCCACTGCTGATGATGGACAGCACTGCACTGCAAGATATTACTGGTTAATGATGCAACACTTCTATTATTACCATTAGTCATAAAGTCCACCTTCATTTTAAATCTCTCAAAGTTCATAACAAAAATATCTACATAAAAGTTCCACTGTCACCCAATAAAGCTGATTTGACAGTTTCCTCCAGTTTACACTATTATATTATTGTTTTGTACTCAGTGTGTGGAACTGGGGGTGCTTTTTTGTGGAGGCACTGTTATTTCCCTCACCCTCCTCCCTGTCCCTTGAAAGCTGGATAGTGGGCTGCAGGAAAAAGGCAAGTTCAGCCTGCAGTCCACCAAGTTCACATCCAGATACGGCCAGAATCACATCATCATCAAATCCTGTGTTGCCCCGTGAGGAGCATAGAAGCCCGGGGCTAGGCAAGTTAGTCCTGACATTTATGACGAGAGTGACCAGCCTCACTCATCCCTGAATGGCATTAAGTGGGCATTAAACCCCAACCATCCCTTGGATATAAACCTACACAGAATCAATCCCATTGGAGTGCCGTAATTACCCACTAAGCCACCAGGTGCCATAATCTGGTTATATGGTCATCACCAAGCAAGGTAAATGGTTTCCAGGTGTACAGGAAATCATTTGGGTTGTCACTCAGTGTAGAGTCACATACATACAGAAGAGGAAAAAATGAAGGAAAGATTTAGAAAAGAGGAAGGAAGAAAAGAAGAAAGGAAGGGGCAGGCATCAGAGAACACTACATCGAGTGAGTGGATGGGGAACACCCCCACCTACCACAATAATTATATATACTGGAAAAAAAAAAGTAAATAAAAAACAAAGTATGCTTATTAATATTTTTCTCAACATAAATGATTATGAACTGCATATTAATTGTATTTGCACATTACTGAAGGTAAACAGGTTATCCTTGTGGCCAGTGAAGTGGACAATACTTCCATAGCTTATTTAGTCTTCACAGAGATCAAATATATTAAACTCATGTACTCAGAACCCTGACTGAACTTTACAAAACTAACTGGGGAAATGTCTAGACTGCCTGGTTAATGCTGAGTGAATACCAGGTGTGGCATGTAATTAGCTGGTTTTGGTGCTTGGTTGACCTTTCCAGCCACAGAAAACATCAGCAGTACCAAGGGCCAACCACAGTATGGGATTCCTTGTGAGGAAACATGGAAGTGATATATCTGAAATGATATGACTTGACTGCTGTATGAAACACTGGTACAAATTACTGGTACAGTATAAATAGAGTAACTCACCTCTGAAGTTGCAGTAAATATCTCCCTTAGTAAAACAACATCCTTCATATTTCATTCTTGGTACAGCCATATGATTCTGTTGTGGCATACAGGACCCCTCACACAATACAGATGTTATGGCACAGTGTGGCCAGCACCAGTCAGCCAGGGTCAATAACTGGTGCCATTGTGACTCCAAGGATGACAATTAATGGTCAAGTCAGTCAGCCACAACATTACTAAAAGATAATTTCCCCCATACTAAATATTCTCAGCTCTCCAACTCGAATTCTTCTCGCTCCCTTTTGGCACCTAGCCAAAACCTTTCTAACAACTTTACCTCATCATCCTTCTCTCCTCTTTTCTACTCTGATGGCTTTCTAGCTATTTCTGCTACTGATAAAGCAGATATATTCACTCAGACTTTCTCCCCTAATTCCATCCCAGACGGTTCCAGAGCTGTTCGTCAGTTACTTCCCCCATCTGACTTCCTCATAGCTGACATTAGAATTTCTTCAATTGATGTATTTTCTGCCATCACTGGCCTCAGTACTAACAAGGCCTATAGGCCTTATTGGGTCCCTCCTGTTGTCCCTAAAAAGTATGTGTCTGTGCTTACACCCTGCTTAGGTAAACCGTTTCTCCTTTGTCTATCAACTTGTACCTTTCCTTCTTGATGGAAGTTTGCTTTTATCCAGCCAGGCCCATAGCAGAGTGACCATTCCCAACCCTCCAACTGTCGCCTAATTGCTTTAACATCCTGTGTCTCAAAAGTTTTCCAGATTATTCTTAACAGGAAAATTTTAAAGCATCATTCCTATCACAATCTTCTTTCTGATCGTCAGTATGGGTTCCGTCAGGTACACTCCACTGGCGATCTTCTCACCTACCTTTCAGACTCCTGGTCATCCTCCTTTCGGGACTTTGGCGAAAGCTTTGCCATTGCAAATGGCATCTCAAAGGCTTTTGATCGAGTCTGACAAAATCATTAATTTCCCAACTGCCCTCTTACGGTTTTTATCTTCCTTTGTGTGCCTTCATCTATAGCTTCCTTTCTGGTTGCTCTACGGCTGCTCTTGTAGACGGACACCGTTCTTCTCCTAGATCTATCAATAGTGGTGTTCCTCGGGACTCTATCCTACCACCAGTTCTTTTCCTTTAATTCATAAATGACCTTCTAAGCTGTACTGTACATTTAATCCCATCCACTCATACGCTAATGATTCCACCTTTCACATTTCCATTCGGTTCTCGCAACGTTCATCTCAGCAGTTACATCAACAAACAAGGGATGAAGCTATGGCACACCTATTGTGTGACTTGGATCATCTCTGACTGGGGTAAAAGTAATCTTGTTGCTTTTAATGCATCAAAGACTCAGTTCTTACACTTATCAACGGAACAAAATCTTCCACAGGAGTACCCGCTAATGTATAATAATATCCATCTCAATCCTGCATCATCCTTAACAAGCTAACAAGTACTACACCTTGCTCAAGGGTGGCCCGGGACTATGCAGGACAGGCATCCACCTTCCCTAAGTCAGAGATGTGCTCGTATTCTTTCTAATTTCGGAGATTTCTTAACGCCTCTTCTCTTGCAATTTCTTTTGCATATTTCACTTTAAACCAATTTCCCAGGGAGCAGATTTATGTTCTGTATACCATTTTTGCTCTACGTGTTGAGTTCAATTTTCCCAGGATGATCATTCTTACATTTTTTCTTTAACGTAATTCTCAGGATAGGTTATGCTACCATAACTTAAACCACAACTTAAATTAACCTAACGTAACTGAACCTACACTAATCTAACATAACATAACCCTTTCGCTGCGCTTTATAGTCGTTCCCTTTCACGCAGAATACGACAGCAGTCGACTTGCATCAGCTGTCGCCATCGTTGCTATGGAAACGGCGTCCCAGAACGTGCTGCCCTCATACGGTGGCAAGTCAAAACGTAAGGTAAACAAACATTGTCGCCCAATTCAAAAGGCGCTTGGGAGAGTATCACAATTTCTGAGAGATTTGCCATTATGTAGGGGAGTTATATGCAATGTAATGTGACCTGATGTTTTTTTAAGAAGGTGCTGGACGTGTAAATGTACACAAAACGCTTGATAATTTATATAATTACGGTAAACACCGGATCTTAACGTATCAGCAGGCCAGCATCTCTGCGTCCTTTTAATTAAATCCCCGGCAAATTTCTGATGTATTCATCGTCCTGCTGATAATTATGTAGCTATTAGGGAATTTTAGTGCTGAAAATGGAAAGGTAAGTACTAGGCAATCTCAAAAGTGCTGTAGACAATTACCTTATACCACTTTGATTTTTTGCTGGAGAATTAACACTTTTTGAGGGTATTCGTATTTACACCCAACTCACTGACAAGAAAATGGGCTAACTCACCATATGCTTAACGCAATTCTAAGCTTTTGTTCTTCTATGGCACTTCCGTCGTAAATCAACCGTTGATGAGTTATGCAATTTATATTATTATTTTCAATGGAAGAGAGCCATCTTTCCCCTGCAGTGGTCGCACAGTTGTGTGTGTTTGTTTGTGCATGTTATGTGTGTGGGTGGATAAAGCACATGCGTCACACATGATTCAGCCAATCACAAAGTAGGATTTCAAACGCCCCACATTAGGGCCCACAAGATTTGAAAGTCAGTTCGTCTCCAGCCATGAACTGTGAAGACTGCAAAATTACCGTAATTATTTCAGGAGCTGTAAACTGGTGGGTAAAGGCATTATTTCATATTTACACCCAGTTAGGTTAGGTTAGATGAGGTTTGGTTAATGTCATGGGGGATCCGGGGGACAAAGCCACCCAGTTAGGAAACATGAACTCCCTAAAAAGCTTAAAATTATATTTTTCCAAAGGATTTTAGTGTTTTTGGTTTGAATTTGATACTAGTTTCAGTCGGAAATCACTCGTTTTTGCGTGTTTTCCCCACCCAAAACCCCGCTTTCCCACAGGTCCCCCATTATTCTTGGGGGGGAAGAATGCAAAAAAAGTGATTTCCAACAGAAATGATTATCAGATTCCACTGAAAAACACTAAAATCCTTTGGAAAAATATAATTTTAAGCTTGTTTGGGAGTTGGGTGTAAATATGAAAATTTACCTTTTTTAAGAATCAAACCGAAAATAAATTCTGCAGTGAATCAAATGTTACATAACCTACACTAATCTAATGTAACTTGACCTCTGCTAATTTAATGTAACAACTTACATTAATCTAATGTAACTTAACCTTCACCAATCTAACATAACCTACTCTAATCTTACTTTACTTAACCTACACTAATCTAACACATTAGCCTAACTGAATAACCGATTAACTTACTTTATGCTAAGAAAACAAACCTAACCTAACCTAGACTTTCCTGGATATGAGACAGTGCAAAAATGGTGCACAGTAAAAAATCTGCCAGGGAGGTCATTTTAATATTTTTTGTCATTTCTGAAAGATTTCATTCAGCTTATGGCAGACTTTTCGTACTGGCTTGGTTGGATATAGCCTTAAAAAAACCCTTCAGTACAAGAGGCCTTTCCTATCTATCAATAGCCCGACGCCCTAATCCCACAAAGGGTGGCTGCAGACAAAACACCTCCAAGTCGCTCTGTCACCAACCATTTGACTGCCCTCCCCCCAGCTCACTCCCCCCCTCTCTCATGTACCTCTCCACTCCATCCCTCCATCTCATCCTTGGCCTCCCCCTCAACATCACTCACATACATTCTCCTCATCAGTCTCTCACTCTCCATCCCCCCCACATGGCCAGACCACCTCAGTGTGTTTCTCTCAGTGCTTCCTATCACATCCACATCCACACCACAACGGTTCTTCACTTCCTCATTTGTCAGTCTGTCTCTCCATGTAACTCCACATGTTCCTCTCAAATAACTCATTTCCAGTGCTCTCACTCCTGACTTCTGTCCCTCCAACAAGGTCCAAGCTTCACTTCCATACGTTAGAGTTGGTATCACGATACTGTCATGTAGTAATATTTTCGCTTCCATGCTCACTTCCCTGTTTCTTATCACTGCTTTCAAGGAACCAGCAACCATTCTTCCTTGTTGTACCCTTTCAAGTACTTCACCCTCCAAACTTCCATCCTTACTCATCACACTACCCAAGTACATAAATGTACTCACATTTTCCATTTCCTCATCATCCAACCTCACTGTACATTCACTGACTTCACTTCTCTCGATGACCATTACTTTACTCTTCCCTACATTCACCTTTAAATTCCGTTTGTTACACACTCTCCTAAACTCATCCACCAAGCCTTGCAGCTCCCCTTCATCTTCACTTAACATCTGCAAACAACAGTACAGGGAGTTTTCAGACACTACCCCCTCTCACTAGGGCCACTCCAACATCCACTGCCCTACCTTGTATCTCTTTTATAACCCCATTCATGTACAGATTGAACAACCATGGAGACATGACACATCCCTGTTTCAACCCAACCTTCAAACACAAAAATTCACTCAGTTCACTATACACATGCACTGCAGCCTTAGCACCCTCATACATACTCTTCACAGCATTCAATACCTTCCCAGCTACTCAATATATTCGTAATACTTTCCACAATCCTAGTCTATCCACCCTATCATATGCTTTCTCCAAATCCATAAAGGCTGTATGCAACTTCTTTTCCTTCTGTAGAAACTTTTCCACTAAAGATCTATGAATGAATATCTGATCTACACAACCCCTTCCCTTCCTAAAGCCTCCCTGTTCTTCTCCAACTAATTCCTCTGTTATTTCCCTAACTCCGTCAGGTGCTTGACGATGCGAAAGTGGATGTATGTGGAATAACTGAAACTAAATGAAGAGGTGAGAGTGAGAGACAATGGGGGTATGGATGGGAAATATGTGCAGGAGTAGGTGAGAATGAGAGGGCAAAAGAAGGAGTGTGTATTGTTGTGAGTAAAAGATGGAAGAAGAACATAAGAGAGTACGGATCAGTTGGCTCAAAGATTGTGTGGGTAAGACTGAAAGTTGGAATACAAATGTGGGCGATTGTGTGCGTGTATGCGCCAACGCAAGATCGTGCAAGCAGAGTAAAAGAAGAGTTCTAGACAAATGTGGAAGTGTGCATGGCAAAGTTGAAGGAATGAGAGAGTGTTTTTGATTGGTAATATGAAAGAGGTAAACAGTCATCACTCAAAGGGTGAATAATAAATTTACAGATGATAGAAGCAAACCATAAATATTACTCTACAGTCGTAATGTACCTCATTTTATTAAATTTCAAGTGTGTGTTGCTGCTAGTATGTACAGAGCCAATAGCTCTTAAAATATTTGATTTCATTTTGAGAGTGTGGGGACCTCATAGCCAGTATGATGTACTAAGAAGTGCTGAAGTTCATCCTTACTCTACAGGTGTCTAGACAGGGAGCACTCAATTGCAACAGCAGCAGTCAAGATGTGGTTAAAGGTGATTCAAGGTCAAGGAGTATTTAGAGGAGTGTGGTGGGGCCTGCAGGGTGTACTGTATATGGAGAAGGTTGGAGGGCAGTGCGGAGGTAAGCAAACTACATGTTGTTTTCCATCAGCTAATGAGACTTTCTAGCATCTCTTCCTTACCATAATATTCTCATATAATATTTGTCTTTTTATTTCTTTTTTTTTTTGTGGACTAATAATGCATAAATAGTATACAGGAGATTGGTAACCTGTTCAGTCTGAGGACATCTTTTATTCTTGCGACTGCAAGACAGATGTACTCAAAGAAAAGTCCCAAGTAATGAAGGAGTTAATGAAAACTATATCCAGCTCTTCCAGTTCAAAATGTCATCCTTAGTTGAATGTAGTTTTATAGAGGCAGCAATGATAGAATTTATTAAATTCCCTTGGCTGACTTGCATAACATGCCATTTGTGGAAATTGACTGGTAAGGAAGAGGTGTAAGTTAGCCTTCTACACTGATGAGAATGTAGCTTTTATTTATTTTTAAGAGGAAGGAGGGAGGGGAAGGGAGGATGGTTAGGAGGTAAACAAACTACATTTGGTGATATTCATGCTTTGTATTGCTCTCACTCACCAGGTACAGCCACAACAACAATGACAAACAACCTTCGTATGGTTAAAAAAAACACGATGTATTTCATGTGAAGTATAAAACACTAGTTGTATTGCACATGAAGTAATTCTCACATGAATCACATTCATTGTTATTCTATGTGGGGATTACTTCACACTTGAATATACTGCATCTATATACTTGTACAGTATATATAAAAATTTAAGAAAAATGTCTGTTAGAAAAAATAATTGTGCCAAGACCTTGTTAGGCAATGGCAGGTAGGTTGCTCAGTTCAGGTAGGAGTGATCTATCTATCTATCTATTGCCAGATGCCTCAATCCCGTTTGGGGTGGCCACAAACAAATCGTCTCCACGTCGCCCTGTCCTCCACCATTTCACTGCCCTGCTCCCAACTCACACCCCCCTCTCTCATATACTTCTCCACCCCATCCCTCCATCTCATCCTTGGCCTCCCCCTCCCTCTTCCCCCCTCCACCTCACTCACATACACTCTCTTTGTCAGTCTCTCACCCTCCATCCTCTCCACATGGCCAAACCACCTCAGTGTGTTCCTCATAACGCTTCCTGTCACATCCACATCCACACCACAATGCTTCTTTATATCCTCATTCGTCGGCCTGTCTCTCCATGTGACTCCACAGGCTCCTCTTAAATAACTCATTTCCACTGCTCTCACTCTTGACTTGTGTCTTTCCAACAACATCCAAGCTTCACTTCCATATGTTAGAGTTGGTATCACAATACTGTCATCGTTTTCGTTTTCGTTTTTAAAGGCTCCAACATGCTTGCATGTGTCGGCCTTGGTCACCTAATGGCGGCTCTCCACGCTGCACGATCCATTGCAGCCTCCCTGTTCAGTCCCTGAACCCTAAGGTCACACTTAATGACCTCGTCCCATGTCTTTCTCGGTCTACCCCTCATAACCCCACCCCCAGTATTAACACTTCTCACCTTCCTCACCCAGTTATCATCCCCCATCCTCTCCACATGTCCATACCACCTCAATCTACCTCTCCTCATCACAACACCAATACACTCCAGTCCCATCCTGCCTCTCAACTCTTCCATTGTAAACCCAGCCCCTCCAGGCCTTGGACGCAGGGACGCACTGCACATCCACTTAATCATTGTCATTTCTGTACGTCTGAGCCGGCGAATATCTTCCTCCTTCACTGCCCAGGTCTCACTGCCATACAGCATTACACTCCTAACACATGCTGCATACAAAGACCCCTTAGCACGTAGGGAGAGCCCTCTCAATGTCAGGAGAGGCAAGAGCTCCCTGAACTTCTTCCAACCACTTCTCACCCTAGCCACAGAGCTAGCTCCATCCCCACCTCCAGCACACAACATGTCTCCCAAATAACAAAACTCTTCCACACACTCAAGAGATTCACCAGCAAGTTCAATCCTTTCACGTCTGACAATCTCCACCTGCTCACCCCGGCACACCGTACACATAAAATCAGCATTATCTCGCAGTCTTCCTCTGATACCACTACATCTCTTATGCACCCATTTATCACACACACCGCACAAGATGGAATTACTTCCCACGCCCTTGTGGCAAACTGCACATGGCCACTCTCCCTCGTCTTTGACAGTACCGCCACCAACCCTAGATATCATCACTTTTGTTTTATCTGCATTTACCCTTAAACCCTTTTGCCCCATACCATCTCTCCACTTCCTAAACCTTTCCTCCGCCTCCCTTTCATTTTCTGCAATCAACACCAAATCATCAGCATACAACAACTCCCATGGGAGTCCGTTTCTAAAGTCACGTGAAAGGGCTTCAAGTACCATGATAAACAACATGGGACTCAAGACTGACCCCTGATGCACACCAACATTCACGGAAAACTCATCACTCAAATCTCCATTCACTCTCACCTGGTTGTGAGCACCCACATACATGGCCATAACTACCCTAACAAGCCACTCCTCCAAGCCAAGCTTTCTCATTGCCCACTTCACCACCTCTCTAGGGACTCTGTCAAAGGCCTTTTCCAAATCAACAAAAACAAAATAAAGATCCCTTCTCCTACCAATATATTTTTCCTGAAGCTGTCGAACAATGAATATGGCATCAGTGGTCCCCCTACCTGGCATAAACCCAAACTGCATCTCATCAATATTCACTCTTTCTCTAATCATACCTTCTAAAACTCTCTCCATTACCTTCATTATCTGATCTAAAAGCTTTATAGTCAGGCGGCATTTGTCCATTTCATGGCTCTACTTCGTTTTTCATGCCAACTCTATTTTTTTTACGTATTCATAAGGTACAGATGTAGATAAATGGAATTCACCTTGTTGTTAAGTTTCTATGCAATTCATCTTGAAATGCCAATGCTTTGAACATTCACATACTATCGTCTGCAATAATATAGGAAGCTACACATGTTGGATACACCGCAAACTATATTTTTGCCAGAATATTTATGTTTTACACAAAAAACATTACTTATGTCAATATATTCAATGCATCCGCATCCATTTCATTATTTTAATGGCTACATAAAATGCATAATTATTTTTAAATCTCTTTCCAGAAGCAAGACAACTGATGGGGTGTTTGTAACTGTATTGCCAGCTTAACGATATCGACCACATCAACAATGGATGAATGCATCATTTGCAAAGAGTCAGGAGGTGGCCCCTATTCTGTTGCAAGTCAAAAATCCCTAGAAACCATACAATCCTTTTGTCAAGACTGGACTAAAATTGGACAGAATTTGGATATTCTAAACCGAGTGAGAAGTCTGGTATATTCTGATGACACCAAATACATCTACCATAGAAAGTGCTACCAGTCTCTTTGCCATAAAGGTAATCTGACCCGCGCTCAAAAAAAGTATGAGGATGACATAGCATCAGCTGCAGAAAGTAAGAAGCGTGGTAGAACAAGCAGCGAGCCTTCTTCTTCTAAAACGAGAAAAACTTTTGACCAGGAGCTTTGCATATTTTGCCAAAGCAATGAAAAAAGTGCAGTGCATAGTGTTTCCTCCAGTGACATGGGGAAAAAGTTTTTGGCCATTAAAGAATCCACTAAAAGTGAAGAAGTCGCTGCCAGGCTTGCGTACCTTAATGATGAAAAGGATGCTTTTGCTCAAAATATGAAATATCATATTAATTGCTTGAGAAAAGAAACAAGAGCTATGGAACCATCTACATCTACTACTGACAGCTGTTCGGAAAATGAAAATTTTATCAAGGCAGTGTGTGATATAGAAATAGCACAAATTGTACAGTTTATGATTACAGATGATAGTACATTAGAATTTCAGAGCATTGACATGAATTCTGTGGAAGACACATATAAACTCCTTCTTGAAGAGCAAGGTGTGACAACACACCCTAAAACATCTTACAAGAAACATATAAAAAATATCTTGCTGGAAAAAGTACCAGGAATAGATTTTGCCAAACGAGGACCAAAGCCAGAAATAATTTTCTCAACAGTGACCAAAGAAAACTTAATGGCGCAAATGTACGAAAACGTCGGAGAAGGAGATGAGATGGAAACAGTGTTAAAGGCATCTCAGATTTTTCGTAGGGAAATTGAAGAAATGGGTGACTGGCATTATACTGGATCATTTGTTGACTTCAATACACCTATGAAGCTACAACAATTTTTTAAATGGGTGATCAGTGGCCCCCATACGGATCTCAACGTAACTCGAGAGATGGAAATAGAAAAATCCTCAAGAAACCTTGCTCAACACGTTGTGTCGTCATTTAGGTCCAGGCGACAAGTGAAATACAAATCAACAGCTGATGGAAAATTTCAAAAATCAAAGATCACCCCACTTTCAGTTGGTCTTGCTCTGATTTCATATCAGGCCAATAGATCCAGATCTGATGTAGAGACCTTGAATAACCTACAAGTTTCCGTCACCTACGATGAGGTTGAGCGGACAACAACGAGAATGGCAGCAGCTATCGTGGATGACATCAACACCAACACACAAGGTGTACACATTCCTCCATTTGTAAAGGAAGGAATTAGACCACTGTTTGCAATTGATAACATTGACTTGGGAAGTGATGCGGGTTCATTTCATGGCGCTGATTTGCTGATTGCCCAGATGTTAGTAGTTGAAGCTCCTTTCATAGCAAATGACATCAAACTTGACATGACCATTCACGACAAAGCTCTGAAAAAAACATTAGAGATGCCGTATATGATCTGTGACAAGCCAGTAAGTCCAAGTGTGTCTCATCAAATAACCTACAAGTTAGACACCCTGAAACTGGTATCTGCAGACTACACACAGTGTGACATTATTTGGCTGTTTATGTGCAGCTCTCTGGTGGCACAGGTAGTGGATAAATATAAAGATACAGATTCGTGGGAGGAAGCTGGAGCTTGCCCCGATGAAATGGTGGAATTCAATCAGGAAATTGTGGTCCCCGACGTCTCATCAACCGTAGGTGGAACATCTGCGTCGGAACATGTTCCCCCAGCTCCACCCAGCCCTGTGTCAAGTGAATCCCAGGTTTGCTCCGGAGTTGGTAGCAGTAGCACTAGCAGCAGTGCAAGCAAAACACTGCCAGAGAGATGTCAGAAGCCACCCACTTGGTCCACCTTTAACTCTCTGATACATGACGAGACACCAGTGTGGAATGTTGGTGTTGTTGCTCCATTGTACAAGAGAAGTCCAACGGAATGGCCAGTTCTCCTCACAATTCTGAAGCATGCCCAAAAACTCAACTGCGTTACTGTGGGCGAACGGCTAAGGCCGATTATAACCCTTGAGGGTGATTTGTATGACCGTGCAGTAAAGCTCAAGGATTATAAAGAAAATTGGTGCATCAGACTCGGTGGTCTACATATAACTATGGCAGCACTCAAGTGCCTGGGAAAGTACATACAAGGAAGTGGCATTGACATGGCATGGGAAGAAGCTGGCATTTATGGATCAGCTACTGTACGACAAATATTGGACGGTCATCACATATACAGAGGCATTGAAGCTCACATAGTCACACTGATTGCACTTTTCAGTATGTGCATACAGGTAATTTTCTCAGAAGATGAAAGGTCAGTTCTTGAGCATCACATCACCCAAGTACTTGATGCCTTTACAGCATATTCCGATGAAAAGACAGGTTCTACACTGGAGGACTTCAGATCACAAGTAGCCGAAATGCGCCAGACGCTCTCTACCCATAGTTGTTTCAAAAAGGTAAATGAGTGGAAAGAACAAGCAAAAGGTGTCTCCAAATTTCTAACAAACTACATGAATCAGGTTGAGGTTCTCCTGATGTTTACTGCTGCTACACGGACCTGCAACTGGAGACTTCATTTGGCTAAGATGGAGGAGCTGTTGCCTTATTTTCATGCTCATGACCAGTACAACTATGGATGGTGGGGGCCACTCTATGTTGCAGACATGTTGGAACTGCAAAGCACAGACCCTGAGACTTGGCACTTTTTAGATGAAGGCAACTTTTCTATTACAAAACACAGTGTCCCCTTCACTGCGATTGATCCAGACCATGGCATTGAACAGGAGCATAAAAAGATGAAGGTTAAAGGGGGATTTATTGGCATCACAGGAAAAGAGCAAGCCTTGGACAAGTACTTCATTATAGCCCCTACACTGTGCCGAATTGTACAGGAATTCAAAGAATATGCTGGAATTGAAGCATGCCAGCCAAGTTCTCTTCACCATGAACTTGTTGGAGCAAAAGGTGCCAGGAACATCTCATTCGCAGCAAAGATTTTCAATGTTCTTACCAGAGAGGGAAATCCCTTCCTCAAAAGTGACATGTTCAACCTTGTGACATTTGCTGTCACACCTGATAGTGTTAGCAGAAACATAGAAAATCGAGACAAATTGGGGCGAGAGGCATTGGAAAATTTTGTCACTACTCGGATGGTGGAAAAATCAGTTCATTTCTGGGATGCTCAAAAGAAGAACAACTTGACGTACTTCAAGGACGTAGGAGCCACAGTGGTACAAACTAAAGTCAAAGGGCAGTTGGTATCCATTAAACAGGAAAGGTCATTGCTCTCTCGACTGCTTGTTGTGTGCAAGACTCGAAATGACTTTTCTGTTAAGGATGCTATTACAGAATTTGAATTCAGTGTCGCTCCGCCTTCCAACTTTCATCCGGATGGATCAATGATAATGCTTTCAGATAAATCGAAACTGGTACCTGCAGTCATGAAGTCACCACTACCACTGGCAGACGAGCTGACCATCTCAGAACCAGTGAGGGCAGGTTCCTCTGTCCTAATAATAGACGCAATGTGTATAGTGAACATGGTGCCCAAAACTCCTGAAATGTCAAATGCCTTGCACTTTGCAAAGAAGTTTGTCGACATCGTGGCTGACATGAGTGAACCTTATGAGGAGGTCAGGGTCGTTTTTGATCAGTACCTTGCTGGTTCTCTCAAGGAAACAACTCGCCAGAAGCGAACAGTTAACACAACACCAGTTCATTATCATGTCAATGATAACACCGAAATAAGGAATTTGAAGACATTCCTCTCTCATGTGGACACCAAGGCAGAGCTGACAGAGTACCTCTCAGATAAACTCATCAGTCACTATGAAAATAAGCCAAAAAGAGTGGTTGTTATGCACCATACAACAATGAAAGCTAATCACTCATTATCTGACATTGTTAGTATGCCTGAGTTGGCAACGGGTCAGCACAATCTGGAGGAGGGAGACCAGCTTGTTCTTCTGAATGCATTTGACGTGATGCACAAGGACCCTCAATCCACTTTGGATGTCTTTTCAGTTGACACAGATGTTTTTGTTCTGCTTTTAGGTCACTTCCCATCACTTCCAAAGTCAACAACACTTCTCAGAACAAAAAGTGACAGAATATCAATCAATGATTGCTACCAAAGACTTGGACCCAAGAGGACAGAGGCACTCATTGGATGGTATGCTTTCAAGGGAACAGACAACACTGGATCATTTACTGGTAAGGGTGTGTTAAGTCACTTTAAAGCATTTATGCAAGCTGACGATGAAGTTCTGAAAGCATTTACTGCATTTGGGTTGACAGACGAGATACCAGCATGTATCTTTGATCAAATGGAGCGATATCTGTGTTTACTATACAAGACCTCAGGCATCAGTGAGAACAACATCAGAGAGCTGAGGTGGGCTCTATTTGCACAGAAAGGGAGAGAGGGTAAACAGCTACCCCCAACACGAGGAACGTTAGTGCCACACACCTCCAGAGCTTACTATATGGCGCTTGTTTGGAAGTTGTCTAAAGCACCTTGTCCGGAAATACTTTCACCTGTGGACTACGGCTGGAAGTCAGAAGACGGTCGCCTCAGGCCAGTTTTCTGTGAGAATGCACCAGCTCCAGAGGCCTTGTTAGAGCTTAGGAAATGTCATTGCAAAACTGATTGCAACAGACAATCATGTGGATGCAGGAAAAACCATTTGGTATGCACAGACCTGTGTGGATGTGGAGAGACATGTGAGAACGTTGTACTGGACAAACCTGTGGATGTAGATGAGACAGACTAAGATATCAGAACTACTTTTTGCATTTGAGATGGAAGGTTAATGTTGGACATGATGCAGTGCAATTATGGTTTAGTTCAGTCTGCAGAAAAGGTTGTGAAGTTTGATATAGCTAAGACAAAAAGAAGTTGTAAGATTTAATGGTGATGTGCAACCTCAATTTCAACTTTCAGTATTGTAAGAAAATTCAGTTTTTACAATGTCAAAGTATGAATTATTGTCTTTTGTTTTCAACAATAAATGCCAGAAAGGTATTATTAAAGGTTAAATGCAGATTAAAAACCTCTAAGTTGAGTTATTTGTATTACTTGGTCATAAACATCTGGTTCACATATTGCAGTTTTAGCCCATTCAGCAAGCTAAATATTAGGTTCTTTCAATAGGTCAATACTGTATCCCAAATGTGTCTGAGAACTTAACAACAAGTTTAATTTTGTTCCATGGGACGTAGGTAAACCCTAAATACTGTAATGAGAAACTAGAGTTGGCGAAAAAAACGAAGTAGCATACAATTGCTGCCTGACTATTATACCTCTATAATTTCCTCTTTCCAGGGCATCACCCTTCCCTTTATACACATTTACAATTACACTCTTCAGCCAATCATCTGGGACAACACACTCATAAATAATCCTATTTATCAGGTCAGTGACTAAACTCACCCCTATATCGCCTGAGGCCTTCAACATTTCGGCAGTCAACCCAGACACACCTGCTGCCTTCCCCACCCTCATCCTGCCTATTGCCTCACTCACAGTAGCAGTATCAATCAAAGGCCAAGGGCCAGACACTGGATCTGCTGGCTCCAAACCTACCCTGTCCCAGTCAAACTCCTCATTCAACAACCGGTTATAATGCTCCCTCCATGCATCTTTAATATCCTCACTGTTCACCACTACCCTTCCTTCATCATTCTTCACACACTGCTCACCTATGATATCCCGATTATCCCTCTTCACCTGACCTGCCACCCTAAATATATTTTTCTTTTCCCCATGATTTAGGTTATCAAGTAATTGTCTCTGTGACTCAGACTTTGCCCTGTATACCTCTCTTCTAGCCCTACACTTGGCAGCCAAATATTCCTCTTTGCTACCACCCTTCTTCCATTCCCGGAAAAGCCTTCTTTTCTCCTTAATTGCAGCTTCTACACCCTCATCCCACCACCAAGTTACTTTATGTCTTGGTGGTCCTCTTGTCCAGCCGCATGTTACATCAGTAACTCTCAAGAAATTGTTCTTGAGGGCTCTGTACTGTTCATTAATGCCTCTGTCTACAGCTCCCTGTTCAGCCACCACTCTCCTCAACTCACTATAGAAGGCATCCCTTACTACTTGGTTTTTCAGCTTCCATATTTTCCTCCTAGGTACATAAGTCCTCTTTTTCATCATTTGTTCTTTAAGCACCATATCACAAATCAATAGTTTGTGCTGCTGCACACACTCCTCACTTCCTATAACTTTAACATCCCTCACTAACCTCCTATTGGCCCTCCTAACCAGAAAATAATCTATCTGACTGCTATTTCCCCCAGACTCATACGTAATTATCCTACTGTCTCTTTTCCTAAAATATGTGTTGCACACAATCATGTCCGTTGCCTCCCCAAACTCGAGTATCCTTTCCCCTTCTGCATTCCTTAGACCATATGCACATCCCCCATGCACTCCTTCATAACCTTGTGCCGCTTCACCTACATGACCATTTAAGTCCCCTCCCAAAATCACTATCTCATCATCCCGCATACCACCCACGATACGTATTAAATCATCCCAAAATCTATCTTTCTCTGATTCATCCAATCCTGCCTGTGGAGCATATGCCGATATAATCGCAGCTATCTTTCTTCCCAACAGAATTTTCACTACCAATATCCTATCGCTTACTCTCAAAACATTCATAACATATTCCATCCATTTCTCCGCAACCATCACACCATCACCTCCATATCCGTCTGTCCTCCCCTGCCAAAACAACTTATAGCAACAGTCCTTCCCAACAATCTTTCTTGCTGATCCACCCCTGTACCGGACTTCCTGCAAACACGCCACATCCACTCACCTCCTGCTGAATGCCTCAACGACTTCCCCTGCTCTTCCCCTCAAACTTCCCACATTCCATGAACCCACCCTCATCCCCATGTGTGATTTACTGTCCTCAGGCTTGCTTTGAAACTTATTTTGTTTTGTCATCTTCAGTATTAATAAAGGGGGACAGACACAGCACAGGTTCCACTCACTGCACAGTCCCAGGTCCAGGCAATGGATCTGAGACCCCTAGCCCACCAGCTTACCAGTGGCTGTGGTAGTGGCCTCGGGGCACCCTGCCAGGACAGCTGCAGGGACACCCTCCAAGCGCGTCTTGGCACTGCAACTATCCTCCCATTATACACCCACTGATAGGGCAGCCTCCTGGGGCGCTACTCCCAGGTTCGGGCCCCTCTCTATTGGGCGGAAGCGGCAGCCTGGGAACCGCAATGCCCTATACCCTCTAGCACAGGCCCGAGCCCCATCTCGCCCTGGACCCACGATCTATGCTGGCGGAACCCCCGCCACGCCTCCCCCCAGAAGTCCGCCACTAGGTAGCAGGGGCAAAGTTTTCTGGCCGCATGCCCTTGCTGGCACCAACCCCTGTAACGTAGTGGGATACCTTGTGTGAAATGTAAAGTGCATGTGGTGTAGTGCATAGATAGTTAGAGGAAATGTTTGGGAGAGTATGCTTGTCTACTCTCCATGTTACTGTCACACTGAAAAGGTCAGCAAAGGAGGATGGTTAGATAGCTAGTGAAACAGGAGCTCCAGCTCTCCCTATCACCAGCATTCCCATTCCCCTCGGGAGTACTACCCTGTTCGGCCCGTGCTACGGCCTCCTGCTTTCAAAGAACCAGCAACTTTTCTTCCCTGCTGTACCCTTTCAAGCACTTCACCCTCCAAATCTCCATCCTTACTCAACACACTACCCAAGGTAGGAGTGATAAAGTCTAAAATTGTTCTAAGAAATATATATAAAGAAATTAATAGAATAAAGGAACTCGGTATTGCCCTGAAGCTAGTTTGGTGGTTTCACAATCTTTTTTCATTAGTCTTAGATACAGAAGATCCTTGTTACATGTTGTATGTTTCATAATACAGTAGCACAATTTTTTTTTTTTTAAATTTAACTATTTATGTCAATGGGGTGAAACTGGCAAGTCGGCTTTAATAGTGGCAGTGGAACTTTTAACAGTCAGTATTTTTTCTCTCGTACTGGGGAAAAAAAAAAAAAGTGGGAGGGCATAAAAAAAAAGAGGCAACATACATCAAGGACTTACTGCATTTATGGTTTGTCTTCTTTGTTCCTTAAAGCCTATATTTGAGCTTGGTTTTTGTGTGTTTCTTGAGACACAACTTTAGCACTCCTCTCAAAGCTGACGCATTACTGAAGTATCACAAAGTTAGTGTAGCTAAGGAATTAAAATTATGAGACACTTGGGACTAAAATGACTGATATACTAAATCCATGGTTAAAATCTGCAGACTATATTCTTTATTTAACTTTGTAACCATCCTGTTTAATATATGTGAATATATTTATATATATAAAAAATGGAGAATTAAATTATGATGATGCTGCGTTAAAACAAAACTCAAATTTTTACCATAAGTATTAAGAAAAATGGATTTGGCATGTTTATCAGTTAAATCTCAAGTGCCCTGGTAATTAGAATAATTGTTGGTTACTAAAAGCTAACAAGGTCTCACAAATGTACACACACTACTACACAGTGCTCCATCCAGCTACATCCTCTCAGATTTGACCAGAAGAACCCTGTTAGACTGCAATATATTATTCTGTCAAGTCTTGGTATACTTATTGACTGACCAACAAATTCTGTCATGTCTCTTGGTGACTAAATGCATCCAAGAGTCTTCTGGCCAACTCTAAGCATCACCCGGTCACTCTTACATGAGGTGTGTGTGTGTGTGTGTGTGTGTGTGGTAATCAAAAGTTTCAGGTGTCTCTATCTGTGTGATGGAACTGAACTACAGTATACTGACAGAGTTGCTTTGAGTTATACATTTTATAAATGTACTTTGTAAAATTTAAGTTCAAGTGTCAGTAATAATTTATAATGTTTTATGTATGCTGCATCATTCAGGCAAGCTTTACTGAAGATGCAGGAGGTAGTTTGAAGATTATTTAATGGCATGAGCCATGAACTACTACAAAGATTGAGACATCTATAGTTGGTGGATAGTTCCTGCTGGACCTGTAACTCCCATTAACTGACTTAGAAGGTAGCTGTCATGTAAAATACTTACAAATTATACAAATTTAATCCTGATTTTTTTTTTTTTTTTTTTACAAAGTTACACTGAACCATTAACCCACCAAAAAGCAGCTGCCCTTTTATAAAGCAATTCAGACCCCCACCAGGCTGCACTGTACAAGTTCACTACACTAATGTTGGTCTGCCCTCATTTTGCCCATCACAATTAGATATGGGAAAAGATTAGAGTGTACTTTGGTTTTGCATTTTTTTTTTTTTCTTTCTTTTTTGGCTACCTGCTAATGTAAACTTTGATGTAGATAAAATCTGCATCCCCTCTGTTCACTGTCTGGAGAATTTGCATTGGCTGATGGTTTTAAGGAGGCAGGTGCACTTGCCAAGTGCAGAAGGTAAAGATAAATTCATCTCCCAACCCAGATATACCCTCTATTCTTTGTTCACATTGTCCTACTCTGTATTTTTCCTCTCTACAAACCCCATCATCCAGTCCCTATTTTACTGAAGGTTTTTCCTGTTTCAATAGCTGTATGTTACTTCTTTTTGTACATGACTATAACTGTGGACTACTTTGCCCAAATAATGTAGCTACTATGTTCTAGTCCACATGTTTCTAACTATATGCATTCCCTCTGTCCTTCACTCTGTATCTCTCTGCCTCATCTTGTCCATCTGTCCAAATTGTAGTTTTGCTTTGCCTCACTCTGCCTAACCTCTTCCCCTCTAAACTCTCGCTTTTCCTCATTCTTCAACCATTAATTTCACCCTACTTCACCCATCCTCTCAATCTCTCCCTGCTTTCCTCTGCCTCACCCTGCCTCACCCCTTTCCAATTTACAGCAAACATCTCTGACGGTTTTAGTCAGTATTGCATTAAGACTTATTGACTTATGAACTAGTATTAGCATTTGTTAGAAAAACGTAAGAGTTAAATACAATAACACTAATGTCAAACACCATATTATGAAAAAAAGAAAGAAAAAAAATGGTGCTGTACATTAAAAAATAGAGCATTCACAAAAAAAAAAAAAAAAAATGCTTGGCACGTATGTCTTTTGTTTTTACAAATTGTACAGTAAGGCACAATGAGAATACTGTATCACATCCTGTCAGCAATCCCAAAAATCCAGGGCTGAAGTCTTTAATGGCTTTGGAGGTATCTTAACACCTTTTCCCTACCAGTTTACTCTGCTTATTACACCTCAGTACCAGTATCCTTTTGTCTCTTATTAATACAACCTGTGGCAGCTTTCCATGCTGTTCAATTTCTAGCAGCCTAAATAAAAATACAGTATGCTGTAGATGATGCCCCTGAGCTAAAGAAGTGAAGGCAGTTTCATTTTTTTCAGTTGCAAGTTTAGCTTGATAGTTTGTATCTTCTCTGTATTTCTAGCTTACTCTCTTTTTTATGGATGCCAAGAGTACTGTAGTTAAAAAGGTAGATCATTAAGCATCTGGTAGCGCTCATGACTGGAATGTCACTCAACCACATTGCAGAACTTCTGCCTATCAGAATTCTTTCATTCCCCGAACTGCATCTCTCTGGAACTCGCTTCCCCAGAGTTGTTTTCCTCCAAATTTCAACCTACAACTGTTCAAGTCTAACTGTTACAGATATTTTATGAACAGAGGACACCAGTAATCTGGTGTATGGATTATTTTTTTTCTCCATTTGTTTTTCCTTCCTCCGTTCTGTTATTTAAAAAAAAAAAAAAAAAAAAAAAAAAAAAAAGATCATTTTGCAGAATTTTTCCCCAACCAAAGAATGAAGTGAAGATTTTTTTCTGATTTTTTCTTTGTTCTTCCATGCTTGATGTTTTTTCCCATTGGTATGCAATTTTCCCAGTTCTTGCATAATTTTGTTGATAAGTACCGGTACTTATGAACAGTGCACAAAATATACTTTTTGTAGGATGGATTACTTTTGAAAGAATGGGTGATGTGTGATTGTCTCATTAATTACTCTTACTTTTGTGCATTCTTTTTATTTGTTTATGGATGCTACCTCATTTCTTATGTGAGAATTAAGTTTGGATTATGATAATGATGATGAAAAATGGGAAATAGGGATTGGAAAATGTTGATGATGATTTATGCACTTCCCTCCTCCAATGATTTTGTTATTTTGCAGTGGACTACAGCCAGCTAGCATCAGAAGTCATCAGCATCACCTGCAACAAACCCAAGTCGTTGTGGCAGTGCAATGCATTCATCAACCTCCTGCCACACCAGAGGGTCGTTTGGGATTACTGGTGGGTGTGGGAGAGTGGGCATTTTTATTTTTCATCCTTCTTTCCATCCATTCTCTTCTGTCTTTCTTTCCTTCATTCTTTCCTCGTCCTTCTGCCTACGGGTGACTTTACACTCCCTCTTCTGTCTTTCTTTCCTTCATTCTCTCCTTTTACTTCTGCCTGTGGGTGACTCTACACTGAGTGACAAGCCAAATGGCTTCCTGTACACCAGGAAATCATTTACTATGCTGGGTAGTAACCATATAACCAAATTTTGGCACCTGGTGGTTTAGTGGATAATTACAGCACTCCAATCGGATTGAGCTAGTGAAAGTTTATATCCAAGGGGTGGTTGGGGTTTATTGCTCATGTAATGCCGCCCAGGGATGAGTGAGGCTCGTCACTCTCATCTTAAATGCCAGGACCAACTTGCCTAGCCCTGGCCTCCTATGTCCCTCATGGGGCAACACAGGATTAGATGATGATGATGATGATGATCATTCATGGGGGTACTTGATGGTAGATGGTTACAAGGGATACAATAAGCAAAAAAGTTTGGACAACACTGCTCTAGACTAATCTCTGTCACTGTCACCTTTTTGAACTTTCACATCTTCATCTTTTTGAACTTTCACAGGTCGTTTTGACAACTTGGTGAGGCATGACCTTTGATACTTAGTCCCTGCTGCTATCAATCTCCAGCTGGTATCATTGCCAGAATGATTCTTCTTTCAGTGTATGAGTGCATTCTTCCACCTTGTGATGCACCTCAAGTGTTGTCACATCATGTAAGCCCTCTTTAGTGTTGGCAGGCTCATCACATGTGAAACAAATATTTGAGCTTTCCTTATTTGCCTTCTGACTGTAACATGAAGCATCTTACCTGGATCTGGTATATTTGTGAGGGACATTTGTTTCAGATTCTGACTTCCTTTTCTGTATGGCACAGTTAACTCTGTCTGTGGAAAAGTTTCTTCTGCACGACTGGTGTCATACAGCATTGTGAGCTATATGTGTCCTTGCAATTCCTGTATTATCTTCATTTACCTTAGATTTACAGAGAATATATCTGGTTCATTTGTTCATTTATCATCCAGTCCTACTTTGCCCCATGAGGAGCGTAGGAGGCTGGGGCTAGGCAAGTTGTTCCTGACATTTAAGATAAGGGTGACCAGCCTCACTCATCCCTGAGTGGCATTACATGAGCAATAAACCTCAACCACCCCTTCACCGGCTCAATCCGATTGGAGCGCTGTAATTACCCACTAAACCAGCAGGCACCAAAATTTGGTTATATGGTTACCACTCAGCGTAGTAAATGGTTTCCTGGTGTTCTGGTACGTCCTCTATTTTTATAAACTGACTTAGAGTTTCTGCGAACAAAGTACTGTATACTGAAATTCACTACTTTTTCCAGGCTTTTGGGAAGCCAGTGGTCTGGTTGATGATTCATTTCTTTTATCCAAATGGCACAGAGTGTCCAGTCACTTTTTTCTTCAGAGCAGGTTGCCATGGTGTGAACTTTACATCTGCTTTAGCAAACCACTACCACCTTGTTAACATCTGCATGCAGCATGGCTCATGAGCAGAAACTCAGTCTTGACATAAGACAAAAAATCAGCCATAATTCACCAAATATAAATATGCACATGACATGGTGTTAATTCTACATCTACTCTACTAAACCATCACCACCTTGTATGCATGCTGCACCATCACCAGATAAACAGACCTGAAAATTTAAAAAGAAAAATGTCAAGTTTAACCCTATCACATGTATAATATGCATATATAATGTATTAACTGCACCTGGTATTCAAAACAACCAATACCACCAGAAAAGCAAACTTGAAAAAAAATATTAATCAGTTTAGCTCGGTAAAGTGATTTATAATTTGTTTGTGAGCATTGGTGCCAAAACTCACTCATAGTTCAAATATGTGCTGTGTCCCCCCTCAGTAGAGATAGTTTTTGGCCCTGTGAAAAAATTTTTTCCTTTCATGATATAGAACAACTGTGCCAAAATCATGCTTTTCACAGGAAGTGCATGATTGGTCTGATATATCAGACTAAGGCCTTCCATTATTCACATTATCACTGCTTTACCCCCAGATGCTTTCAACATTTCATCTGCTACACCTTACACACCCACAGTTTTACCTACTTCCATCTTATCACTTGCTTTAGTACAGTCTTAAGATGTGTCATGAAATATTGTCACATCCAGTCAGTCACTATGCCATGCCACCTCATAAACAAATCCCCAAACTGAGGTTGGCTGTAGAATGGCTAATATGTTCAGTGGATTGGAAGCTGTAACAGGTACCCCATCTGTCTAGCTATCTATATTGCCAGTACCCTATCTATTTTCCTGTCAGTCAATTCACACACACCTTAATCTTGGAAGGGATGGCCACAATCAAGGTACCCAAACCAGGTAATTACTTTTTTTTTATATATAGATAATCAGTGGAGGAAGGAAAAATAAAAGAATTTTAAAAAAAGTCGATGTGCCTAAAGGCATCCTCTATTCATAAAATATTTATAACAACTGCATTTCAATAAAAGTGGATTAAATGTTTGTGGGAAGCAACTCCCAGGAAGTGAATTCCAGAGAGTAGTAGTTCTGGGGATAAATGAATTTTGATAAGCAGAGGTTCTGCATTGCGGAGGAGAGACTGTAAATTCATGGGCGCTCCCAGCTGCCCAATTATTTCGGGAGAAAATGTGAAGGGGAGGCACAATTGAAGCAAGTTCATCAGAGCACTTATGGTAAAAATATTGGTAAAATAATGCTAAAGAAGCAACATCTCTACGTACTGATAATGGAGGAAGGTCCTTTGTAATGGCAGGATTATTTATTAATCTAATGGCTTTATTTTGAATTTTGTCCAACTGCCTTAATGCAACCACTCCACATCCGCTCCACAGTGGCGAACAGTATTTGATCTGAGAACGCACATGACTTTTGTATATTGTGTCCATCAGCTCGTCAGTGAAGAATTCAGGAACTCTGTACATATTTCCCACTTTTTTAGAAGTACTTTTAGCAAGGGAAAGAGGTGCAGAAATGTAGAAGTGGAATCAGAAAGAAATGTGATGGTGTGAAGGATGCAGTTGGTAGATTACTATTCCATGGAGATGAAGTAAGGACCAGATGGAAAGATTATTTTGAAAGCCTGATGAATGGGAATAGAGAGAGCAGAGCAGCTGTAAACATGATTGGATTTGGGGGTACGCAGAGAAGGAATGCAGTGCCGGGAGACATGACACTCGCACAGATGAAGAATGCTGTGAAGCGGCTGAAAAATGGGAAAGCAGCTGGGGTTGATGAGGTGTATGCAGAGATACTTAAGTGTAGTGGAGAGAGTGGAATGAAGTGCACGTTGGAGATATGTAAGAAGGCATGGATGAGTGAAACTGTGCCTGGAGAGTGGAAATAGGCTGTGATTGTACTCCTGTACAAAAATAACGGTGAGCAAAGTGAGTGCAAGAATTATCGTGGCATAAGTTTATTGAGTGTGGTGGGGAAGGTACCTGTACATGGAAGAATTATTATAGAGAAAGTAAGAGAGAGATCAGAAGTCCTAGTGAGTGATGAACAGGGTGGCTTTAGGAGTGCAGAGGATGTGTGGATCAAGTATTTGCAGCAAAACAAATAACAGAGAAGGCTTGTGAGAAGGACCATAAGGTGTTTATGGTATTCATGGATCTGGAGAAAGCATACGACAAAGAAGACAGAGAGGGATTGTGGAAAGGTTTGCGCATGTATGGTGTAGATGGTAAGCTGCTGGGTGCTGTCAAGACTTTTTAGGATGGTAGCATAGCATGTGTAAGGGTTAATGAGCATCTAAGTGAGTGGTTCATGATCGGTGTGGGCGTGCGACAAGGTTGTGTAATGTCTCCATGGTTGTTCAATATTTATATAGATGGGGTGATGAGAGAAGTAAAAACACGAGTAATGGAGAGAGGGATGGCGTTGGTAATGAATGGTGATAGATGGAATATCTCAAACTTGTTGTATGCTGATGATGCAGTACTGCTTGCAAGTACTGGACACAAACTTGGTTGGCTAGTGCAGAGTTGTGCTGATGTCTGTGAGCATCGTGCCTTGAGAGTAAATGCAGAGAGTAAAGTGATGGTTATTGAGAGAGAAGGTGACTCCCAGTGTGATGTCACAGTGAATGGAGAGAGACTGGAATTGGTGAGAGAATTCAAATGCTTGGGTACAGTGATAGAAAAGAGAGGAAAATGTACAAAAGAAGTTGAAAGTAGAGTGACTCAAGGAAGAAAAGTAGCTTGTGCAATGAAGGCCTTGATAAGAAACAGAGGCTTGAGTGTTGCAGCTGCACGAGGCTTACACGAGGGAGTGTTAGTGCCAACTTTAACATATGGGCATGAGACTATGGTGTGGCATGAAAATGAAAAGTCAAGAGAAGTGGAGATGGGACTGCTGAGGAATGTATGTGCAGTACAGAGGGTGGATAGGATACGAAATAATGTGATTCGTGAAAGATGTGAAGTGAGGAAGTCGGTGGACACCAGAATCGAAGAGAGTGTCCTGAGATGGTATGGTCATGTGGAGAGAATAGATAACAATAGAGTGGTGAAACAGGTATACCTGAGTGAATTTGAAGGAGGGAGGAGGTGAGGTAGACCAAGGAGAAGGTGGAGAGATAGTGTGGATGAATGTGTGAGGAAGAGAGATTTGGAAGTCGGTGAGGCTAGGGAACTGACAAGAGATCAAGCTGGCTGGGTGAATGTTGTGAGGAGAAATGCATGATCAGAGATTTTGGCACCCCATGTGAGCATGGCAGCATCTGGATTGACTAAATCTGATATGCTTGTGTGAAGCTACAGAATGTGGTGAATGTTTTTGGCATATCTGGTAGAGCCAGGATTCCGGGGGCTTGAATAATGAGTGAATGGAAGCATGACCTATTGGATTGGGCAAGTTTTGTGCTGTCTGGACATTGCTAATCCTCACCCTGCCCTGGGGTGGGAAAGGAGGTCCGGATGATGATGATGATGATGATGATGATTTAACATAAGCTTTCCAGCTTAGGTTGAGGTTTAGAGTAACACCTAGGATATCAATTGTAGTGGATATGGGAATACTGACATCATATAAAATTATGTGGGAGTCTGAGGGATTCTTTCTGTTGGAGGTAGGGGGGTTTTCCAAGAATACTCCCCCAGTATCCCTGCTTGTCGTAAAAGGCGACTAAAAGGGTTGGCGGAGGGTTAGTGCCCCTCCCCGGAAAACAACTAACTAAAAAAACAAACAAGAAGCCTCGGACAAGGATTGACCAAAAGATGACGACCAAGGACCGGACAAAGGACATGGTAATTGGAACTTGGAATGTAAGGGGAGCGAATGATGAGGTGAAAGAGAGAGAGATTGTCCAGGTGCTTGAGGGTGCGAAAGTGGATGTATGTGGAATAACTGAAACAAAATGGAGAGGAGAAAGTGTGAGAGAATGGGAGTATGGATGGGGTATATGTGCAGGAGTAGGTGAGAATGAGAGGGCAAAGGAAGGAGTATGTATAGTTGTGAGTAAAGATGGAAGAGGAGCATAAGACAGTATGGATCAGTTGGGTCAAGGATTGTGTGGGTAAAGTTGAAAGTTGGAATACAAATGTGGGCGATTGTGTGTGTATGCGCCAAAGCAAGATCGTGCTAGAAGAGTGAGAGAAGAGTTCTGGACAAATGTAGAAGTGTGCATGGAAAAGTTTGGAAGGAATGAGAGAGTGTTTTTGATTGGTGATATGAATGGTAAAGTTGGGAATGTGAAGGTGAATGGAATAGTTGATGAGTGGGGTGTGCCTGCTGAGATAGATGAGAATGGGAGTGCGTTAGTGGACATTTGTGCTGGGAGGGGGTTGGTGATAGCCAATACCCTCTTCAGGCATAAAATGATCCACAGGTATACATTGCGAGTTATGAGAAGGGTGGGTGGTGAACTGAATGAAAGGAAGGCAATGATTGATTATGTGTGTGTGGATGAAAGGATGCGAAGATGTGTAATGGATGCAAGAGTTTATAGAGGTTGGGGGAGTGGATTTTCTGACCACTACTTGGTGGTGGCCAGAATTAGAATTCAAGGAAGATGGAGAAATAGAAGAAGTGAAAGACGAGAGGAAGGAGTAGTTGCAAGGAGAGTGGAAAGGTTACAAGAGGATGAGAAAAAGGCAGAGTATAAGAGAGCAGTGGAGGAACAATTGGGCAAATATGAATTGGAGCAGATGGGAGACGTGGAAGGTAAGTGTAGGATATTTACAGAAGAAATATGTGCAGCATGTGATGTGGTGTGTGGAAGGAAGAGAAGACGGAGAGGGGGTGCAAGGAACAGCTTGGTGGACTGAAGAGGTGAAACAGGCTGTGGCACAAAAGAAGAAAGCATACAATGAATGGATGAGAAATAGGGGCGTGGAAGAAGTTCAGAAACGGAAGAGAGAGTTATATGTAGAAAGAAAGAGAGAGGTGAAAAGATTAGTAAGAGAGAGTAAGAAGAGAGTGGATGAGGAATTTAGAAGGAATTTGAGTGTAAAGTGGAGGGACTGTAAGAAAATGTTCTGGAATGAGGTGAAAAGAGTAAGACAGGGTGGAAGTGAAGTTAGCAGGGGAGTGAAAGATAAAAATGGTAGATTACTAGTGGAGAAGGGAGAAAAAGTGAGCAGATGGAAAGAACACTTTAAGGAATTGTTAAACGTAGAGGATGGAAGTAATGCGAGTATAAGTGGCTGGGGAATGGCTGGGAGAAGGAGGAGGTGAGAAGACAGGAAGAAATCAGTAGGATAGAGGTTGTGGAAGCAATGAAGAAAGTTAAATCGGGGAAAGCCTCAGGAATTGATGGAGTGTGTGGTGAAATGCTGAAGCATGGGGGAGAGATAGTAGTAGAGTGGATGTGGAAGATGTGCAGATTGGCCTGGGAGGAAGGTAGAGTCCCGGAGGATTGGAAGTCAGGTATAATTATTCCCTTGTACAAAGGAAAAGGGGAAAAAGAAGTGTGTGGTAATCATAGGGGCATTTGTCTTCTTAATATAATAGGAAAAGTATATGGTAGGATACTTATTGACAGAGTTAGAGAAAGAACAGAGAAATTAGTTGGAGAAGAACAGGGAGGCTTTAGGAAGGGAAGAGGTTGTGTAGATCAGATATTCATTCTTAGATCTTTAGTGGAAAAGTTTCTAGAGAAGGGAAAGAAGTTGTATGCGGCTTTCATGGATTTGGAGAAAGCATATGACAGGGTGGATAGACAAGGATTGTGGAAAGTGTTAAGAATATATGGAGTAGATGGGAAGTTGTTGAATGTTGTGAGGAGTATGTACGATGGTGCGAAGGCTGCAGTGCGTGTGAATGGTGAACTAAGTGAATTTTTCTCTTTGAAAGTTGGTTTGAAACAGGGATGTGTCATGTCTTCATGGTTGTTCAATCTGTACATGGATGGGGTAAGAAAAGAGGTACAAGGTAGGGAAGTGGATGTTGGAGTGGCCCTGGTGAGAGAGAATAGTGTTTGAAACTCCCTGTACTGTTGTTTGCAGATGATACTGTGTTGTTGAGTGAAGACGAAGGGGAGCTGCAAGGCTTGGTGGATGAGTTTGAGAGAGTGTGTAAGAAACGGAATCTAAAGGTGAATGTAGGGAAGAGTAAAGTGATGGTCTTTGAGAGAGGTGAAGTCAGTGAATGTACAGCGAGGTTGGATGGTGAGGAATTGGAAAATGTGAGTACGTTTAAGTACTTGGGTAGTGTGATGAGTAAGGATGGAGGTTTGGAGGGTGAAGTGCTTGAAAGGGTACAGCAGGGAAGAAAGGTTGCTGGTTCTTTGAAAGCAGTGATAAGAAACAGGGAAGTGAGCATGGATGTGAAAAAGTTACTACATGACAGTATTGTGATACCAACTCTAACGTACGGAAGTGAAGCTTGGACGTTGTTGGAAGGACACAAGTGAAGAGTGAGAGCAGTGGAAATGAGTTATTTAAGAGGAGCTTGTGGAGTCACATGGAGAGACAGGCTGATGAATGAGGATATAAAGGAGCGTTGTGGTGTTGATGTGGATGTGATAGGAAGCGTTATGAGGAACACACTGAGGTGGTTTGGCCATGTGGAGAGGATGGAGGGTGAAAGACTGACGAAGAGAGTGTATGTGAGTGAGGTGGAGGGGGGAAGAGGGAGGGGGAGGCCGAGGATGAGATGGATGGATGGGGTGGAGAGGTATATGAGAGAGGGGGGTGTGAGTTGGGAGCAGGGCAGTGAAATGGCGGGAGACAGGGTGACGTGGAGGCGATTTGTTTATGGCCACCCCAAACGGGATTGAGGCATCTGGCAATAGATAGATAGACAGATTTTCTGAGCGTTAAATGAGACCAGGTTTGTTTGTCCCCATTGATTAATTTTAGAAAGGTCCTGGTTCAGAGAAATTGCTGTGTTTATTTGGGAATTTATAATATCAGATTCTGTAAAGGAGGTACTAAATGTGAAAGAACTATGAAGAGTCGAGTCATCAGCATAAGGGTGTATTGGGTTGTGAGTGACTGATAGGAGGTAATTTATATGAATGAGAAATAGGGCTGGGGCCAGAACTGATCCCTGAGGTACGCCAGCACTTATGGAATGTAACTGCGAATAAATTCCATCTACCATGACTCGTATTTTTCTATTGTGAAGGTAAGAAGAAATTAAAGGAACCAGTGATGCAAGGCCATAGTGTGACATCTTAGACAATATGGCCTGGTGCTGTGCTCTGTCAAATGCTTTTGAAATATCAAGTACTATTGTGTGTGTTTCACCATGTTGGTCTCTTGTTTTGTTAATCTGATGGGTAAGAAGGCAAAGAATGTCTACAGTTGAACGTTCTTGTCTAAATCCATTCTGCCCGATCATTGATTAATTTATTGATTTGTAGGTGCTTGACTATGTGTTTATTAATTAGTGTCTCAAAAACTTTACTGAGAACGGAAGTTATAGCAATTGGTCTGTAGTTTGGTGGATCAGAAGTCGCCCCCTTTTGAGGAACAGGATGGATATTTGCTTCTTTCCAATAGGCTAGAAAACTTGAGGTACAGATGCATAAGTGGAAAAATGTTGCCAGTACAGGAGCCAACACTGAGGAGCAATTTTTAAGTTCTATTGAAGGAATTTCATCTGGACCAGTAGCTTTCTCTACTGAGAGATTCTGTGGTACAGCTTGTACGTATCTGGTATAAATCTTGGAAGGAGGTATTTGAAGGGAATCAAAATCAAGTACAGGAATATTGTGATTTTCTGTATTTAGGGTTGAGTTTGTTGAGAAAATGGTTTCCTTTTCCACGTGGGTCACTTACTAGATTTCCACTGGGGGACTGTAATGGTGGAGTGGAAGAAGTGGTAGTGAAGTTAATTTTGAATGAATTAAGGGTAGACCAGAATATTTTTTTATCATTTGGGTTGTTTAGTAGTTTATTAGCTTGTCTATGAAGAAAGTTTGATTTAGAAAGATTGATAATAGTTTTGGCATGGTTTCTGGTAGTTCTATAATAGTTAAAGGCCTCTTTAGTTTTTGTCCTTGTATAAGTGTTATAGGTCATTGGTTTTATGTTCTGTTACTCTAGCACAGTTGTGGTCAAACCATTTAGGTGAATTATATACATCTTTTTCTGTAACTATGATGGGGAATGAATGTTTCCATGCCGACTTTAATGAAATCCTGTATATGGCCCAATGTGGAGGTTGCATCTTGGGAGAAAAAAAGAGGTCCAAGGAACATCCATGAAAAAATTTTGGGGACCCTCCCAGCCTGTCCTGTTGTAGTGCCATTTAGTCACCACAACAGGCTCAGAGCAGGAGGGTGTGGTAGGTGTTGAACTAGTGGCTTGTATCAGACAATGATCTAAGGGGGGACTTAACTTCGAGATTATAATGATCTGAATTGGTTGTTAGAAACAAGTCCAATAAGTGGGGATTTTGATTGGGGTTGTCTGGTACACAGGTAGGTTGACTGACTGACTGGGTGAGATTAAATGAGTCTGCAAATAGCTCACATTCTTCAAGACCAGACTGATCAGTTCTGGATGAGTAAGTGAGCCATTCATCTTTTTGGACATTAAAATCACCCACGATAGTAATTTCTGATGCAGTATTAATGATGAAGACACTTAGTTGTAAAGACAGAGGGTCAAATAAACTCGGCTCTGGAAGGGCATTAGGGGAATAATAAACACAACAGAAATACTTAGTTTTACCTAAAGAATTTAATTTGTATATGGAATAGTCAAAATAAGGACAATTAAATTTAGTAATCTCCTCCAGGGCAGTTTCTGATTTAGCAAGACAACATGCACCTCCTTTGGGTTTGAAATTTTGAATCAAGTTATAACCAGGATTATAAATCTAGCTAATCAGAGGTGGAGCTTACTTGAGTCTGTCAAAAAAAGCAGATCTAGGGATTCAAACTGGAGGAAATTTTGAACAGATTTGATGTTGGAGTGAAGTCCCCTAATATTGCAGAAGAAAGTTTTCCTGCACTGACGAGCAGTTTTGGGGTGCCGCAACACTGAAGGTGGCACAGTCGCTTGATGACGACTGGGAGGGCCCTGTGCAGACGACCCAGCCCTGCCAGTGGTGGTCACCCAAGAAACCACCGCACTAAGTCCTAGTGTAGCAGCAGCCATGGTCCTTTTTATGGGAGGGGGAGAGAGCAGGGCTGTGTTGTGGAATGTGTATGATGTGTTATGACAAGATCGGTGTTTTATGGAGAGAGGATACCTGGTTTATAGCAATGTGATATAATGTGGATGTGTGTGTTGGGTAAGGAGGGCAGCCTGATGCCCTCTGATGTGTGAAGCCGAAAGATATGTAACCAGCTTCCAAGGCCTAGGAGAGAAAATGGATCCTAGGCTATTCCTTGAGTCTTCTGTTACCTTGGCGGTGATACTTCCCCGGGCAGGGCTGCCTACCCCTACCCTACTACTGCCAAAGAAGGATGTCAGCATGCAAGTGCTCCAGTGCCTTACAGCACAGGTCCTCTGGCACTACCACTCTGTTCCTATACAAGATAACATCCTCATGAATATTTAAATCTTCTTTTACCATGGTATACTCAGCTAAAGCTGGACAGATATCCTTACTTCATCCAAACCAGACAATTTAGCAACTGACAAAGAATTACATCCTTCTTGGTTTGTTTCCTGATAGTGGAAAAGGAAATCTCATCAAAATCCAGGGATTCTACCAACTTAATGTATTGTGCAGGCATTGCAGTTTCAATATCATCCTCTACTGGTAATCTGCTGAGAGCATCTGCCACATTATCCTTTCCAGATTTATGAGCCAAGTCATAATCATACTGGGACAGCAACAAAGCCCATCTTTGAAATTTGGCACTTGCATTAGCAGGGATTGGTTTTCCCTTTGCCAAATAATCCAAGTAATGGTTTGTGATCTGTCCTAGCAACAAAGTGTCTTCCAAGCAAAAAATATCTAAATCTTTTGACAGCATTAACTAAAATCAGGCCTTCTCTGTCAATTTGTGAGGAATTCTTTTCAGCCTCTGCAAATTTTTTGCTTCCAGATACACTGGTTTCTCTTTACTCTCTTGGATCTTCAACAGAACACATCCAATCCCAGTGGGAGAGGCATCTACTTCAACAATCAAAGGAGACTGACCATCAAAATTAGTCATCAAGGTTGAATTCTTTAAATAATTTTTGATAACCTCAAATGCCCGGTGCTCTGGCATTATCCAATGGAATTTGACATCCTTCTTTAATAAATCATACAATGGTGCTAGCTTAGTTGAAATATTCTTAAATTTGCAATAATACTTTATCATTCCCAAGAAGGAGTGTACTTCAGCTGTTGATTTAGGAGCAGGGGCATCAAGTATAGCATGAAGTTTGCAGGCTCGATACCCTGACCTGAGATATGATACCCTCAGTATTCCAAGTCCTACACATGCAACTGAGATTTATCCTTGTTGATCTGAACATTATTGTCCTGCAAAATTCTGTGTACCCTTTTAAGCCTGTCATGATGCTCAGTTTTGTTTTCACCTGAAATAATATCATCTAGGTATGCTGCTACACCATCTATGTGAGCCATTAACTGTGAAATCTATCTATCAATTTCCAGACGCCTTAATCCCGTAAGGGGTGGCCATTTGACTTTGAGTTATTTGTTTTATGGGGAGGTGCACTAACCCTCCGCCAACCCATTTGTTGACACATTGCGAGCACGTATGGTTTGGTTATATGGTTACCACCCAGCATTGTAAATGGTTTCTTGGCTTAAAGGAAACCATTTGGCTTGTCACTCAATGTAAAGCCACTTGTAAAGGAAAGAAAAGCAATAAGAAGTGACAGGAAAGATGGGAGAAATAGGAAGAGAGGAGGGAAGGCACAGAAAAAGAATGATAAAGGCTAAGGAAGAAGTAGGCAGCACTGCATCAAGTGAGTGGATGATGGTCGCCACCACCTACCACTAAAAACCTCAGAAAAATAGCTGGAGATGAGGAGAGGCCAAAAGGTAATCTCTTGACCATTCCTTGATGAGTGTTTATCACTAACTGAATATAATATTGGAGGCATAGTTTTCATGTAGTGTAGGCGGCAGTTGGCTGTTTTGTGTCATCACAGTATTAAATGTTTAATTAAGATACCAAATATGTTGTCAGAATGTTGTTGCATGTACATGTGCTCTGTTTAAAGTTCTGATAGGCTGTCTTGGCCTACTCTCTGATTTTTTAGCATGCCTGAGGGGCTTGCATGTTGAGTAAGTGAGTGTGTGGCCCATTTCATTTGGCATGTTCTTTATTAGTTCTCTGACTTTTTTTTTTTTTTTTTTCTGGAATTGGAAAAAGAGGTGATATGATGATCATGATGATGATGGATGAATAGTACGTTTAATTGTCAGCAGGCCATTCTGTGTTTGTGTAAGCTGTTGTGCATGATTAAGCAGTACATGTAGTTATCTGCAGGTCTTTCGTTTTCGTTTTTGTTTTTAAAGGCTCCAACATGCTTGCATGTGTCGACCTTGGTCACCTAATGGCGGCTCTCCGCGCTGCACGATCCATTGCAGCCTCCCTGTTCAGTCCCTTAACCCTAAGGTCACACTTAATGACCTCGTCCCATGTCTTTCTCGGTCTACCCCTCATAACCCCACCCCCAATATTAACACTTCTCACCTTCCTCACCCAGTTATCATCCCCCATCCTCTCCACATGTCCAAACCACCTCAATCTACCTCTCCTCATCACAGCACCAATACACTCCAGTCCCATCCTACCTCTCAACTCTTCCATTGTAAACCCAGCCCCTCCAGGCCTTGGTCGCAGGGACGCACTGCACATCCACTTAATCATTGTCATTTCTGTACGTCTGAGCCGGCGAATGTCTTCCTCCTTCACTGCCCAGGTCTCACTGCCATACAGCATTACACTCCTAACACATGCTGCATACAAAGACCCCTTAGCACGTAGGGAGAGCCCTCTCAATGTCAGGAGAGGCAAGAGCTCCCTGAACTTCTTCCAAACCACTTCTCACCCTAGCCACAGAGCTAGCTCCAGCCCCACCTCCAGCACACATGTCTCCCAAATAACAAAACTCTTCCACACACTCAAGAGATTCACCAGCAAGTTCAATCCTTTCACGTCTGACGATCTCCACCTGCTCACACCGGCACGCCGTACACATAAGATTAGCATTATCTCGCAGTCTACCTCTGATACCACTACATCTCTTATGCACCCATTTATCACACACACCGCACAAGATGGAATTACTTCCCACGCCCTTGTGGCAAACTGCACATGGCCACTCTCCCTCGTCTTTGACAGTACCGCCACCAACCCTAGATATCATCACTTTTGTTTTATCTGCATTTACCCTTAAACCCTTTTGCCATATACCATCTCTCCACTTCCTAAACCTTTCCTCCGCCTCCCTTTCATTCTCTGCAATCAACACCAAATCATCAGCATACAACAACTCCCACGGGAGTCCATTTCTAAAGTCACGTGAAAGGACTTCAAGTACCATGATAAACAACAAGGGACTCAAGACTGACCCCTGATGATATTTTTAGCATGAGTGAACAATATATTCAATCTCTGCCAGTCATTGTAGGTTTGCACAGGCGTCTGTCAGAGCAGATGCAGAAGCCATGGTAAGAGCTTGCTGTTGTTGTCGTGGCCCTAGGATTATCTGGATGTGAGTTAACCCCAAGACTGCTGTGGTACTGGTGAGATAGTGATGAGATATAGGGGACGACTTCACGTCATAGATTGATACAGACAGATGGATAGATAGAAATGCACACACAGAACTGGTGCCATTCAGAAATAGAAGACCAGATAATTATTACTGTTATTATCTCTATGGTAGGTGGGGGTGCTCACCATCCACTCACTCAGCGTAATGCTGGTTTGGGTGTTTGCCCTTTCCTCTCCTCCATACCTTCCTCCTCTGTCTTTCCTTCATTCTTTCCTCTTCCTTCTGCCTACAGGTGACTTTACCCTCCCTCTTCTGTCTTTCTTTCTTTCATTCTCTCCTCATTCTTCTCCTTGTGGGTGACTCTACACTTAGTGACAAGCCAAAT
Organism: Coenobita brevimanus; assembly: GCF_032717465.1. Lineage (NCBI taxonomy): Eukaryota > Metazoa > Arthropoda > Malacostraca > Decapoda > Coenobitidae > Coenobita > Coenobita brevimanus. The sequence continues at coordinate 7,250,977 of NC_137004.1, read as the reverse complement.
GGTTTCCAGTACACCTGGAAACCATTTACTACACTGGGTGGTAACCATATAACCAAATTATGGCACCAGGTGGTTTAGTGGGTAATTAAGACACTGCAATCAAATTGAGCCTGTGTTGGTTTATATCCAAGGGATGGTTGTGGTTTATTGCTCACATAATGCCTTTCAGGGATGAGTGAGGCTGGTCACTCTCATCTTAAATGTCAGGACCAACTTGCCTAGGCTTGGGCTGCTACACTTCTCATGGGGCAGTTGGATGATGGATGGAGGGATTATTATTGTTTTTATTGTTATAAGACCATGGTATTTTTGTGGCCCTAGGATATAGGCAGCGATAAGAGAAAGGAAAGGGAGGGGATGAATGTGTGAGTTGTAGGTCAGAATTCAAGGTGGCATAGGAGACTTTGTAGCATATATGATAATACACACATGTTATGGGAGTAAAGAGGTTAAACAAAAGCCAGAATATTCTCACATGTGACATTTAACCCACCATCTCTGTTTTACAGGCAAAGTAAAGACTAAAGGTTTTTCAAAACCTGCATATTGTGCTGGTGTTTTTTTCTGAGGAGGACCAGGGTCAGATGAAAGACCTGGTGCACCAAAATGATGGCATTATTGCAACTGGATGACCAGAATGCAACACATGAGGTAAGCTCATGGTTACAAGCTCCTTTCATTTATACCTGGTATATAGATTGATTGACATAGAAAAACCTACATACCGTACCCTTTTCTTTTTTTCTTCTTTTGTTCTTTCCCTCTGGCTTCCTTCCTTCCATCCTCCTCTGTGTAGTAACTTAATCTGTGCTTAATATGTTCTGGATGGCATTAGCTGTTGTGTGATAATTTGCTGTTTTCTTTGAATGATATTTATCGTGTATTATACTGTATTATTTTATTATAATGCTTTGATGTGTATTCATGATTTTTCCATTTATTATTTTTTGCATTTTTGAGATTTTACCAACCTCTTCATAAGATAATGGAATATTTTTTTGTTCTCAGTTTCCATTTTGTGCATCCCACCCAAATCTTTGAAATAAAAGTAGATTTGGGTTAGGATGATGATGTGAAAGAAGATATAGGTAACTTTAATATTTTTCAGGTAATAGAAGACCAGTCCATCACAGAGAAGCCACCTGACTCTCCTCCGATGGCTTACGTGGTCAAGGCAGAATGGTTCTGGACCTGAATCCAGATGAAAAGCTTGTCCCAACGAGAAGCTGCACCTCTTTGAAGATGCCATACGTTTCTATGGATGTGAACTTTTACTCTTTCAGTGTTGTGATGTCTGTTTTATATTTTATCCTACTCAGTTGATTGTGTGATTTAAGATCTTGGCAGCATAACAACAAAAGTCATCACCACCACCACCACCATCTCCTTTCCCACCTTAGGGCAGGGTGAGGAGTAGCAATGTCCAGACAGCCCAGATTTGCCCAGTCCAATGGGCCATGCTTCCATTCACTCATCATTCAAGTCCCCAGAATCCTGGCTCCATCAGATATGCCAAAAACATTCACCATGTTCTGTAGCTTCACATAAACAAAAGTCATTGCTGTACCCATTCAGTTTTGTGACTCATGCTTGCTCTGAATTGGACTAAACTTGGTGGAGGAGTTGAGGGTTAAAACAGGATGAAGTATTTAGAATGACCAGCCAAAGGTCACAGTCACAGGGAAAGGGCTTGGTGATTGATGGGTTTAGGTGTTGTGTTCTCCAAGTACTCCATGTCGTGGTGGTTTCATTATTAAATTGCTGGTGACTTAACTGTTTACTTCAAAGTTACACATGGTTCATCATAGAGCTGCACTGAGTTTTTAAAATATAGGATGGTTGGATAAATGATTACATCCATCACTTTCTTGTTATTTCCTCTTCCATGCCTTCTGAACCCCACCTAACCTCACTTGCAGGTGGGGAAAAAGAAACAGGATGATGATGATAATCCTGGTGGTGGTGGTGGTAAATAAAATTTGCTGGTACCAGTTTCTAACCTGCTGCCATTCCCAACAGAACCTGAGCATAATCGATGAGAAATGAACTCTTGTTGATGCAGCAGTTCTTAACTCAAAATTGTCCCAAGAACAACTTGCTGAAGTTTGTCACACATTTCATGCAACACCCTATATGGGAAATTTGGATAAAATATTGGTGATATAATTCCCTAACTATGTGCCGTTCCCAACAGAACCTGAGCAACCTAATGAGTCCGCGTCAGATGTTCTTCTCGTCAAGCACTCCCGACAGTTCCTCCCCGCAGTCACGGCCACAAGCGCTTGAAGGAAACAATGCAACTCCTGGCGCGGGACGACCTGCCATTCACCCTGCCCACTGCACCACCGGCAACGTATGGTAGGTAATGTTAGACCACCCCTGCATCTACAGTACTATGGCATATGTTAGGCTACTTCATCATGTACTAAGGTAGGCACTGTAATGTTAGACTACTATCTATCTATCCATTTATTGCCAGACGCCTCAATCCCGTTCGGGGTGGCCACAAACAAATCGCCTCCACGTCGCCCTGTCCCCCGCCATTTCACTGCCCTGCTCCCAACTCACACCCCCCTCTCTCACATACCTCTCCACCCCATCCCTCCATCTCATCCTCGGCCTCCCCCTCCCTCTTCGCCCCTCCACCTCGCTCACATACACTTTCTTCGTCAGTCTTTCACCCTCCATCCTCTTCACATGGCCAAACCACCTCAGTGTATTCCTCCTAACGCTTCCTATCACATCCACATCCACACCACAACACTCCTTTATATCGTCATTTGTCAGCCTGTCTCTCCATGTGACTCCACAGGCTCCTCTTAAATAACTCATTTCCACTGCTCTCACTCTTGACTTGTGTCCTTCCAGCAACGTCCAAGCTTCACTTCCATACGTTAGAGTTGGTATCACAATACTGTCATGTTGTAACTTTTTCACTTCCATGCTCACTTCCCTGTTTCTTATCACTGCTTTCAAGGAACCAGCAACCTTTCTTCCCTGCTGTACCCTTTCAAGCACTTCACCCTCCAAACCTCCATCCTTACTCATCACACTACCCAAGTACTTAAACATACTCACATTTTCCAATTCCTCACCATCCAACCTCGCCATACATTCACTGACTTCACCTCTCTCAAAGACCATCACTTTACTCTTCCCTACATTCACCTTTAGATTCCGTTTCTTACACACTCTCCCAAACTCATCCACCAAACCTTGCAGCTCTCCTTTGTCTTCACTCAACAACACAGTATCATCTGCAAACAACAGTACAGGGAGTTTCCAAACACTACCTTCTCTCACCAGGGCCACTCCAACATCCACTACCCTACCTTGTACCTCTTTTATTACCCCATCCATGTACAGATTGAACAACCATGGAGAAATGACACATCCCTGTTTCAACCCAACCTTCAAAGAGAAAAATTCACTCAGTTCACCATCCACACGCACTGCAGCCTTAGCACCATCATACATACTCTTCACAGCATTCAACAACTTCCCATCTACTCCATATGTTCTTAATACTTTCCACAATCCTTGTCTATCCACCCTGTCATATGCTTTCTCCAAATCCATGAAAGCCGCATACAACTTCTTTCCCTTCTCTAGAAACTTTTCCACTAAAGATCTACGAATGAATATCTGATCTACACAACCTCTTCCCTTCCTAAAGCCTCCCTGTTCTTCTCCAACTAATTCCTCTGTTCTTTCTCTAACTCTGTCAGTAAGTATCCTACTATAACATTTTCCTGTTATGTATGTGGAATAACTGAAACAAAATGGAGAGGAGAAAGTGTGAGAGAATGGGAGTATGGATGGGGTATATGTGCAGGAGTAGGTGAGAATGAGAGGGCAAAGGAAGGAGTATGTATAGTTGTGAGTAAAAGATGGAAGAGGAGCATAAGACAGTATGGATCAGTTGGATCAAGGATTGTGTGGGTAAAGTTGAAAGTTGGAATACAAATGTGGGCGATTGTGTGTGTGTGTATGCGCCAACGCAAGATCGTGCTAGAAGAGTGAGAGAAGAGTTCTGGACAAATGTAGAAGTGTGCATGGAAAAGTTTGGAAGGAATGATAGAGTGTTTTTGATTGGTGATATGAATGGTAAAGTTGGGAATGTGAAGATGGATGGAATAGTTGGTGAGTGGGGTGTGCCTGCTGAGATAGATGAGAATGGGAGTGCATTAGTGGACATTTGTGCTGGGAGGGGGTTGGTGATAGCCAATACCCTCTTCAGGCATAAAATGATCCACAGGTATACATGGCGAGAGATGAGAAGGGTGGGTGGTGAATTGAGTGAAAGGAAGGCAATGATTGATTATGTGTGTGTGGATGAAAGGATGCAAGAGTTTATAGAGGTTGGGGGAGTGGACTTTCTGACCACTACTTGGTGGTGGCCAGAGTTAAAGTTCAAGTAAGATGGAGGAATAGAAGAAAGGAAAGACGAGAGGAAGGAGTAGTTGCAAGGAGAGTGGAAAGGTTACAAGAGGATGAGAAAAAGGCAGAATATAAGAGAGAAGTGGAGGAACGATTGGGCAAATATGAGTTGGAGCAGATGGGGGACGTGGAAGGTGTGTGTAGAATATTTACAGAAGAAATATGTGCAGCATGTGATGTGGTGTGTGGAAGGAAGAGAAGACGGAGGGGGGTGCAAGGAACAGCGTGGTGGACTGAAGAGGTGAAACGGGCTGTGGCACAAAAGAAGAAAGCATACAATGAATGGATGAGAAATAGGGACGTGGAAGAAGTTGAGAGGCGGAAGAGAGAGTTATATGTAGAAAGAAAGAGAGAGGTGAAAAGATTAGTAAGAGAGAGTAAGAAGAGTGTGGATGAGGAATTTGGAAGGAATTTGAGTGTAAAGTGGAGGGACTGTAAGAAAATGTTCTGGAAAGAGGTGAAAAGAGTAAGACAGGGTGGAAGTGGAGTTAGCAGGGGAGTGAAAGATAAAAATGGTAGATTACTAGTGGAGAAGGGAGAAAAAGTGAGCAGATGGAGAGAACACTTTAAGGAATTGTTGAACGTGGAGGATGGAAGTAATGCGAGTATAAGTGGCTGGGGAATGGCTGGAAGAAGGAGGGAGGTGAGAAGACAGGAAGAAATCAGTAGGATAGAAGTTGTGGAAGCAATGAAAAAAGTTAAATCAGGGAAAGCCCCAGGAATTGATGGAGTGTGTGGTGAAATGCTGAAGCATGGGGGTGAGATAGTAGTAGAATGGATGTGGAAGATGTGCTGATTGGCCTGGGAGGAAGGTAGAGTCCCGGAGGATTGGAAGTCAGGTATAATTATTCCCTTGTACAAAGGAAAAGGGGAAAAAGAAGTGTGTGGTAATCGTAGGGGCATTTGTCTTCTTAGTATAATAGGAAAAGTATATGGTAGGATACTTATTGACAGAGTTAGAGAAAGAACAGAGAAATTAGTTGGAGAAGAACAGGGAGGCTTTAGGAAGGGAAGAGGTTGTGTAGATCAGATATTCATTCTCAGATCTTTAGTGGAAAAGTTTCTAGAGAAGGGAAAGAAGTTGTATGCGGCTTTCATGGATTTGGAGAAAGCATATGACAGGGTGGATAGACTAGGATTGTGGAAAGTGTTAAGAATATATGGAATAGATGGGAAGTTGTTGAATGCTGTGAAGAGTATGTACGATGGTGCGAAGGCTGCAGTGCGTGTGGATGGTGAACTAAGTGAATTTTTCTCTTTGAAAGTTGGGTTGAAACAGGGATGTGTTATGTCTCCACGGTTGTTCAATCTGTACATGGATGGGGTAATAAAAGAGGTACAAGGTAGGGTAGTGGATGTTGGAGTGGCCCTGGTGAGAGAGGATAGTGTTTGGAAACTCCCTGTACTGTTGTTTGCAGATGATACCGTGTTGTTGAGTGAAGACGAAGGGGAGCTGCAAGGCTTGGTGGATGAGTTTGAGAGAGTGTGTAAGAAACGGAATCTAAAGGTGAATGTAGGGAAGAGTAAAGTGATGGTCTTTGAGAGAGGTGAAGTCAGTGAATGTACAGCGAGGTTGGATGGTGAGGAATTGGAAAATGTGAGTATGTTTAAGTACTTGGGTAGTGTGATGAGTAAGGATGGAGTTTTGGAGGGTGAAGTGCTTGAAAGGGTACAGCAGGGAAGAAAGGTTGCTGGTTCTTTGAAAGCAGTGATAAGAAACAGGGAAGTGAGCATGGAAGTGAAAAAGTTACTACATGACAGTATTGTGATACCAACTCTAACGTACGGAAGTGAAGCTTGGACGTTGTTGGAAGGACACAAGTGAAGAGTGGGAGCAGTGGAAATGAGTTATTTAAGAGGAGCCTGTGGAGTCACATGGAGAGACAGTCTGACGAATGAGGATATAAAGGAGCGTTGTGGTGTTGATGAGGATGTGATAGGAAGCGTTATGAGGAACACACTGAGGTGGTTTGGCCATGTGGAGAGGATGGAGGGTCAAAGACTGACGAAGAGAGTGTATGTGAGTGAGGTGGAGGGGGAAAGAGGGAGGGGGAGGCCAAGGATGAGATGGAGAGATGGGGTGGAGAGGTATATGAGAGAGGGGGGTGTGAGTTGGGAGCAGGGGAGTGAAATGGCAGGGGACAGGGCGACTTGGAGGCGATTTGTTTGTGGCCACCCCAAACGGGATTGAGGCGTCTGGCAATAGATAGATAGATAGACTAAGAAGACAGATGCCCTTATGATTACCACACACTTCTTTTTCCCCTTTTCCTTTGTACAAGGGAATAATTATACTTGACGTCCAATCCTCCGGAACTCTACCTTCTTCCCAGGCCAATCTGCACATTTTCCACATCCATTCTACTACTATCTCTCTACTGCTATATAATCTACAGTACTCTGGCTTATATTAAACTGCCCTTGCATGTATTAAGTAGCTAAAAGTAGACTACTGCTACCTCTACAGTAGCTTATTCTGGCTGTTAGGCTGTTACATACACCACAATAGGTAAAGTTATATGAGCAAGAAAATACAAATTGCATCACAGAAGTGAAGGGGTTATATACTCTTATATAATTACAAGTGCTTGCCAACTTTATATGTATTCAGTACTATATGATGCTGTTCAGAGAGTAATAGGAATGTTAAAGCAATTTTTCTTTGACCAGAAATTCTTTTAGCTAGTGTTTGAAAGTAATTATTGACATATTTGTGTGTGTCAGTATCTGGTTTGCATATTAATGTTGAAGGTCTGTATTGAGATGTACCAATATATTAATATTACAAGTGTTTTTATCCTTACTGCTACAGTAATAGGCACTTCATTCATGTAAGTTTAACTTTTCCCATGATATATGAGTTACTTGAGAGGAGCATGTGGAGTGACATGGAGGGACAGGTTGACGAATGAAGAAGTGAAGGAACGTTGTGGGGTAGATGTGGATGTGGTTGAGAAGATTAGGAGAAATACACTGAGGTGGTTTGGACATGTGGAGAGAATGGAGAATGAAAGACTGACTAAGAGGGTGTATGTAGGTGAGGTGGAGGGAGGGAGAGGGAGGGGTAGACCGAGGATGAGGTGGAGGGATGGAGTTGAGAGGTATATGAGGGAGGGGGGGGTGAGTTGGGGGGAGGGTAGTCAAATGGTGGGTGACAGAGTGACTTGGAGGCGTTTTGTTTGCGGCCACCCTTTGCGGGATTAGGGCGTCGGGCTATAGATAGATAGATAGATAGTGTATGTACTTGTCTGCAGGATATAAAGGGCTTGCCGAATGTAGTGTAGGGATTTCAGTTAGTAGATGGAGGCATTTATATCTGAATAAATGATGTATACATTTTAGTATCTTGTCATAACTGCCTCACATCACTGTTCCTGACAACAGCAAAAGATCCTCGATGGGTGACTTTCCATACATCTCAGCAGACAGCTCCTTCCCGGATGACACTGGCTCCACCCCCAGCAGAATCCGATCAAGGTCAGTACAGCTCCTGTGTCATCAGTCATGGCCTTATTGTGGGAATGAGGCTGTGGAGCTTTTCTCAGCCTTGCGTTTCCCCCAAAACCAAGCCCAAAACTCACCCAAATGAGCCCAAAAACAAGTCTAAAGCCAATCTAAATGGCCTAATAGCTGTCAAGGAAGCTAACCTAAGCCTAACACCTGTAAATAACTCACTAAAACCAAAAAAATAATCTGAAAATTGTCAAATATAAGTCTGGAAAAAAAATCAAGCTTAGTAAACTGTACCCCACCTATGGCTAAAATACATTAATCCAAGTCTAAAAAACAGTTTATAAATCAACCTAAATGCACAATTTTAGTCTAAAATATCATCAAAATTGGTAAAGAAAAAATCAAAACCCATCATTAAACCAGGGTTTGGTCATCATTAGACAGGGTATTGTGGTATTTTTACCCCCATCGTTAAGTCGGGGTATCGGATCCAGGTGTATCGTATATCAAGGTATTACTGTAATGGGTGTAATGAGTGGATTTCCGTCAGGAAAAGGGGGCCGGTGTGACTAGGGTGTGAGGCCGGAGTGACTAGAGCTGTTAAATTAGGGGCTGGAGTGACCTGAAGCCTATCAAGCAGTGTGGAGAGCCGCCATTAGGTGACCAAGGCCGATCCATGCAAGGATGTTGGTGCCTTTGATACGATGATACAAAATACAGTAAATTATGAAAATCATTTGGTATAGAAATTCTTATCTAACAATGATCCCTTGTTCCTTTTCAGTTAATTTATGGCCAGGTGTAGTAAGATTGGTGGGTAATTTTGACTAGTAACCAAGGAGAAACATTCCTTACTTAGGGCTCAAGATTCCATGCAACAACTTTGTAAAGATCCCTTGTTCCTTTTCAGTTAGTTGATAGCCAAGTGTAGTCAGAGTGAGAGGGTTAGTCTGACTATAGGTCTGTTACAATAACTAGATCCATATTTTTCTTTTGTGGCTTATTTCACATAGCATATTGATAGAAAGACAGTGGTTTGGCTCTATATTCATCCCATAGCACTTCATGACCAGCCTTATATTCTGATATTTGTCTAGTATTACAGTTTAGCATTTAAGATGGAGGGATGGCAAAGTTAGAGTAAAACGAGTATGGTAACAGTGGACTCATTCCTAACTCCTAGTTAAGGCTTGTTAAAGTCCATCTTCATGTTAGTTGTGGGAATGACCCTTTGTTAGAAAATTGGTTATAGGGGCAAGAATATGTGGCTAATGTGTTACTGGGATCATCCACACCTTTCTCACCCCAAGGTAGGGTCCAGGGAGACAGAAAAATTATTGATAGAATGAGATACTAACCAATGTTGGGTGAACCACACTGCCATTCTTACCATTCAGGCCCTGGAATCCTGGCATCAAGGGGCAAAAATGTTTGTAGAGCCATTGACCATGATGAAGCAGTCTACTGTAAATGACAGTATGCAAGTTTTACTCTACATTGCCAGATTGCCAGACGCCATGTATCCCAAACGGGGTGGTCAAGGGCTTAGAGTAACCTGGCCTAAAATTCTCTGTCCATCCATATTCCTGAGCTGTAACAAGAGTTTCATTCATCCTCCTTAACAAGATTAATTATAGACTATAATGTTAGTCATGAAGTTTTGGGTAAGATGTAGATTTGTTGTATTGTATTTCTGCCTTTGTGCTACAAAAAAGCAGCAAAAGGACAAATTTAGGCCTACTTATAATCTCCAGTCTCTCAAGTGCAGTGTGTCCAGGCATCTTGAAATGAATGGATCTTGAATTTGGCCTTTTTTTTTAATTGTTTTTGTTTTGTTTTTTCCTGGAAGGAACAGTTTGCAGGCTCCTGCCCTTTGGTTCCTTCTTCCTTGCATTAAAAAAAAAAAAAAAGCCATACTCTTTTCTTGAACTTGGCCTAAACTGCCCCTCATCTTGAAAATGATCTTGTAAGGATAAACAATAGAATATTCTATATTCATTTCACTTTAATTTGGTCTAAAAGTAACAACTCTCAGTCTTGGAAACTGAGCTGTAACAAAAGCCTATTAAAGAAGTGCTATGGGCTTCCTTTTGGTTTAAAAATTCTCAGCATCTTGAATTTTGACTTTGATCTATAGATGAACACTAGAATATGATGCTCATCACAAACAAGTGCTGTGGAAAGGATAATTAGCTGTAGCATTGTCTTGTTCTGGCACTGAACTATGTATGAAATGGCTTACTGAAGACAGTGTTGGGCAAGTTAAGGTATATGGTAGTAGTAGTAAAAGTAGTAGTAGTAGTAGTAATAGTAATAGTAGTAGTAGTAGTAGTAGTAGCAGTAGTAGTAGTAGTGGTGGTGCCTGTAATCTGGTGTATTTCTATTGAATGTCTACTCTAAATGTAAATAATTTGTAATACAGTATATTCCCTCTTCTATCTTCCTTCATTCCTTCCTCTTCCTTCTGCCTATGGGTGACTGTACACTGAGTGACAAGCCGAGTGGTTTTCTGTACACCAGGAAGCCATTTACTACACTGGGTGGTACCCATATTACCAAATTATGGTGCCTGGTGGTTTAGGGGGTGATCAAGGTGTTCCAGTCAGATTGAGGTGTGTAGGTTTATATCTAAGGGATGGTTGGGGTTTATTTCTCATGTAGGCTAATGCCACTCAGGGATGAGTGAGGCTTGTCACTCTCATCTTAAATGTAAGGACCAACTTGCCTAGCCCCGGGCTCCTACGCTCCTCATGGGGCTACATAAGACTGTATGATGGATGGAATAAATTTTTAAAAAAATTGTCTTAAAAATCCCAGGAAAAAAAAAAAAAAAAAAGTTGTAAAATGTCGTCTAATGGAAACCCACTCTCGGCATGACACACTATGGTCATTGTGTTTTAGCCTGTGAGGGCTCATAGTGGCTTCCAGTCTGAAAACTGATACAGATGTAAAATTCCCTCTAATGGCGGCCGAATCCCGATAATCGCTACTTCAATGATCACTGCTCCTCTGAACCGTCTACGTGCATTCCTCCACCTCTACGACGGACGCGTAGCACCCGTCTAGCAGCAAACTCTCATCCCTTTTCTGTCCAACTCTTTAATGCAAGAGTTAACCATTACTCCTAGTCCTTCATTTATGCAACAGGTCAACTCTGGAACTGTCTCCCTCTGTCTGTATTTCCAGCTTCCTATGATCTCCAGTCTTTCAGACGCAGTGGGTCCCGGCATCTTGAAATGATCGGATCTTGAATTTGGCTCTCTCTTGTATTTTGTTCTTCTCTTGGAAGGGACAATTTTGCGGGCTCGCGGCCTTAGGCTCCTTCTTCCACACACACAAAAATAATAAATCCCAGCTTCCTCCATGATTGCATCATGTTTGGTCAGAGTTGCCTGCACAAATTTTCTGCAGTGACTCGAATAGTGATTAATTTTGCATGCAGTAGTGCTTAACAGTAGTGATTAAGGCCTGTATAAAGTGTATATAAAGTGTAATAGTGTTCTTAAGGTCTGTATATAAAGTGTAAGGTAGTGCAACTGTAATTAACCATAAGAAAATGTTGCACAGAAGTGAAAATGTTGCACAGAAGTGATCATGTACCCCCTTAACATCTCTATATCTTACCAAAAGGCCTTCCCTCCTTATGCTTGGATTACACCCTCTGCAAACATGGTGAGGGATTTTTTTTCTGGTTAGTCAGGAGGCCTCACACTTTCCATAAGTTGGAATTTCAGCGGTCAGAATGGCCTCGGCCCCTATTATTCCAACTTAAAGAGGTTTTACTGTATATAGAATATACCGGTATGCTGTATCTATACTGTATATGCAACTTCTTTATAGTGATTGCAGCTTTGTTGGTGTGTTACTACAAATTTCAGTACTGCATAGGAAAAGTCTTATTTCAAAAGTCTTACCTTTCATTGAGAGTATTGGTACAATGATGTTATTAATTAGAATTTGTTTTGTGCACTTGATGGGAAGAGGTGGAAGGAGGTAGGGAAGGCCAAGATTATGGGTGGATATGGTGAAGGAACATATGAGAAAATGAGGTGTGGAAGTTGAGGAAGGAAGATATGATTAAGACAGAAGGACAAAATGTGAAAGGAGACACATATGACCATTATGGTTCATTTTGTTTTTTAGCAAGGGAGTCCATGGGAATACTTTGTGTCACAGGCACACACATAAGTGCATGTAAATAGGAAAAGTACAAGTGAAGTTTGTAAGGATAGTTTTGCACTTGTAAAGCTGAGCCAAGATTTTGAAGGCTTGAATTGTGTGTGAAAGGTTATGCTGCCCATTTCACTGGATGCTCTGTTTATTATTTTTATTAAGTGCTTCCTCTTTCCTGTTTTTGGATGATACTCATCCCATTTTGTGATGGGAAGCTTGGTTGGAAGTGATGATGATAGGGTGAGGGATGTTTGAGTCATCCTATGACTTTCTACGATTGACTTGTTTGTCCCATTTATTTTGCCATTAAAATTCTGCATTCCATAATCATGCTGAGGTTTTTAGCCTGCTGAGATCAGCAAAATTAAAACTGTCCGTAAGTTGATAAACATAGATATGTCTCATTTTCTTAGTGCATACAGGTGTTTGTGTTCGGTGTCTTGCTTTCATTGTGGTCACTGGGGGTTGTCTTGCAAAGGCTGGTGTTTTCTTTTACAGTATCTGTATTATTTTCTTGTTAGCTTCAAGGTTATACTGTATCTAGCTTTTCACCTGTAGTTATGTTTTATTGCAACAGTTATATAATTGCTTACCTTGTATCAGAGTACTGACTTTTTTTTAATAGATAAGTGTGACAGGGTTTAACAATGAATGCCCTCAACTTTTCTTTCACTGATAAAGACAAAATTTGCTTAGGTTCATTTTCTTTTTAACCAGTGGTACTAAGTGAAGTAAGTTTAATATGTTTTGCTGTTGGCTTTGTTCAGAATATTAAAGAGTAGATTAAAAGAATCATCTGTAACCATTTCTATATTTCAATCCTCAGATGCAGGACAAGGTGTGGCTGCCAGTGCCTCCTTATGGTGGCTGTGGCAGCAATAGGTCTTGACACTCTTCACCTGGAGAAGAAGGACCCATTTACCATTGCATCTCTGTTGTTCCATTGTGTGGTAAGCAGTAATCTGTACAACATATAATAACTACACTTGTTTACCCCATGCTAACCTGTTGGCCACCATTTGATGACATTACCAGTGCAGTAAGCATACACTGTAGTAAACCTTCTGTATTGACTCTATTGGATATGTTTATGTGAAGCAACAGAATGTGGTGAATTTTTTTGGTGTATCAGATAGAATCAGGATTCCGGGGGCTTGAATGATGAATGAATGGAACCGTGGCCCATTGGACTGAGCTGTCTGGATGTTCCCACTCCTCACCCTGCTGTAGGGTGGGAAAGGAGGTCTGCATATATGATGATAATGAAAAAACAGGTTACTCTCTAATTTTCCATGATAAGGACACTTGTTGCACTGTATTGTGGTGTGTACATAGCCTGCAAGAACACAGTCACAAGCACCACACTTAGCACTAAACATGCTACATGAGCATAATAGCAGTTAAGTTTATGATGTTTTCCTTATAATATTTGCATTTCCTCTTTAAGCATATCACTTATTATCATTTGTTACTACAGAGTCACTTACAAGGTATTAACGTAACATAATAATTAATTACTACAGAGTCACATACGAGGTATTGAAGTAACATACTGTAATTATGCCAGGTTGCCACATGGGGGAAAAAATGTAGCACTTGACTTCACCAAAAATAGTCACTCATTTGCTTACTTTTCTACCACTAATTACTTGTTCTGCACTTACAAAGTAGTTTTCTGTCTCTGTAAGTACTGTACTCATCTTTGGTCATATAAGACCACAGCGTAACAGTCCAGAATAATGCTCATAGCGAGCATCACTTTCACTTTTGCTATTGTGTAGTACACAGCAGTGTCACTCACTGTTGTTGTCTCCGTACTCATTATTACACAAATTATTTATTTTCTAACCTATTGAAGCTGGGTATGTACATATTACAGTAAATCCCGAAGCGTTTGGAGGTGTGGTACACTCAGAAGCACTCCAATTGTCACAGTCACTTGTGTGTAGCACAGTGCATTGTCACTCACCATTGTCTCCTTATTCACTGTTTCACTAATTTTATATTTTTGTGGACTCTAAACCAGGATATTTACCTGTTTATACAATGTTTTCTGACTTTGAAGCATTGAGAGAAATGGAAGCACTTTGCCATACAAAGGCCTACCATGCACTTGGCACACATCATCACACATGCTGCAGCTTTAGCCTTTTTTCTCCCCACGTCCACTTCCTCACCCATTGGAGTTGCTGTCAGAGGTGTCACTGGATGGTAGATGGTTTGGTAAACTGAGATCCATTATCAATAGGGTTTACTGTACCATATAGTACTTATATTTGTTTTAGTTGCGTGGATTTTCAAAGTTTTTCATATACCGTACAGGTGACTGAAAACTGGCCTTTACAGAATACCTGTAGTTTGCTAAAAGATTATTTTGTACTAGTCTGAATTCAATGCCTGAATACTTTACAAGTGATGATATTTAGGGCAGATGGCAGTACAAAGCAGGGAGGGTGGCCATGTGCAGTTTGCCACAAGGGTGTGGGAAGTAACTCCATCTTCTGCAGTATTTGTGAGAAGTGGGTGCATAAGAAATGTAGTGGTTTTAGAGGTAGACTGCGAGATAATGCAAATTTTGTGTGTGTGCAGTGTCAGGAAGAATATATAGAGATTGTCAGGTGTGAAAGGATTGATCTTGCTGGTGAGTCTGTTGAGTGTGTGGAAGAGTTTTGTTATTTGGGAGATGTTATGTGCTGGAGGTGGGGCTGGAGCAGCTCTGTGGCTAGAGTGAGAAGTGGTTGGGAGAAGTTCAGGGAGTTGTTGCCTCTCCTGACACTGAGAGGGCTCTCCATCCATGCTAAGGGATCATTGTATGTGGAATGTGTTAAGAATGTAATGTTGTATGGTAGTGAGGCTTGGACAGTAAAGAAAGAGGATGCTGTATTTGTAGGCTCAAACATACGGAATGACAATGATTAGATGGATGTGTAGTGCATCCTTGAATGCAAGGCATGGGGGGCTAGGTTTACAGCTAAAGAATTGAAGGGAAGAATGGGACAAGAGTGTATTGGTGTTGTGATGAGGAGGGGTAGACTGAGATGGTAAGGACATGTGGAGGGGATGGAGAATGACAGTTCAGTGAGAAAACTAAGAAATGTGAACGTCGAGGGTAGGGTTGTGAGAGGCACTCTGAAAAAGACCTGGAACAGGGTCATAGTTGGCCTCAGGGATAAGGGACTGAACAGGAAGGCTGCCAGAGATCGAGCAGCATGGAGAACTGCCTTTAGGTGACCAAAGCTGATTCATGCAAGCATGTTGGAACCTTTATAAACAATATGATACGTTATGAATCTCATTATGCCTCAATCTTCTCCACCCCAGAGGTAACAGCGCCTGAGAATACAAAAGCAGAATTATCCACCAGACAGACCTCATGGCCATCAGTGAGACTCATCAGAAAATATGACTGGAGAAGGTAAGAGTTTTAAGATGTAGTTTTTCATTGTCTTGTTTGACTGTAGGGAAGATGTTCTGAAAAGAGGTGAAGAGAGTAAGACAGGGTGGAAGTGAAGTTAGCAGGGGAGTGAAAGATAAAAATGGTAGATTACTAGTGGGGAAGGGAGAAAAAGTGAGCAGATGGAGAGAACACATTAAGGAATTGTTGAACATAGAGGATGGAAGTAATGCGAGTATAAGTGGCTGGGGAATGGCTGGGAGAAGGAGGGAGGTGAGAAGACAGGAAGAAATCAGTAGGATAGAAGTTGTGGAAGCAATGAAGAAAGTTAAATCAGGGAAAGCCCCAGCAATTGATGGAGTGTGTGGTGAAATGCTGAAGCATGGGGGAGAGATAGTAGTAGAATGGATGTGGAAGATGTGCTGATTGGCCTGGGAGGAAGGTAGAGTCCCGGAGGATTGGAAGTCGGGTATAATTATTCCCTTGTACAAAGGAAAAGGGGAAAAAGAAGTGTGTGGTTATCATAGGAGCATTTGTCTTCTTAGTATAATAGGAAAAGTGTATGGTAGGATACTTATTGACAGAGTTAGAGAAAGAACAGAGAAATTAGTTGGAGAAGAACAGGGAGGCTTTAAGAAGGGAAGAGGTTGTGTAGATCAGATATTCATTCTTAGATCTTTAGTGGAAAAGTTTCTAGAGAAGGGAAAGAAGTTGTATGCGGCTTTCATGGATTTGGAGAAAGCATATGACAGGGTGGATAGACAAGGATTGTGGAAAGTGTTAAGAATATATGGAGTAGATGGGAAGTTGCTGAATGCTGTGAAGAGTATGTACGATGGTGAGACAGCTGCAGTGCGTGTGGATGGTAAACTAAGTGAATTTTTCTCTTTGAAAGTTGAGTTGAAACAGGGATGTGTCATGTCTCCATGGTTGTTCAATCTGTACATGGATGGGGTAATAAAAGAGATACAAGGTAGGGTAGTGGATATTGGAGAGGATAGTGTTTGGAAACTCCCTGTACTGTTGTTTGCAGATGATACTTTGTTGTTGAGTGAAGACGAAGGGGAACTGCAAGGCTTGGTGGATGAGTTTGGGAGAGTGTGTAAGAAACGGAATCTAAAGGTGAATGTAGGGAAGAGTAAAGTGATGGTCTTTGAGAGAGGTGAAGTCAGTGAATGTACAGCGAGGTTGAATGGTGAGGAATTGGAAAATGTGAGTACGTTTAAGTACTTGGGTAGCGTGATGAGTAAGGATGGAGGTTTGGAGGGTGAAGTGCTTGAAAGGGTACAGCAGGGAAGAAAGGTTGCTGGTTCTTTGAAAGCAGTGATAAGAAACAGGGAAGTGAGCATGGAAGTGAAAAAGTTACTACATGACAGTATTGTGATACCAACTCTAACGTACGGAAGTGAAGCTTGGACATTGTTGGAAGGACACAAGTCAAGAGTGAGAGCAGTGGAAATGAGTTACTTAAGAGGAGCCTGTGGAGTCACATGGAGAGACAGGCTGACGAATGAGGATATAAAGGAGCGTTGTGGTGTGGATGTGGATGTGATAGGAAGTGTTATGAAGAACACACTGAGGTGGTTTGGCCATGTGGAGAGGATGGAGGGTGAAAGACTGATGAAGAGAGTGTATGTGAGTGAGGTGGAGGGGGGAAGAGGGAGGGGAAGGCCGAGGATGAGATGGAGGGATGGGGTGGAGAGGTATATGAGAGAGGGGGGTGTGAGTTGGGAGCAGGGCAGTGAAATGGCGGGGGACAGGACGATGTGGAGGCGATTTGTTTGTGGCCACCCCAAACGGGATTGAGGCATCTGGCAATAGATGGATAGATTGTTTGCACTGTCTTATGGTGTTAGGTTAACAGAGGCATCCTATAGTTTTCGTTTACACAAATGTGGCAAACTGCTTTGTACATTCCACAAATCCTCCAAAGGAAGTTTTGTGTATGGGGAAATTCACCTTACATATAATTGTCACCCCATCCCTATTCTCCATCATTGGCATGTGGGTAACATCGTGAAATTAAGTAAGGAAATGGTCAAGTAGGAATAAATATCAGTCAGGTGCATGGGTTAATGGCCTTCATATTTATTTATCCACCATTCAGTACTCTGAAATTTGAAGACTTGTTTCATGAGTTTTTTAACATCAACAACTGACGTTATGCACATTTTGATGCAGCATTTATTTCTGTTCATCACATTTTAAATTTTCAGCATCAATACCTTATATATATGTTTTTTCATTTATTCTTTTAGTACTTTCACTTACCAAATAATGGAATAAGTTATTACCTACTTTGTTCTTCCATATTTACTTCACTTAAATATGCTGTTTAGTTAAAGGCCAGACTCAGCAGCTGAAGAGAGATATTTTAAATATTTCATGAAAATTTTCCACTGCAAAACCTTAAGTCAGACAGCATGTTCTGTTTAACAGAATGGGAAGTATAGTGAATTACCCTTTACAATGTTCGATATATATTTTCTAACATGCATATCTTTCTTGATTTATATCTATATACAGGCAGGTCCCGATCTTATGAGCTAATTGGGAGCAAGGATTTTGCTCGTTAGCAGAATTCTCGTTAAACGAAGTAAAGAACTTATGGGAAAAATAGGGTTAGGGATCAAGGCCTCTGAGCAACCCCCCCCCCCCAAAAAAAAAACAACAAAACTGACTTTCTGATCATTTTAAGCTGGAATAAAGGGTTAATACAAGAGGGTAATACACCTGAAATATAAAAACAGCATTAATATAAGCTGAATAACATAAATTATAGGTAAAACAGGGATGGGTGAACAACCAGCCAAGTAACCTCCACCGACCACCAACACCTGTGACAGACAATTTTAGCTGGTGAGCCTAACCCGGTTGTGGGTCCAAAATTTAATGTAACTGTCGTGGTTATTCAGTATACCTTGGTAAACTTATGAGATTTGCCAAGAGCAGAGACTACTTATCACTGAAATGCTCATAAATAAAAATATCACACACATGAAAGAATATTTTTGACAGGCTGGTTTGCATTTGCATTAATTGGTCTTCTATCCGGCAATCTCTTACACGCAGTCAGTTCACTAATGAGTTCAATGGAGTTGGCTTCCATGTCTACATTACTATTGTATTTCTGAGAAAGAGTAGTGCTGTATTGAAGCCTGTCATTGCCTTCGTTGTCTGGAATTTAATATTTACCAGATAGGCTACTGCTCTGTTGGATACATTTATGTGAAACTACAGAACATGGTGAATGTTTTTGGTGTATCCGATAGACCCAGGATTCCAGGGGCTTGAATGATGAGTGAATGGAAGCTTGGCCCATTGGATTGGGGAAATTTGGGCCGTCTGGACATTGCTATTCCTCACCCTGCCCTAGGGTGGGAAAGGAGGTCCCGATGATGATGATGATGGTGAGCAAATACCACCACTTTACATTTGTTTGCACACTTTGTGGGGGACCATCCCAAAGTTAAAATAATACATAACTCACTCTTGGTGTGAGTGGATGTGCATATGGTTCATTAAACTGAAAACCATTGTGGCCAGTGAGCACAGCTTTAAGGTCCAATATTTGTTGGATTCTTATGATGTACCTTGATGTATATTCTAGTCAATTGGATACATATATGTGAAGCTACAGATCGTGGCGAATGTTTTTGGCATATCCAATCAAGCCAGGATTCCGGGGGCTTGAATGATGAGTGAATGGAAGCGTGGCCCATTGGATTGGACATGTAGAGATGTATGTAGGAGGACTATTGGGCCTTGGGAGCAGGCTGTGAAGCCTGTGCCCAGAGTTGAGCACATAAAAAAAAAAAAAAAAAAAAAAAAAAAAGGGGGGGGGGGGCTGTCTGGACATTGCTACCCCTCACCTTGCCCTTGGGTAGGAAAGGAGGTCTGTATGATGATGATGATGATGATTATTATTGCACTATTATTATTATTATTATTATTATTATTATTATTATTATTATTAATTATTATTATCACCATTATCATGTCTGTTTATTTTACAGTGTGGTGGGCAACAAGCATTGCAGCAGTACTGGCTTGCAGCTCCTGAAAACACTTTTGGAGAATGGCATGGCACCTCCAAACTCAGTCTACTGTATATTGTGTCAGGTATGTAACTGTCTTGTCACTTTATTTTTCAGTCTATCAGTCTCTATCTGTCTGTTGCAAGGCACCTTATTCCTGTAAGGGATGGCCACTAAGACATTGGCTCCATGTTGCCATGTCCCCTGCCCTCTCTCCAACTCACACCCCTCCTCTCTCATATCTTTCTCCGTTCTATCCCTCCATCTCATCCTTGGCGTCCCCCTCCACCTCATTACACTTGTACTCCTCCTGTCAGTCTCTCATTCTCCATCCTTTCCATTCCATCTTTCCACCTCATCCTTGGTCTCCCCTTCCACCTCACTCACATGCACTCATCTAGTCAGTCTGTCATTCTCCATCCTTTCCACTCCATCTTCCATCTCATCCTTGGTCTCCATTTCCACCTCACTCGCATGCACTCTTCTAGTCAGTCTGTCATTTTCCATCCTCTCCATTTCATATCATCCTTGGTCTCCCCCTCCACCCCACTCACATGCACTCTTCTAGTTAGTCTCTTGTTCTCCATCCTGTTTGCTCCATCCCTGTTCTCATTCTTGGTCTCCCCCTTCTTCTCTTCCCCTCCACCTCCCTCACAAACCCTTCTAGTCAGTCTCTCATTCTCCATCCTCTCCACATAGCCAAACCATGTTGGAGTATTTCTCTTAATACTTTCAACCACATCAACACCACAATGCTCCTTTACTTCCTCATTTGACTGTCTGCCTGTTTGTCTACATATTCAGCATAAAATAACCATCTTTCCATCTTGACTCCTGAGATGTACAGGATATTAATGCTAGAATATGAAGCATTTAAGTGTGGATGTTTAGGAGGTGGAGTCAGGATTCCAGGGGCTGCAATGGTGAGGGAGTGATTGTGTACTGTACTTATAACTTGCATTCCTATAAATGGGGGTACCTGCAGTCCACTCACACTGTGTAGTGCAGCCTCCTGGTGATTCTACCCCGAGTGACAAAGCAAATGGTCTCTTGTAGTCCAGGAACCATTTACTATGCCAGGGTGGTTGATATTAATACCTAGGGCATTAGTAATGACATGCGGCCCCATAACTGCCATCTTGACAATGCATAGTGGTGGTGCCATGGACAGCTGCCATCAGGTGAAAAGACCTACACATGCTCTAGCATTGTCATTGTTCTCTGAATATGTTAACTTATAAATAACATGCCTTTATTAAAGCACCAAATTAATATCACTGGGTTTAATACAGAAATTAATAAATATATCATTTATAAACTTGGAAGTACAGCAACGACATACAGTACCACTGTGGAAAATAAGATGTCTTAACCCTCTGAGAGGTGCCTCCATGTTACCGAATAGTCTGGCAACAGGAGACACAAATGCGTAGGTTTTTATGAAGCTAAAAACCCATTTTACCTCTACTAACAGCACCTTAGGACGGGAGGATCATCCTTCACCATGCCCACTGCACAAGCATTGGTTGCTGGAGTGATGGTGTCAAGAAAGGAGACTAAGTACAGTGTTTGTAAAAGTGTCCCTAATTATGCCATTTTCCTGTGCTCACTGTCCACTCACTGAATGTAGTGCTGCTTTGGGTGTCTGCCCTTTCCTCTCTTCTATCCTTCCTCTTCTGTCTTTCTTTCCTTCATTCTTTCCTCTTTCTTCTGCCTACAGGTGACTTTTCATTTCCTCCTCTGTCTTTCTTTCCTTCTTTCTTTTCTCTTCCTTCTGCCTGTGGGTGACTCTACACTGAGTGACAAGCCAAATGGTTTCCTGTACACCAGGAAACCATTTACTATGCTGGGTGGTAACCACATCACCAAATTTTGGCGCCTGGTGGTTTAGTGGGTAATTAAGGCTCTCCAGTCGGATGAGCGTGTGTAGGTTTATATCCAAGGGATGGTTGGGGTTTACTGCTCACATAATGCCACTCAGGGATGAGTGAGGCTGGTCACTCTCATCTTAAATGTCAGGACCAACTTGCCTAGCCCCGGGTTCCTACGCTCATCATGGGACGACATAGGATGGGATGATGGATGGAGGAAATATATATATTTTTTTTTATACAGAAGATAAACAGAGGAAGGAAGAAAAAAAGAATGGGTACATCAGATTACAAGTGTCCTTCATTCATAAAAATCTATAACACTTGTACTTGAACTAATTTAGGTTGAAGCTTTGGGGGAAATTATTCTGAGGAAGTGAGTTCCAAAGAGAAGCAGTTTGGGAAATAAATGAAATCTGGTAGGCAGAAGTTGTTCAGTATCGCAGTGTATCAGTTTAAAAAAAAAAAAAAAATACCCAGATTAGGTCATAGTGTGTGACCTCAGGGATAAGGGACTGATAGAGAGGGTGCTAGAGATTGAGCAGCAAGGACAGCAGCCTTCCGGTGACCAAGGCTGACACATACAAGCTTGTAGGAGTCTTGATAAATGATAGATGGACAGGTAAATAGACAGACAAGTAGACAGCTAGACATAAAAAGACAAACAGATAGCAAGATATATAATGCTTTGTTTTGATGTACAGTGAGAAGGTGTGATTAGAGAAAGAGTGAATATTGATGAGATGCAGTTTGGGTTTATGCCAGGTGGTGGGACCAATGATGCCATATTCATTGTTCGACTGCTTCAGGAAAAATATATTGATAGGAGAAGGGATCTGTATTTTGTTTTTGTTGATTTGGAAAAGGCCTTTGACAGAGGCCCTAGAGAGATGGTGAAGTGGGCAATGAGAAAGCTTGGCTTAGAGGAGTGGCTGGTTAGGGTGGTTATGGCTATGTATGTGGGTGCTCGCACCCAGGTAAGAGTGAATGGAGATTTGAGTGATGAGTTTTCCATGAATGTTGGTGTGCATCAGGGGTCAGTTTTGAGTCCCATATTGCTTATCATGGTACTTGAAGCCCTCTCATGTGACTTTAGAAATGGACTTCCGTGGCAGATGTTGTATGCTGATGATTTGGTGTTGATTGCAGAGAATGAAATGGAGGCGAAGGAAAGGTTTAGGAAGTGGAGAGATGGCATGGGGCACAAGGGCTTAAGGGTAAATGCAGATAAAACAAAAGCGATGATATCTAGAGTTGGTGGCGATACTGTCAAAGACGAGGGAGAGTGGCCATGTGCAGTTTGCCACAAGGGCGTGGGAAGTAATTCTATCTTTTGCGGTGTTTGTGATAAATGGGTGCACAAGAGATATACTGGTATCAGAGGTAGACTGTGAGATAATGCTGATTTTATGTGTATGGTGTGTCGGGGAGAGCAGGTGGAGCTTATCAGGCGTGAAAGGATTGAACTTGCTGGTGAATCTCATGAGTGTGTGGAAGAGTTTTGTTATCTGGGAGACATGTTGTGTGCTGGAGATGGGGCTGGAGCTAGCTCTGAGGCTAGGGTGAGAAGTGGTTGGAAGAAGTTCAGGGAGCTCTTGCCTCTTCTGACATTGAGAGGGCTCTCCCTATGTGCTAAGGGGACTTTGTATGCAGCATGTGTTAGGAGTGTAATGCTGTATGGTAGTGAGACCTGGGCAGTAAAAGAGGAGGATATTCATCGGCTCAGACGTACAGAAATGACAATGATTAGGTGGATGTTTAGTGCGTCCCTGCGTTCAAGGTCCGGGGGAGCTGGGTTTACAATGGAAGAGTTGAGAGGTAGGATGGGACTGGAGTGTATTGGTGTTGTGATGAGGAGAGGTAGATTGAGATGGTTTGGACATGTGGAGAGGATGAGGGATGATAATTGGGTGAGGAAGGTGAGAAGTGTCAATATTGGGGGTGGAGTTAGAAGGGTACACCGAGAAAGACATGGGACGAGGTCATTAAGTGTGACCTCAAGGTTAAGGGACTGAACAGGGAGGCTGCAATGGATCGTGCAGCGTGGAAAGACGCCATTAGGTGACCAAGGCCGACGCATGCAAGCATGTTGGAGCCATTAAAAACGAAACAAGTTAGTAGATTTAATGTTTTTTTTTTTTTCTTTTCTTTTCTAGATAAAGTAAAGCACAAAGCATGGCCCATAATTAACTCCATCAATGCTGCCTTCAGTTGGGGTCTGATGGGGTGACCAATAGCAAGGTAAGAGCATGAGTCAGTGTGAAACGTGGAATATCGTAGTGGTAGTAAGGGTTTTAGTAGTAGAAGTGGTTGTAGTGTGAAACGTGGAATATCATTGTGGTAGTAAGGGTTTTAGTAGTAGTAGTGGTTGTAGTGGGAGTAGTAGTTGTAGTAGTAGTAGTTGTAGCAGCAGTAGTAATAGTGATGGTTGTAGTAGCAGTAATAATAGTAGCACAATAGTAGTAATAGTAGTAGCTGTAGTAGTAGTAATAGTAGTAGTTTAGTGGTAATAATAGTAGTAATAGTAGTAGCAGCAGCTGTGATGGTTGTAGTAGCAGTCAGGCAGAGAGGCATTGATGTTTAATTTATACAGGCATGTTGGAGCCTTTATAAATGATACAAACAGAGAGGTGTTGATATCGTATGTTTGTATTGTTTATCAAGGATTCTACATGGCTTTATAAACGATACAAACAGAGAGGTGTTGATATTGTATGTTCGTATCGTTTATAAAGGCTTCAACGTGCCTTTATAAATGATACAAACAGAGAGGTGTTGATATTGCATCCTCACACAATTAGTGCAGATTTAAAGACAGGTTTATTATAGCATGAAAAAATATTTTGGAAATTGGCTGTTTGGATTTGGTAATGTATACTGTACTGTAAATGAGTTTTTATTCCTGTAGAACAGTAATGAGAAGCTGCACAGTCTGTTGCATAACACAAGCATTGTGGCTGCCGTGGATGCCAGTACCTTCGGCTGGATGCGAGTCTTCCAGTCTGCCTGCACGTTTTACTTTAAAGTGTGTGTATGTGAGTGTGTGTTCTTCTATCTATCTATCTATCTATAGCCCGACACCGTAATCCCACAAAGGGTGGCCGCAGACAAAACGCCTCCAAGTCGCTCTGTCACCCACCATTTGACTACCCTCCCCCCAACTCACCCCCCCCTCCCTCAAATACCTCTCAACTCCATCCCTCCACCTCATCCTCGGTCTACCCCTCCCTCTCCCTCCCTCCACCTCACCTACATACACCCTCTTAGTCAGTCTTTCATTCTCCATTCTCTCCACATGTCCAAACCACCTCAGTGTATTTCTCCTAATCTTCTCAACCACATCCACATCCACCCCACAACGTTCCTTCACTTCTTCATTCGTCAACCTGTCCCTCCATGTCATTCCACATGCTCCTCTCAAGTAACTCATTTCTACTGCTCTCACTCTTGACTTGTTCCCCTCTTGCAGGGTCCACACCTCGTTTCCATACGTCAGGGTAGGGATCACAATAGTATCATGCAGTGACTTCTTAACTTCCATACTCACCTCCCTATTCCTCATCACTACTTTCAGTGAACCAACAACCTTCCTTCCCTGCTGTACCCTTTCATGCACTTCATCCCCCAAAGTTCCATCCTTACTCATCACACTACCCAAGTACAGTACTTGAATGCACTCGCATTCTCCATATCCTTACCATCCAACCTTACTGTACATTCTGTCACTTCATTCCTCTCAAACACCATAACTTTACTTTTGTTTACATTAACTTTCAGGTTCCTCCTCCTACACACTGTCCCAGATTCATTCACCAAACCTTGCAACTCCCATTCATCTTCACTCAACAATACTGTATCATCAGGAAACAGCAACATCGGGCTCTTCCAAATCTCACCCTCTTTCATCAGAGCCACCCCCACATCCACTGCCCTACCTTTCACCTCCTTTACAACCCCATCCATGTATATATTAAACAGCCATGGAGACATCACACAACCTGCTTCAGTCCCACATTGAGATCAAAGAACTCACTCAGCTCACCATCCACTCGCACTGTAGCCCTAGCTCCTTCGTACATACTCTTCACAGCACTTAACAATTTCCCCTCCACTCCATATATTCTTAATACCTTCCACATACCTTGCCTATCTATTCTTTCATAAGCTTTCTCCAAGTCCATGAAGGCAGCATACACTTTCTTTCCCTTCTCTAGATACTTCTCCACTACACATCTTAGAACAAATATCTGATCTACACCCCCTTTTCCCTTCCTAAATCCCCTTTGTTCTTCTCCAACTAGCTCCGCTGTCATATGCCTAACCCTATCAATGAGTATTCTACCATATATTTTACCAGTCACACTAAGAAGGCAAATACCCCTATGGTTACCACATACTTCTCTCTCCCCCTTTCCTTTGTATAAAGAAACAGTTATACCTGATTTCCAGTCCTCTGGAACCCTTCCCTCTTCCCAAGCCAATCTACACAACTTCCATATCCACTCCACAACAATCTCACCCCCATACATCAGCATTTCACCACACACTCCATCAATTCCTGGGGCCTTCCCCAACTTGATCTTCATGGGTTCCACTACTTCTGCCCTACTGATCTCTTCCTCCCTCCTCTCATCTCTTCTTCTCCCAGCCATTCCCCAGCCACTTATACTCGCACTGCTCGTACTCTCTACATTCAACAAATCCTCAAAGTGCTCCTTCCATCTCCTCAATTTCTCTCTCTTCTCCACCAACAATCTATTATTCCTATCTTTCACTCCCCTGTGTGTTCTTGCCTTACCTAATTGTTCTTATCTAACTGTATCTTTACAGGAATGAGTCAAGCTCGTACTGTCCTGTGTATTAAACCATTTTTATCATACATATCCTCAAGTTTATGAAGGCACACTATTTCATTTGGTAGTGCATTCCACTGATCAATTGCATTATTTGGGAAACTGAATTTCTTTGCATCTTTATCGTCTCACTTTTTATGTAGTTTTTTGCAGTGTCCTCTTGCTGATGCTTCCCCATAGGTTATATATTCATATATGTGTATTTTCTCTTTCCCTGAGATGCATTTATATAGCATAATCATGTCTCCCCCTACCCCTGGGGGTAGGGGGGGTTTTCAAGAATACTCCCCCAGTATCCCTGCTTGTCGTAAAAGGCGACTAAAAGGGTTGGCGGAGGGTTAGTGCCCCTCCCCGGAAAACTATCTGTCTATCTATCTATTGCCAGACGCCTCAATCCTGTTTGGGGTGGCCACAAACAAATCGCCTCCAAGTCGCCCTGTCCCCCGCCATTCCACTGACCTGCTCCCAACTCACACCCCCCTCTCTCATATTACCTCTCCACCCCATCCCTCCATCTCATCCTCGGCCTCCCCCTCCCTCTTCCCACCTCCACCTCACTCTAAAAATCAAACAAGAAGCCTCGGACAAGGACTGACCAAACGATGACGACCCAGGACCAGACAAAGGACTTGGTAATGGGTACATGGAATGTAAGAGGAGCGAATGATGAGGTGAAAGAGAGAGAGATTGTCCAGGTGCTTGAGGGTGAGAAAGTGGATGTACGTGGAATAACTGAAACAAAATGGAGAGGAGAAAGTGTGAGAGAATGGGAGTATGGATGGGGTATAAGTGCAGGAGTAGGTGAGAATGAGAGGGCAAAGAAGGAGTATGTATAGTTGTGAGTAAAAGATGAAAGAAGAGCATAAGACAGTATGGATCAGTTGGGTCAAGGATTGTGTGGGTAAAGTTGAAAGTTGGAATACAAACGTGGGCGATTGTGTGTGTGTGTGTGCGCAAACACAAGATCGTGCTAGAAGAGTGAGAGAAGAGTTCAGGACAAATGTAGAAGTGTGCATGGAAAAGTTTGGAAGGAATGAGAGAGTGTTTTTGATCAGTGATATGAATGGTAAAGTTGGGAATGTGAAGGTGTATGGAATAGTTGGTGAGTGGGGTGTGCCTACTGAGATAGATGAGAATGGGAGTGCATTAGTGGACATTTGTGCTGGGAGGGGGTTGGTGATAGCCAATACCCTCTTCAGGCATAAAATGATCCACAGGTATACATGGCGAGTGATGATAAGGGTGGGTGGTGAACTGAATGAAAGGAAGGCAATGATTGATTATGTGTGTGTGGATGAAAGGATGCGAAGATGTGTAATGGATGCAAGAGCTTATAGAGGTTGGGGGAGTGGACTTTCTGACCACTACATGGTGGTGGCCAGAATTAGGATTCAAGTAAGATGGAGGAGTAGAAGAAGGGAAAGACAAGAGGAAGGAGTAGTTGCAAGGAGAGTGGAAAAGTTACAAGAGGATGAGATAAAGGCAGAGTATAAGAGAGAAGTGGAGGAACGATTGGGCAAATATGAACTGGAGCAGATGGGAGATGTGGAAGGTGTGTGTAGGATATTTACAGAAGAAATATGTGCAGCATGTGATGTGGTGTGTGGAAGGAAGAGAAGACGGAGGGGGATGCAAGGAACAGTGTGGTGGACTGAAGAGGTGAGACAGGCTGTGGCACAAAAGAAGAAAGCATACAATGTATGGATGAGAAATAGGGGTGTGGAAGAAGTTCAGAAACGGAAGAGAGAGTTATATGTAGAAAGAAAGAGAGAGGTGAAAAGATTAGTAAGAGAGAGTAAGAAGAGAGTGGATGAGGAATTTGGAAGGAATTTGAGTGTAAAGTGGAGGGACTGTAAGAAAATGTTCTGGAAAGAGGTAAAAAGAGTAAGACAGGGGTGGAAGTGAAGTTAGCAGGGGAGTGAAAGATAAAAATGGTAGATTACTAGTGGAGAAGGAAGAAAAAGTGAGCAGATGGAGAGAACACTTTAAGGAATTGTTGAACATAGAGGATGGAAGTAATGCGAGTATAAGTGGCTGGGGAATGGCTGGGAGAAGGAGGGAGGTGAGAAGACAGGAAGAAATCAGTAGGATAGAAGTTGTGGAAGCAATGAAGAAAGTTAAATTAGGGAAAGCCCCAGCAATTGATGGAGTGTGTGGTGAAATGCTGAAGCATGGGGGAGAGATAGTAGTAGAATGGATGTGGAAGATGTGCAGATTGGCCTGGGAGGAAGGTAGAGTCCCGGAGGATTGGAAGTCAGGTATAATTATTCCCTTGTACAAAGGAAAAGGGGAAAAAGAAGTGTGTGGTAATCATAGGGGCATTTGTCTTCTTAGTATAATAGGAAAAGTGTATGGTAGGATACTTATTGACAGAGTTAGAAAAAGAACAGAGAAATTAGTTGGAGAAGAACAGGGAGGCTTTAGGAAGGGAAGAGGTTGTGTAGATCAGATATTCATTCTTAGATCTTTAGTGGAAAAGTTTCTAGAGAAGGGAAAGAAGTTGTATGCAGCTTTCATGGATTTGGAGAAAGCATATGACAGGGTGGATAGACAAGGATTGTGGAAAGTGTTAAGAATATATGGAGTAGATGGGAAGTTGTTGAATGCTGTGAAGAGTATGTACGATGGTGCGACGGCTGCAGTGCGTGTGGATGGTAAACTAAGTGAATTTTTCTCTTTGAAAGTTGGGTTGAAACAGGGATGTGTCATGTCTCCATGGTTGTTCAATCTGTACATGGATGGGGTAATAAATGAGGTACAAGGTAGGGTAGTGGATGTTGGAGAGGATAGTGTTTGGAAACTCCCTGTACTGTTGTTTGCAGATGATACTGTGTTGTTGAGTGAAGACGAAGGGGAACTGCAAGGCTTGGTGGATGAGTTTGGGAGAGTGTGTAAGAAACGGAATCTAAAGGTGAATGTAGGGAAGAGTAAAGTGATGGTCTTTGAGAGAGGTGAAGTCAGTGAATGTACAGCGAGGTTGAATGATGAGGAATTGGAAAATGTGAGTACGTTTAAGTACTTGGGTAGCGTGATGAGTAAGGATGGAGGTTTGCAGGGTGAAGTGCTTGAAAGGGTACAGCAGGGAAGAAAGGTTGCTGGTTCTTTGAAAGCAGTGATAAGAAACAAGGAAGTGAGCATGGAAGTGAAAAAGCTACTACATGACAGTACTGTGATACCAACTCTAACATATGGAAGTGAAGCTTGGACGTTGTTGGAAGGACATAAGTGAAGAGTGAGAGCAGTGGAAATGAGTTATTTAAGAGGAGCCTGTGGAGTCACATGGAGAGACAGGCTGACGACTGAGGATATAAAGGAGCGTTGTGGTGTGGATGTGGATGTGATAGGAAGCGTTATGAGGAACACACTGAGGTGGTTTGGCCATGTGGAGAGGATGGAGGGTGAAAGACTGACGAAGAGAGTGTATGTGAGTGAAGTGGAGGTGGGAAGAGGGAGGGGGAGGCTGAGGATGAGATGGAGGGATGGGATGGAGAGGTATATGAGAGAAGGGGGTGTGAGTTGGGAGCAGGGCAGTGAAATGCCGGGGGACAGGGCAACTTGGAAGCGATTTGTTTGTGGTCACCCCAAACGGGATTGAGGCATCTGGCAATAGATAGATAGACAGATAGATGTCTCCTCATTTCCTTCTCTCCTGTAGTGTTAGTAGATTCAGATTTTCTAGTCTTTCTTTGTAGGTTAGATCCCTTAAACTTGGTGCTTATCTTGTAGCTGCCATTTGTATTTTTTTCAGTCATATTTATGTTTTTTGAGATGAGGATTCCGTACTACTGATGCATACTCCAGAGTTGGTCTGATGAATGATGTTATTATCTTCCTCAGCATGTCTTCATTTATATATGTGATTGCTATTCTCATATTAGCAAGCAATGTATACATGTGTCATACCTTCTCACTGATGTGGTCATCTGGAGATAGTCTGTTATTGATAATCACTCCAAGGTCCTTTTCCCTTTCTGATATATGTAGGGTTGATCTTCCCAACTTATAATCCCAATCTGATCTTTGCTCACTTTCACCAAACTTAATTATACATGACGCATGTCCACATTAAATTCCATTTGCCAATTATTGCTCCATTGTGTGTGTATGAGGGGAGGGGGGGGGAAGAAGAAACCAGAGGCCAGTGACTATCCATGTTGTAGGAATAGCTCCATTCCATTGGCTGAAAACTATGTAGTATTAACTCAGAATTTTCCACCCACAGAAGAAGTTCAAGCCCCTGGATCTGCGGCCCAAGAAGACCCGTGCCACCTGATGCAGCCTGACAGTGGCAGATGAGGCGCCTCAAACCAAAGACATCAAGAGGTGAATTTTCCACCCCACAGGTATGCCGTCAGGCATAAATAAATGTCGGAATGTTTATTTTTTAACCCCCATCGAACTGTTTTTAATTTTCCCTGAAGAGTTAGATGGCAGCAATTTTGTAAGAATGTTAGATGACTGCAGTTGTGTAAGAATGATAGGGAATGTTTAATTATGTGTATCTCTTGTCATTTTTCATCCCACAGTGAAAAATAAATTTCCTACCATGTGAAATACTGTATATGTTTTAGTGTCCAGAGTCATACCACAAGCTGCTTTTGCAGGCTTAACACATCTCTGTGATTCATTCTCATTGCATCTCAGCAACTTTTTGTATGCAACTAATAATGAAGAAAATGATGCAGGAGAATATTGAGTTGCAAAAAGGAAGATAAATCACTGACAAAAAGGAGCTACAGTGCCCACCATACAGCTTATAATGTGGCCTCTTGTAGGCTGGGTCATCCACTCATGTGATAGTTTTCTTTGCTATTTACATCTTACGCATATAGATTAGTCACTTACAGGAGCAGCCTAGCATGGACTAACCTAGCTTAAGTTTTCCCTTCATATGCTCTTTGTTTTTCCAGTTTTCTGCAGTTATCCTTTCATGTTTTTTGTTTATGTTGCGTTCAGCCAGTCTTCTGCAGTTAATCTTGCTTCTTCATAGTTACGTTCTTTGTTTTTTCAGGTTTCTGTAGCTGTACTTTCATGTTCTTTATGTGCTGTGTTCTGTCAGTGTCATATTGTATGTTTATGAGTTTTTTTTCTGCTAACCTTCTCTTATGTTCTTTATGTGCTTTATTTTGCCAGTTTATGTGCTTTTGTTTGTCAACCTTCTTCAGTTATCCTCAGTTATGTTCTTCTCTTGACTTAGTACTTAGCCAGTTTTTTTAATCATGGCCTGTACTCTAGGTAGTTAAGGCAGCTCCCTAACACCTCTTCCCGAGTACAGTAATTTCTCGATATACGATACCCTGGCTTAACAATGGGGGTAGAAATACCACCAAACCCCGCCCAACAATGGCTAAATCCTGGTTTAATGATGGGTTTTGATTTTTTTATTGATTCTGATGATACCTTAGACTAAAATTGTGTGTTTAGGTTGATTTATAAACTGTTTTTAGACTTAGATTAATGTGTTTTAGCCATAGGTGGGGTGAACATTCATTTTGGGATCCAGTTTACTAAGCTTGATTTTGCCAGACATATTTGATGATTTTCAGATTTTATTTGTTAGTTTTAGTGAGTCATTTACAGGTGTTAGTTTTAGGTTAGCTTCCTTGATAGTGTTAGGCCATTTAGATTGGCTTTAAACTTGTTTTTGGGCTCATTTGGGTGGGTTTTGGGCTTGCTTTTTGGGAAACCCAAGGCTAGTAAACAGTCCACATTGAAATACATGTTAAAAGTACCCTGATATACAATACCCTGCCTCACGATGGGGTTTTACCTAACCAATTAGATCGATGACGATTGACGATGCGTTGGGCGTTGGCAGACAGTCGCTTCTCTCCCGCGGATTGGGGTAGATGATGTTTGCCAGCGGGGAGGATGATTGATTTGGAGGGCAAAGAGAGAAGAGAATGACCTATGCATGGAAAGGATGCGAGAGATGAAGGAGGAAGAGAGGTAATTAAGAGAGAAAAATGGAAAGAGGAGGAAAGTCGTAAGAGAACAAATGACAGGGGGGGGGGAATTGGAGTTTTATATATTTATTTATTTTTATTTTTTTTATTAGAGATGAGTTACAAAACACCTTAAAACAGGAGGATCAACCATACTTAGCCACATTTTCTCTAAGCTGAGGAAGGAAGTGGTTCACCCACACACATCGTTCCTTTTACACAACCATCACATCCAACACCACTTCTATACCTTCTTCATTCCCTACCACTGTCATCTACAACCACACACACCCACATACACACAGTTAAATGGCCGAAACAAAACACAAAAAACGGGGCAGCGATAATCTATAGCGTGAAATTCAAACTGAACGCTGTCCTTTCCTCCCTACCACCCCCACTGTATTTGGTTTGTTTACATCTGACGGTCTATCTATCTATCTATTGCCAGAAGCCTTAATTCCGTAAGGGGTGGCCACAAACAATCGCCTCCATGTCGCCCTGTCCTCCGCCATTTCACTGCCCTGCTTCGAGCTCACACCCCTGTCTCATATACCTCTCCATTCCATCCCTCCATCTCATCCTTGGCCTCCCCCTCCATCTGGCTGCCCCATCTGCCACCAGTCACTTCCACAGCCACATTACCTTCAGTCTTTACTACCCCTACCAAAACCACCACCTTTCCCTACCACAACTACCAAAATCACCACCACCAGCTTTCCGTACTGCCACCACACCCACCACAAGCCTAAACACCCGACTAATCAACACGTGTCCCAGCCGCGGTTTCACATCATTAACCAACAGCAAAAATCACACGATCAGACAATTACTGGCCAAACCTATTCCTAGTTGCGTGGTGAAGGAGCGAGGACCCGACTGGCTCGTGCAGTGATCCTGGCAGAGAGAGAGAGAGAGAACAATCGGTAGGACCTGAGATGGAAAGCTATGGGTTGGAATTGCTCGCTGCTGCAACTTGAACCTAGCTGTAATTCTGAGTCCTGTAGTGTCATCACCTTTTTTGTAAATAACAGAACAGAGGAAGGAAAAACAAATGAATGGAAAAAAAAAAAAAAAAAACATTACAGGTACATGAGAGACCAAGAATGAGATGGAGGGATGGAGTGGAGAGGTATATGGGAAAGTGCGATGTGAGCTCGGAGCAGGGCAGTGAAATGGCGGGGGCAGGGCGACATGGAAGCGATTTGTTTGTGGCCACCCCTTGCGGGATTGAGGCGTCTGGCAATAGATAGATAGATAGATTACAGGTGTCCTCCATTCACAGGCAATCTGTAACAGTTAGACTTGACCAGCTGCAGGTGGAAGTTTGGGGGACACAACTCTGGGAAAGCGAGTTCCAAAGAGATGCAGTTCGGGGAATAAAAGGATTCTGATAGGCTGAATTTTTAATGTATGGCTGTGTGACATTCTAGTCACGAGCGCTACCAGATACCCGTGTAGCACAGGGGAAGGCATGGAGAGGTGGCACCATGGATGCAACTTCGTCTGAGCATTTGCCATAAAAGTCTCTGTAAAATAATGCAAGGGAGGCAACATTCCTTCTTACCTGTAGGGGAGGTAGTTTATTTGTAATAGCAGGGTTATTAATAATTCTAACAGCTTTGTTCTGAATTTTGTCCAGTTGTTTTAGCACAACCTCCCCACATCCATTCCACAAGGGTGAGCAATATTCCAACTGAGGGCGCACATGACTCTTGTAAATTATAGCTAACTGCTCGTCAGTGAAGAAGTTACGGACTCTGTACAATTCTCCGTTGCAATATTTTGTGTTCATTGCACCTTCATATTGTGTTGTCTGCAGTTTGTATTTTTGTGATGTCAATACATACTGCATGAATAACATACAAGAATGCATTAACTATCCAGATATTGAAATAAATTGGTAAGTTACAGATATTAGGGAGTTAGCATGTATGTTAAGCAGATTTCTGGAGAGTGATTGAAGGGAGGATTGACAGAAAATGAGAGAGAGAGAGAGAATAAAGTTGTTTGGGCTTCTCTGCATCCTTCTTTTTTGTTGTCATTTGTGTGTGTGTGTGTGTGTGTGTGTGTGAGAGAGAGAGAGAGAGAGAGAGAATCTGGTGCGGACGTGAGGAAGCCTAGTGACAGGTTTGGGCATCCTTCTTTAAGGAGGAGATACCTTATTTTGAAGTCCAGAGGAGCGTAGGACTTCACTCACAACGAGGGGTCCCAGAGGATGTTGGGACCGATCATCTAGCTTTATCTATTCATCTATAACTGTAACTATCGGTCTGTCTGTGTATCTATCTGTGTACTGTTACATAGCCTATGATTTCATCATCCTTTGTATTATTCTCATGTACAGTATGCTGCATGTTTGATCACGATTCGCCACGTGGCTTCCATAGTGACCAGGCTTGCGTGTTCTACCTCACTCCCCCCTTTTCCCCCTTATAGTAGAGTAAGTCGTTCTTTCTGTTGTTTAGAGCAGGATTGTCAACTCTTTGTCCCCTATGGCTTCATTTGCGCGTCCTTCTTACAAGTTGAATCAAGCTCTGCCGGCCCCCTATATAATGAGCTCAGTCTCTGCATTAGGGCCACGTAGATCTACTCCTCATTTTGTTCACATCTCTGTCCTCCCCTGTATAGTGTATTATTATTGTGAGTGCTCAGGAAGACTCCAGCCATCTAGCTGCTGTATAATTTGAGTATAAGTGTTATTACCATTTTTCTTGTACTGTATAGCCTGAGGCGTTAATTCGCAGGCCTGGTAGGGTTTTTGTGATTCATGTAAAGTTTTTAATGTCAGCCAGTATTAGTAATATTTTGTATCTGTAATAATATTGTATCTTGCTTTAACTGAGCATTATTCGGTTGTAATTTTACCTAAGTTTTTTGCTTTGAACCTGGAACTTTGCGGAACAGTAGTGATTTTAGTATTCTCACTTGAAGTGTTCATTATCTCTCTCTGTTCCGTAACAGTGTGTATACAGTGTGTGTGTGTGTGTGTGTGTGTGTGTGTGTGTGTGTGTGTGTGTGTGTGTACAGTGTGTGTGTGTGTGTGTGTGTGTGTGTGTGTGTGTGTGTGTGTGTGTGTGTGTGTGTGTGTGGCGATAATTCAGTCACGCACAATAGCAAAGGCAGACTGAGGAACACAGTTTCAGAGTTAATCAATTGGGCACATGATGGACAGAGAGTACTGGTTAATTCTTACAGTAGAGAGTTGGACAGAAAAGGAATGAGTGTGTGTAGTAAGACGAGTGCTGAAAGTTGGACAGAAAAAGGGTGAGTGTGTAGAAAGACGAGTGCTGTCAGCCAACTGTCTACACATAATCCAAGGTCTAAAGCAACATGAGGGACCCAATCAGGAGTGTATGCCTTATTAATATTGAGGCTAGGCAGGGAGGAGAGTGGAAATTTTGAGAGAGAGAGAGAGAGAGAGAGAGAGAGAGAGAGAGATGAGGGGAACAACGCTCAAATTGTCCCATATTGTTGCATACATATATACATGCGTAAATACAGATACAGACAGACACAGATAGATAAACAGATAGATAGGCTGATAGCAAGACATGCAGATAGACAGACAAACAGACAGACAGGCACATATCGATAGACAGACACTGACAGCAAAATACAGTATATACAAAAACTGACAGACATAAAGATACACAGACCGATAGATATAGATATAGGTAGGTAGTAGGGACTGTTACGGAACAGAGAGAGATTATGAACACTTCAAGTGAGAATACTAAAATCACTACTGTCCCGCAAAGTTCCAGGTTCAAAACAAAAGAGTTAGGTAAAATTACAAGTTAAAGTTTAATGCTCAAACTAACAATTAAACATTCAGGACTCATAAGGATAATGTAATGGCAAAACAGGTTACATATATGGTTAACTGCAATAGCCTCTATTAACACGAATTTAGCAAGAACAAATTTATCTAAGTCAGCCCTGATAAATGAGAGAACCGGATAATGCTCAGTTAAAGTAAGATATAATATTATTACAGATACAATATATTACTAATACCGGCTGACATTAAAAACTCTACATGAATCACAAAAACCTTACCAGCCCTACGAATTAACGCCTTAGGCCATACAGTACAAGAAAAATGGTAACAAGTAACAACACTTATTTTAAATTATACAGCAGCTAGATGGCTGGAGACTTCCTGAGCACTCACAAAAATAATAATACACTATACAGGGGAGGACAGAGATGTGAACAAATTGAGGAGTAGATCTAAGTGGCAATTAATGCAGAGACTGAGCTCATTATATAGGGGCCGGCAGAGCTTGATTCAACTTGTAAGAAGGACGCGCAAATGAAGCCATAGAGGACAAAGAGTTGACAATCCTGCTCTGAACAACAGAAAGAACGACTTACTCTACTATAAGGGGGAAAAGGGGGGAGTGAGGTAGAACACGCAAGCCTGGTCACTATGGAAGCCACGCGGCGAATCGTGATCAAACATGCAGCATACTGTACATTAGAATAATACAAAGGATGATGAAATCATAGGCTATGTAACACCTCCCCACAAAGAAAAAGAAATTTGCAAAGGAAATTTCTTATTACTCTAAAACAATCTGTCTAAAGTCTAGAGAAGCAATCTGCAATAACATTTTCTTTCCTCTTGACATGTTGTATGTCTAATGAATACTCCTGAAGAAGTAGATTCCATCTTTTCAATCTCTGATTTTTATCTTTAAACTTACTAAGGAATTTCAGTGGGTTATGATCGGTATAAATGACTATGGGGTCAAAACCAGAACACAAATAAAATGAAAAATGCTGTAAATCCAAAATCAAGGCCAAAAGCTCTTTCTCAATAGTTGAGTAGTTCTTTTGAGGTGGAGTGAACTTCTTATTGTAATAAGATACAGGGTGTTCAATACCCTGATCCTCCTCTTGCAGCAAAACAGCCCCAGCTCCTGTATCACTTGCGTCAACATCTATCTTACAAGGCTTAGCAAAATTTGGAGTAGCGAGCACTGGCTGACTTAATAGGATAGCTTTAAGTTTACTGAAAAGGATTCACAGTTATCGGTCCAGACAAATTTAACTCCCTTTTTCAGTAGGTCTGTAAGTGGTGATACAAGAATTAAAAAGTTAAGAACAAATCTCCTGTAATAACCTACCATTCCCAAAAATCTTTGTAGCTCTTTCCTACTCTTAGGTCTGGGAAGATCACTTATAACCTGAACCTTAGCTCCTGGTGGTGCAACGTGTCCATCACCAATTATGTACTCAAGGTACTGAATTTTACCTTGACCAAACTTACACTTTGATAAATTAGCTACAAGATTAGCCTGAACCAAACGCTCAAGAAATTTACTGACATGGCATAGGTGATCTTTCCAGTTGTCACTGAAGATTAATACAGCATCAATGTAAACAACACACCCTGCCAAACCCTCTGTTACAACATTCATGAGCTTCTGAAAAGTGGCTGGTGCATTCTTCATACCATATGGCATTACAGAACATGCAAAAGTCTTTCCTAGTGTTACAAAACATGAGATCGCCCTAGCACGTTCAGTCATAGGTACTTGC
Source organism: Coenobita brevimanus (assembly GCF_032717465.1). NCBI lineage: Eukaryota > Metazoa > Arthropoda > Malacostraca > Decapoda > Coenobitidae > Coenobita > Coenobita brevimanus. The sequence continues at coordinate 7,213,261 of NC_137004.1, read as the reverse complement.
CAGTATCCCTTTAACAAATCAAACTTACTTATGCACCTAGCCTTTCCGATCTTGTCTATGCAATCTTCCACGCGAGGGAGAGGGTAAGTGTCTGTTTTAGTTATCTGATTAACACGTCTGTAGTCGATGCAAAGCCGCTGTGACCCACCTGGCTTAGGGACTAGAGTGACAGGAGAACTCCACTCGCTCTGACAGGGCTCAATCATCTTGTGGTCCAACAGGTAGCCAAGCTCCTTCTGGATGAGAGGAACTTTCACTGGGTTCACACGATAAGGAGGCAGTTTAATTGGCTTGCGTCTCCAACATTGACATCATGCATCAACACAGTGGTTCTTCCTGGAGTGGCACGGAACACTTGCGGGTACTCCTGCAGTAATGTCGAAAACTCCTGCCTTTCCTCGGGAGCTAGATGAGAAAGCTTAGTCTGGAGGTCATTCATGATATCACGATTCTTCCCCAAACTATCACTCAGGCTCATACTGCATGGGAGAACTTCACTTGCAGACTTGGGTGGAACAGCTACAGTGCAGACTGGGTTATTTTCGTCCCGCCTGTGATATAACTTTAGCATGTTGATGTGACAAAGTTGCTTGTTCTTTCTACGATCTGGTGTGGCGATGACATAGTTGACATCATTGAGTTTCTTCTCCACGAAATAAGGACCACTAAACTTGGCTTGAAGAGGTTGCCCATGCACTGGTAGCAGAATCAAAACCTGATCTCCTGGCTGAAAGAGGCGTAACCAAGACTTCTTATCATACCAAGTCTTCATCTTCTCCTGAGCAACTCCTAAATTTTCTCTCGCCAGCTGTAAAGCAGTGGATAGCCGTTCTTTGAACTTCATCACATACTCCAGCAGGTTGACGTCATCTTCCTCCGACAGCCAGCATTCCTTGAGTAGCTTAAGGGGTCCTCTTACTTCACGGCCAAACAGTAGTTCAAAGGGTGAGAAGCCCAGTGATTCATTTGGAGATTCTCTTGCGGCAAATACAACGAATGGAAGACGTTTATCCTAGTCTTTCTGATGTTCCAAACAGTATTTCCTGAGCATCGATTTGAGTGTTTGATGATATCTCTCCAACGCTCCTTGGATCTGGGGATGGTAAGCTGAAGACGTGATCTGGGTGATGCCCAACTTTTTCAGAGACTGCTTGAAAACATTCGACATGAAATTACTTCCCTGGTCTGACTGTATCTCCTTGGGCAGACCAAACTTTGTGAAGAACCCTAGCATTTCCTTAACCACGTTCTTTGCTGAGATATTTCTCAGTGGAATGACTTCAGGATAACAAGTAGCCATATCAATCAGGGTCAACACATAAGAAAAACCTGAAGAAGTCTTAGGAAGAGGGCCCACAATATCCACCAACACACGGGTGAATGGCGCCTCAAAAGGAGGAATGGGAACTAGAAGGTGCAACCTTTTCGGTCTGATTACACTTCCCCACAACTTGACAGGTGTGACAAGACTTACAATACCAGGAAACATCCCTGAAGATACCTGGCCAGTAGAAGTGTTTCAAAATGCGTGCCACAGTCTTCCTCACTCCAAGGTGTCCTGCCAAACTGGAATCATGAGCCACTCTAATGATATCCTGCCTACAAACACGAGGGATGACAACTTGATGTACAACCTCCCATTCACAGTCGGTTGATGCTGTTGGGGGTCTCCACTTTCTCATAAGTACTCCTGACTTTATATAATAACAAGTAGAAGCACCAGCTGACTCTTCCTCACTGCAAGCAGAGTTAGCTAGACCTTTCAACTCAGGGTCAGCAACCTGCAACTCAACCAACTCTTGACGAGACAAATTATCAACACTGCGGGGTACTGCCTCATCTGGTGAGTGGTCCAAATTAGCAAGAAAAGTGTCAGCTAGGATAACATCATCATCATTATCCTCTAAGTCACCAGTAACTTTAGACTCAGCCCTAGTGATAGCACATGCAGAGAACACCTCAGGGATATCACAATCCTGGGCTGCAATCACTGGTTCACTAGACAACTGAGGAGCTGGACACACTTGACTTCCACCAATATCATTTCCAAGTAAGAAAGTTACACCTGACATTGGGAGTGTCTCAACCAACTCAACCATAACGGAACCATTAACAAAACCAGACTCTAAATTCACTCTGCACAGAGGGACAGAGAAGTAATTATTCCCTACACCTTGTAAGATTACAGTTTCATCAGAGGAATTAACATTAGAGCCTAGAACACTGGTCAGCATAAGGGATTGGCAAGCACCTGTATCACGATATATTTTAACTGATTTCCTGTCATTATTGTCCAGAGGACTGACAAAACCATCAGACAGGAAATTAGCACATGAACTCTTGAGAGTGTCACCCACGTTACTGCTCAAACGAGGAGCTTCATCATGAGAATTTAATTTACCCCTCAAAGCAGGTTCAGTTAACTCGGTTAAAGAATTCTGGGAACTCTCAAGGGTGGACACTAGACCAATTGACTGAATATTTAAAGACTCCTTTTTGTTCACATCACGCTGTCTCCTGAAACATTTCTCCTTAGTATGACCAAGCTTACTACAATAAGTACATTTACTTTTCTGAAATCTAGAGGTGGAGCTGGTATTTACTTCCTGAGAAACATCATCTTTATTCTCTTTCCTGTTACCTGTACTCTGAGTAGAGGCAACGTACTTACTCTCAGCTTTCCTTTTTTCTTTAGAATATCTCTTGTGAGTGAGAACATATTCATCAGCTAAAACTGCAGCATCAGACAAATTATCTGTTCTTTTCTCGTCAAGATATAGGCTTACATCTTTATCAATACACCTTTTGAAATCCTCCAGCAAAATCATCTGCTTAAATTTATCAAAATCAGAATTTACATTCTTAGAATTTAACCACTGCTCTAACAGATCTTCTTTGATTTTTGCATACTCAACATGGGATTGCTTATCTTGCTTGTAAGTTGTCCTAAATTTTACTCTATAGGCTTCAGGAACAAGCTCATAGGCCTTAAGAATCAAGCTCTTAACTACATCATAATTATCAGATTGATCCTGAGGCAAAGATGCATAAGTTACTTGAGCTTTACTGGTGAGAACGCTCTGTAGGAGTACTGGCCAATACTTTTTGGGCCAATTAAAACCTGTAGCTACCCTCTCAAACAACTGAAAATACTTTGTTAAATCAGATTCATTAAAAGGAGGGACAAGTTTAACATTTTTAGCCACATCAAAATCATCAGAGCTAGATGATCCAGTTCCACCTTGTTTCACGCGATACTCATGGTCTGCCTGAATCCTAGCAAGTTCAATTTGTGCCTGAGCCTGTGCCTGTGCCTCCTGAATACGAGCCTGAGACTCAGCCTCCTTAGCATTTGCCTAAAACTCAGCCTCCTTAGCACGAGCCTGAAACTCAGCCTCCTTAGCACGAGCCTCCTGCAGGGCTAGCTGTAACTTAGCTATTTCAATCTGCGTTTGCTCATCTGGAGGAGCTACATTAAACAAGCTTTTATTAATCATGTCAACAATTTGATCTTTAGAATGATGAGAGCGAAAAGCAATTCCCAATTGTTGAGCAACAAGCTTAAGTTCATTCTTTGTTCTGTTTTCTACATCACACACTGTTTGCACATTTGACAAAAAATCTTTGGCTTCATCAAGAGTAGTAATAGTAGACATCATGAATAAATCACAGTCACAAAATATCAAGCAATATCCTTATGATAATATCCTGAATATCCTGGCGAGGTTGCCAAATTTATGTTATGTAAGAGAGAGAGATAATGAACACTTCAAGTGAGAATACTAAAATCACTACTGTCCCGCAAAGTTCCAGGTTCAAAACAAAAGAGTTAGGTAAAATTACAAGTTAAAGTTTAATGCTCAAACTAACAATTAAACATTCAGGACTCATAAGGATAATGTAATGGCAAAACAGGTTACATATATGGTTAACTGAAATAGCCTCTATTAACACGAATTTAGCAAGAACAATTTTATCTAAGTCAGCCCTGATAAATGAGAGAACCGGATAATGCTCAGTTAAAGTAAGATATAATATTATTACAGATACAGAATATTACTAATACTGGCTGACATTAAAAACTCTACATGAATCACAAAAACCTTACCAGCCCTACGAATTAACGCCTTAGGCCATACAGTACAAGAAAAATGGTAACAACACTTATACTCAAATTATACAGCAGCTAGATGGCTGGAGACTTCCTGAGCACTCACAAAAATAATAATACACTATACAGGGGAGGACAGAGATGTGAACAAAATGAGGAGTAGATCTAAGTGGCAATTAATGCAGGGACCGAGCTCATTATATAGGGGCCGGCAGAGCTTGAGTCAACTTGTAAGAAGGACGCGCAAATGAAGCCATAGAGGACAAAGAGTTGACAATCCTGCTCTGAACAACAGAAAGAACGACTTACTCTACTATAAGGGGAAAAGGGGGGAGTGAGGTAGAACACGCAAGCCTGGTCACTATGGAAGCCACGCGGCGAATCGTGATCAAACATGCAGCATACTGTACATTAGAATAATACAAAGGATGATGAAATCATAGGCTATGTAACAACACACAAACACACACACACACACACACACACACACACACACACACAAAGTATATTGTGGTGTTTTTCATTTGCCTAGGCCAAGATAGTCGTTTTTTTGTAGCTGATTTCCCTTAGTTCTGTGAAAGAACTAGGCAAACCAACAGCTCTACGTCATTTCCATACCATTTCTTCATGACTAGCACCATTCTAGTGTTAACCCCTTGTCACAACACAGTTTAAGAAAGATATTGCAAATTTTATGCCAGGTTAGAGTGAACAGGGTATAGTAGTGATGCTGCAACACACGTATATTAAACTTTGTCCTCTTGTTTACAGGTAACTCCACACGCAGTTCTTAGGTCACGGCCAGCGTAACTAAATGGCAGGCCAGAGATGGAATAAGAGGATGAGGTACACATAGAACAACAGAGATAATACTCGCAGATCCACCGAGCTGGGACGGAACAAGCTAACAACCAAAGGATCGGAGTGGAGACAGGTCAGAGGGGTCCTTATCCTGCAGTGGTGTGTCACAGGCTGATGATGATGATGATAGTGTTGTCGGAGATGTTGGTGATAATGATGATAGTGATGCTGCTGATGATAGTGATGTTGAAACTCCTGAACCAACTAACTGGACCGAGATTATGGTGATTGTAATGATGAAGCGGTTGGGATAATGATGATGATGATGATGAGACTTATGTAGTAACTCCTTAATATGGTTGTGATGATTGCTGCGCTTGACGCTGTTGCTCCTGGCGATGATAACGATGATAATGATGACAATTACGACAACGATGATGATGATGATGGTGACGGCGACGATCTTCATGTCTATGGCTGAGTCACATCTTTTCTCTTCAAATGTAGTTGGTGATTACGTGTAGGAGTGAGAGAGAAAAAATGTGTGTGTGTGTGTGTGTGTGTGTGTGTGTGTGTGTGTGTGTGTGTGTGTGAAGTGCGTGCGTGTATGTAGTGTATGTGTATGAAGTGTGTGCGTGTGTGTATGTAGTGTGTGCGTGTGTGTATGTAGTGTGTGCGTGTGTATGTATGTATGTACGTATGTAGGTGTATACACGTTATCTTAAAGCTCTAGGTTTTCATACAATACGGCAAGTTAGAGAGACAGACAGACAGACAGACAGAGGAAGGCCGCTGACTGACTGTGTGTGTGTGTGTGTGTGTGCGTTTTTGAATAGTCACCCATCCAGGGAGAGAGAGAGAGAGAGAGAGAGAGAGAGAGAGAGTGTGTGTGTGTGTGTGTAATTCACCGGGTCGGTCAGGATCACTTGATGGTCGTGATCGTCAGCTTTTACCCTCCCGGAAGGGAGCTGAGAGCTCACATAGTCTGATCTATGGGCAAGGCTGTGACCTTCACACACGCACACACCCGTCCCCTTGCTCAAGGGGGGCAGTAACCACCCACTTCGTCAGTGAAACTTTTCGAAACCTGAGCGAGGCGCGAACTCCCGTCCACCAGTTGGCAAGCGAGAACGTTACCACTGCACCAGCGAGCGGTGTGTGTGTGTGTGTGTGTGTGTGTGTGTGTGTGTGTGTGTGTGTGCGCAGTATTTCCCACACACTGAAAGTATTTATATTTTAAGAGTGCAAATGAGGTCAGGGATATCGCTCTTCTTGGCCATACAGATACTAACCACTTACACAATATTCTGAAAAACATACTGGATTCCTAAGGTCACTCACTGGGTTTCAAAAATCATTGTTCACTGTCTCTTTATTTATCGCAAGGAAAGGGATGGATGTGTGTCCGAAATAGTGGCTCAGTTTTGGTCTTCCTCTGGACCGTGAATAATTTAAATGGAGTAATTATCCTTATTTATATTAATTAGTTGTGAGGATGCAACACACGTTTTGTTTACGTTTTATCAGGGCACATCAAAGAGCGGCCATGTCCATCAGCTTCTCACTAATGATTTTCGAACGAGGTGCTACATTCCTCTAAATTTTAGGGACAGTGATGCCACACAGTACCACAAAACGCCATACCATCCCTGCTTGAGGTGCACCAAAATTTTTTCTCCTCAGCTGCTAAACCAATTGTGGCATAGCACAGAATTTTGAAACTGTCATGAAAATTGCCTTCCAGTACGAGTATTACCTTTTTTTTTTTTTCACCAAAGAAGCCAAATATCCACGAACTCCCCCTCCCCCCCAAAAAAAAAATCCGTTTGGCAAGAACACAGTACAAAAGCTGTCTCTGTCTCAGCTGTTAGGCCAGTCATGGCATGTCGTACATTTCTGAAACTCTTGAAAATTTCTTTCCATCGTCTCTTGGCTTTAAAAAAAAAAAAAAAAAAAAAAAAAAAAAAAAAAGTCAAATTTAGTCACGGGCAAAAATACAACCTTGTTTGCTCGGACACGTTTCACACTTGTGGTGAGGGTCCCTATATCTTGGTAACTTCTGAGATAACCCACTTTTGCAGCTCAAGCTGGTGCCTCTTCGCTACTTTTTTTTAAGTGCAATATGATGCTGAGTTCGAGAAAAGTTGCTTAAGCAACACTTATAATTTTTTAAAAGCTTTCCAACGATGTGCTTAGATCTGCTGTACTCCGTGACCTACTATAGTATTTAGAGGGCATCCTGGTTACTAACCCCTAACCATCTACCAGAGTGTAATATTGTGTTCTCGCTCGCTCGCTCAAAATCATAGGACAGATGGGTGTATGACTAGAAAGGGTTGGGTGCAAGACTCGTTTCAGTCACTGTAACACACATGAGAGAATTTCTATAACATTATCTTTCTTCATCCCACGAGTCAGTAGATTAAATCATCATCTTTTCGTCCTTTCCTATGAAATTTCCGTATAAGCTTCTCTAACACTGGATTGCTACTTCTCATATTTTCCTGCCAGTTACAGATGAAAGGTTTGGTAGGAAAGAAAGGATTTTTTTTTTTTTTTTTTTTTTTGCCGATTTCTTTTTTGTCGATTCATACCATTTGGCTGGAACTGAATATAACAGGCTAGCAGACGTATTGTGGTTACTTTGTTTTCCTCCACTCTTATTTCCACGCTCCTAAATTTCTTAGTGACTGCCTATCTCAGTCTCTTGCCTGATCCCTTTCCTCCCCTCTTCCCACCTACTTCCCAACGAACTGTAGACCTTTCTCCCTCACTTACTGCAATCTCTCTCTCTCTCTCTCTCTCTCTCTCTCTCTCTCTCTCTCTCTCTCTCTCTCTCTCTCTCTCTCTCTCACACACACACACACACACACACACACACACACATCTTCCATATCCACAAATCTCCCCACCCATCCATCTCCACCTCACTACGCATCCGTCCCTTTAAACTTTCGCCACCTCACCCTAACTTTACACTATCACCACCTCAACCCTCCCCGACCTGCCTCCATCACTCCTTCACACACATTTTCACTCTCTAACTTTTCCTCTTTCCCCTCAGCCACCAAAATTTCCTTGCCATCCAGTGTTCTTTACTAGCTTTCCTTCAAAGAGTAAAACGACAGAAGTCATGAAAATAGCTAAAGGTTAATGATGACTGTATGTACCATTTCTAGATCCAAACATCTTTCTTAAATTGAATTAAATCGTCTGGCTGTATCGAGAACAGCAGAAAAATCGTTAACGATGAGAACAGTTTAATGTTTACTACTACTCTAGCTGTCAGAACCCCTCCAGCCCCGAAGACGTCTTATATACTTGGTATTCAATTACATCAGACTATTTTATTCAGCTTTAATGGGACCCTTCGGGTTAACCATAGCAATATGGTTGCGTATTTATCTTATTCTTGCTGGAGAGGGGCACCTTTGCGCAATGACATTGCCATAGCTGGCCGGCTTCGCTGCCTGGATACCTCGGCTTACAGTCTCTTGGTTTTACGTTCAGATGAACCTAGGGTTACAACAACAACAACTACTACTACTACTTTTTTTTACAAGTTCCCCTATTGCTACTACTACTACTTGTAGTACTACTATCATCAGTCCTTTTTAATAACCAGACAGCTCAGCTGCCCGGTTATACAAACGTTCCTCATCTCCCTCCCTATCCCCCGAAATGAGGATAACGGACTGCAGGAAGAGGGCAACTTAAGCCAGCTTCCACTGGTTTCACGTTTTAAATAAGCATGGGGCCACAACAACAACAACAGCAACAACAACAACAAGAGTCAGCTTACCAAACCCACTGTAGTGAGGAAGTTAAGCTTTCTCCAACTTGTATTTCCGGTGTACTGTACGAGTATATCCACTCTGCCTCTCATATTCTCAGGCAAACTGTCAAACTCTGTCCCTCACCTCGCCGCTGCCCGCCTCAACTTTCCTACCTCTGCTCCAGCCACCCTCACCATACCCAATAACCCTTCTTCACGCCTTCCTCATTTCACTGCTCGCTTCCTTCAGCCTGCATTACTCGTGTCAAACAACTTTCTGCCTTTATCTCAAAACCTCTCAAACTCTGTCCCTCATCTCAACCACTGCCCGCCTTTAACCTTTCTGCCAGACTACATTACCTTACTCTACGTCATTCCATCACACCTCCCTCCCTCACTTCAATTCACTCTCTCTTTACCTTACTCCACTCAAAACTCACCTTCTGCTTCCCTCACTTTATGGCAAAACTTTTCAATATCCCCCATTATCACCTCATCTCCTATTTTCAGTGCATTCCGAACGAAGGGATCTTTCAATTTTTTTTCTTACTACCTCTGGAAAATTTTAATCAGCTTAAGAAACATCCTCTAGTCTGAAGAGATTTAAATTCCACTGATCACTTCCCTGCTACGATACAGAGTATTAAGTTGGTGAATCCTGAGAGACTGAAAGTAATGAAAGAATTCAAGCACTAAGGTGACACAGCCTCATCAATGACGTTTCCACCCCTTTCAATTATACTCCCACACCATCTTTTACCCACATCACTCATATATACACCCCATCCACTCACACTGTCACATCTTGCCTTCCACACAGCCCCACTCACGTTCCCACCCCATCCACTCACACTGCCACACCTTGCCTTCCACGTAGCCCCACTTACGTCCCCATCCTTCCACTAACACTGCCACATCTTGCCTTCCACACAGCCTCATCATCCACGTCCCTTTCCCTTTGTAGTGTTAAGTAGCATACGTCTTATCTCAACCCTTCCCCTAACACCCGGATACTGCCACACCCTACTCATTCGCCTGATATCTCGCACGCATAACCCTTACACTCTCCGTTTCACATTGACATTCTTTGTTTCACATTTCCACTTTCACATCACATATGCCACTTCTCTCACATACTTAATCCAAACAGGTCTTACTCACAGACAGACACATTTCTTCCAACATACTCGCCTCACATTCACACCCTACCCCTCTCCCTTACACCTTTTTCACCCCTATTCACAAATTCACTACGTCCTTTTCCTCATATGGTCACACTAATCTCCTCAGTCTTATTTGGACAAGAGTCTCTTCCCTCACACTCCTACTTTCCTGACACTCCCTTTCAAAATATAGTTTGCTACATTCTGACATTCTTATCTTCAGAGCAAGTCATCCTCATCCTTACCTTTACATGGATAACTTCCCATCCCTGCCCCCTCCTCTAACTCACACCCGACCTCACACCCTCAAATTCTTCCTTCTTACATTCAAACTCTTCCAAGCTCCTTCATATTTTTCATACACACATGTTTTTCATACACACACTCACATGATTTTTCTTTCTTTCTTGCTCTCTCTCTCTTCCTCATAGAAATTTCCCTCTCACACTCACTTCTCCCTGTCCTCGCGTCCTCCCTCTCTCCCTCACACTCTCCCATTCTCCCTCACAACTTCACTCAAATCCTCATTCTCTTCCTGACGCACTTCCCTTGCTCCGTTACATGTTCTTGACCCCTTCCCACTTCACACTCACACCTTCCCTTTCCCCCTCACTTCCTCTCTCTCCCACTCACACTCTCTTCTCCCCCCCCCTTCCTCATACCCTCTCTACCACACGCCTTGCCTCTCTCCCTCACACCTCCCGCTCACCCCTTCACACCTTCTCTCTCTCTCTCACATCCTGCCTCGCCCATCACACCTTCCTGACACCCGGGACAAGACAAAAAACAGTGATTGGCGTGGCCGGATGGGGAGCACGGACGGGGTCTTTTGTTTGTGCCGATGCATTGCCAATTTGCTCAGCCCTTTCAGTCATCTTTTGTTTTGGCTTTCAATTAGAGGATTTCAGCGACGATCAGTCCAGCATTTTCACCTGACAATGGAAAAAGAAGGGGGAGTTTGGACTATAGCCCCCCCCCCCCAAAAAAAAAGCACTCAGGACTATAGACAAAGAAATTAAAGCGACTGTAGCCTCCCCCCCCAAAAAAAAAAAATAAATAAATAAAAAAAATAAAAAGTGACTCGAGCTTATAAGAAAAATAAAAGACTATGCTTTACATGTCAAAAAGGTGACAGTCGATTATAATCTAGAAAAAAAAAAAAGCAAAAGTAGGAGCAAAAAATGAACAATAAGTGAAAAAAAAAAAAAATGACTACGGCTGTATGGGAAACACTGCTGAGTGTTTGTGAATAATGACTATGTACGGATTCTGAGCAAATAGTAAAGAAAACTAACTACTGGCTATGTGCATAACAGTGGCCAGACTATATACGTAACTGAAGACCATAAATCCAAAAGAATAACGCAGTGCAGACTATTAGAATAAGATGAAAAAAATGAATGCCATATGTGAAAAAAGTGAATCTGGGCTAAATATACATATTAAAAAAAATATTAATAATTCAGTGCAGACCATGAGAGAAAGTAACGTTGGAAAATCAGACATTATAACAGATAAAACAGAAAAATCTACATTTGAAAGAAAACCCTGCTTAGTGGAAAAACGCATATAACAAAACATGACTCAAAAACTGAAAAAAAAAGAAAGCTATGAAACGAAAAGAGGCAGTGAAAAACCTTCGATTTACACGTGACAGAGAGAGAGAGAGAGAGAGAGAGAGAGAGGCAAACTGGCTCCATATCCATTGCTGCCATAATGAACATAGCATGGAAAGTAAAGGGGAAAAAGAACCGTCTCTCTCTTTTGGCGAACTGTGTACTTTCGTAATGAACTTCTCCCCCCCTGCCACGCTAATATCCGAAATGGCTTAAAAGTCTGCCATTGTCACTCCTGTCTCTACTCTCTCTCATACGAGGACGCTAGTGGGCTTCTTGCAAAAAAATGAAACGAAAAGGCTGCTGACAAAAACTGAAAAAAATAAGAGTAGCCAACATATTACATAGTCGAATTTATTCCTTTTAGACAGAACTTGTTTTTTTTTTTTTTAATGCAACAATATCACTAGGGGCGGCCATGTCACTGTCGGTCTATCTGTCGTCTGTTTGTCTGTCTGTCTGTCTGTCTGACTAGCTGAATAGCTCTGAATATACGGTATCCGTCTGCCTGTAATTTTTTGTATATGATGTTCTGTATATGTCTCTTTGGTCATCTGTCTCTCTGTTATCTTCTAACGATGTTTATTTATTGTTTTTGCCTATTTTCACCTCTCTGTACGTCTACCTATCTATCCATCCTCTATCACTCTGTTCATTTATCTATTTGAACCATTCAGAACACTAATCTATCTGAAAATCTCTATCCGTCCCCAGGCTCCCCCTTAGCAGCACCTCAGAACCAGACCGGCAGGGGACTGGATCCCCTTGGAGACAAAAGAAGAAAAAAAGAAAAGAAACATGTTGGGAGAAAGAAAAAGAAAAACCTCCACCCCAAACAGACCTGTCTTCGCCTGCTCTCTCTCTCTCCAAGAAGAAAAAAGAGAAGAAAGAAACATGTTGGGAGAAAGGAAAAGCCTCAACCAAACAGCTCTCTCTCTCTCTCTCTCTCTCTCTCTCTCTCTCTCTCTCTCTCTCTCTCTCTCTCTCAAACACTGGCTTCCTGGGGGATCTCACCTTACTTGCATCCATCTAACGGCGATGGACTAGACACGTTGACAACCTTTCCCATCTATTCTATTAACCCCTAAAAGACGGGTGTCCGCATATACTGTCCGAGGGTACTAGGGGCATAAAGACGAATGTCCGCATATGCGGCCACGTCCCCCCCCCCACACTCACCCCAGCCACCTCATCCCCCTACCACCACACTCACACACGATCCCCCGTCCTCCCCACAGCCCCAAACCCCCCCCACCCCCAACTCCCACAGCTTCCGCAAGTCCCTCCAGTCCTCTACAGCCCTCCCAACCCTCCCCACTGCCCCCTACCAGCCCTAACTCCCACCACCCCCACCCTCCCCACCCCAATCCCCCATTAACCACCCCCCACGCCCTCCACCATCCACCCCCATGCCCCCACTACCCCACCATTCCCCAACCACCCCCACTCCCCCACAATCCCCCCACCACCCCCAATGTCCTACCTCCCCTTACCTACGAACCCCACATCCCCACCCCCATAACTACCCCTCCTCTCCAACCCCCACTGACATCCACATTTCCTACCCACCCCCCACACCTCTACTCACCACCCAACTCCCCTCGCCACCCCCCACCCATTACCCCACACCCACACTCCACCTCCCCTAACCACCCAGCCCACCCCCCTCTGCACCACCCCACAACCCCCACATCATCCTTCCCACCCCTCACCACCAACTCCAACAAAACCCCTACCATATCGTACCCACAAGTGTGCCTGTCCTGAGTGTGTCAAAACATTCCGATGCCCATCTTTTAAGGGTTAAGAAATGCAAGTAAGTTTAAATCTCTTCTGCGTAAGAGAGAGGCTGTTGAGCGGTGTTATATAATTTGGTGATGATGATGATGGTGACGATGATGATGGTGATGATGATGATGATGATGATGATGATGATGATGATGGTGGTGGTGCTGATGATGAGATTCTTGCTGCTTTCAGGAAGGGATTAGTTAAAACTGGTCCATACTCCACACGGCGCAGGAGGCGTGATAGCACCTATTCCTTCGCGATATATTTTTGCAAGTAACCCCTTAACATTCTCTTCCGCACAGCTTATGCCATTTTAATAGAGATATCCTTTGTATTCTAAGGTCCAACAATCAAAATAAATCGCTGAGGAAATGCCACCGCAAGGTGTTGCTTCCCATTACAGGAGAGAGAGAGAGAGAGAGAGAGAGAGAAAACGTTACCGGAATGAAACCATCCATCCCTGGGTATCGGAATGATAGTGATGATGATGATGATATACATCTATCACCTATACCACTCCCTTTTCCCCGTACTTTGATGCTGGAAAGGGACGCCTTCACGTGGCGGCACCGATATGAAAAGGCGGCTCAACTGCCTGGTTACACAAATGTCACTCAACTACTTTCCTATCCCCGAAAGAAGGATGGTGAACTGCACGAAGACAAATTAAGGCTTACGTCCACCGGGTTGATGCTACAAAACAGAGTGAGGCCTTAACAACAACATTCTCACACTTTATCCCTATTCCACAACACTTAAACAAACCATCCCACTTTACCACACGAAAAACCCACAAGATCCCCTTGGTTTTATGGGCCTTGCAAGATCCCTTACCTGATCGTATGCTGGTGCAATAAGAAAAGATAAATAATAAATAAACTCTAAATGATAACCTTCAGTATCAATACTGAGCACTACTACAGACTGTATGACTGAGTAAGGCTGATTTGGGATGGTGTGAAGGTCTTGTTGTAGTAATCATTCCTTCCGCTGTTTGAAACGCCACCGTAACACTGTTTTCGGAAGGTGATATACTGTAAACAAGCATAAATATAATAACATGCAGCTTCACTGCAAAAGATATTATATCGTTTTTTTGTCTCAGTACTTTTTCCGTATATTTCTTCAAGTATCAAAATTTACGTCAACTTGGAAAGGAAAACATTCACATCAATCCTGCATAACTGCAGCAGACACACACACACACAAAAGTAGAATGATTTTAAAGTAAATTGAATTAGATCTGCAGCAATCTTTAGTATGAGGATCATCACAATTTTGAATACATTCGCCCAGTGGATATTACCTACAAAATGTAATAAATATTCACAAGAGAACATGCTGATAAACGGTTGAGCAAACCAAGAGGCGGTACGGTATAAGCAAGTAAAGATAGGCTGTTGAGCAAACCAAGAGGCGGTAAGGTATAAGCAAGTAATGATAAAGTTAACCATTATGAGGGCATCGGATACAGACAGTCACGCAAGAGAGGAACTGAGATAACAATGCTGGGCAAATTAATGAAGAAACCTAATCCAGGGCCATTATTTCAGGAACTTCGTGTGATCCGCGGGATACTGGCTGTGTCTCGGCCTCAGTGATACTAATTTCCTGGGAACTTAATAGCATTCTATAAATACCGTCTTCCTGCATTTCTGTTGCCGTGATTGGAGGGGACATATTAAATGGTTCAAGCTTTACTGCAATAGCAATAATACAGTTAAAGTAATATCTGAACTCGTTTCTGTCTTGCCTCCAACTGAGCTAATCTCAACAAGCTTGCATGAATGTGCGGTGAATATTTTTTTTATGGTAATTACATTTTTATTGGCTATAATTAATTCATATTACCTAATGTTTATGACCTGCTAAAAATCTTCCACTTAAACAGTAGCTTCAACACTGATAAATATGCCCAACACAAGCAGACGACGTCACTCTATCTGTCGGGGTGAACTGATACCAGCATAGGCTATACGTTCTCAGATACCTTCAACAAACTAGGGAAACTGGAAGAAATGTGATAGTGTGTAGGGTCAGTGTGTAATGTGGACCAGGGGGTAGAGTGTTGGGATAGTGTATAACGTGAACCATGGGGCAGAGTGTAGGATTAACGTATAACGTGAACCAGGGGGCTGAGTGAGCTGGTCTGTGTCTTATCTACCCACCAGTGAACACCAACGCTAACAACACCAACAAAAAACATTCACCTTAAACACCCTGGACTACAAGGCATACAAGCACTCACCAACATATCAAACTACAGCTACTCACACAATATAATACCCAACATCTGGAAGCATGGCATTATCATCACTATCCCTAAACCCAACAAAGACCCCACGTTACCCTCCTCACATCGCCCCATCACACTCCTCTGCACCCTCTGGTACTACAACTAGTCACATTTCATATTCCTCTAGCCCAATCACAACATGGCTTTAGGCTACTACACTCCACAAACAACCTTCTTACAGACCTTACACAGAGTTTTCGATGGCATGAATTCAGTAGGCCACCACACAGAGCACTCCTAATCACACTAGACATCAGCAAAGCTTTTGATAGCATCCCCCGCCACAACCTTACAAACAAAATACTCAACACAAACATGCACAATAACACGAAAAGATGGCTAGCAAACTACTTAGCAGGCAGATGTGCACACGTAACACTTGCCGGTCAGTCTTCTAACATCAGAAACTTCCCAAACGGCGTCCCTCAAGGATCTGTTTTGTCCCCTACACTCTTTAACCTATACATGCATGACATACCCACACCCCACACACCACAGATACACATAGCTTCCTATGCAGATGATATAACACTTACATGTACGCACGAAAACACAAAACACAGCTGCACACATCATCCAACCTTACCTCAATACACTACACGAATGGTTCACCACAAACAGGCTCAAAACAGCCCCAGCCAAATCTACAGAGACCCTTCTCACAAACTGGACAGCAGAACACAGTCACATCCCACACCTCACCATAAACAACTCTCCCCTACCACACACGCACAAACCCAAAATCCTTGGTGTAACATACAATACATCAATGTCATTTAAACAACACATCACAAACATTAAAAATAAAATAACACCAAAACTCAATGCCTTGAAGTCACTTGCCCATACACATTCGGACACAACAAAGAAACCACCACCACAGTATACAAACAACACATACGTTCAGTGTCGAATTATGCAAGCCCTGCCTGGGCTCCTAACCTCGCCAAAACACACTACAACACTCTACAGACCATACAGAACAAGGCCCTAAAAATAATCACAGGCTGCACAGCTACTACACCCACAGACCACCTACATCAAGAAACCAAAGTTCTCAAAGTCAAGGATCACCTAGATATGAGAGGCACCCAGTTTCTTGCTGCAGCCTCCACAAATCCACAACATCCACTATATTACATGGGAGCACATCCACCCACACCATGGAACATCAGAACAACACAGCACACGATAACATACACAAATACTGTCATCTCTCCCCCCTTGCCCACCTCAGACCAGCTTCCAGAAGCATATCCACACTCAGATCACTCGCCGCTCCATTCAGTCACTTAAAGACAACACAGAGCTGCATGCACGGCCTCCTGACATCCACCCTTCTGAATCCTATCTCCCTCGTGAGGACAGGGTCCACCTGGCCAGGCTGAGATGTGGGCACCATCTAGCCCTCTTAAGCTACCAGAAGAGGCTGGATGACTCTGTCGCCGATGCCTGTCCAGGATGCAACACCCCGTACTATTAAGCACATTATGAAAGACTGCATTGCACACAATCACCTATGCCAGCAACACAATATACACTCTTTGAGAGCTCTGTGGGAAAGCCCGGTCCCGGCCATGGCCTTCCTAAGGGTCTCTGGGCTGCTCGGCCAGACTGCCTAGGGAACAACTACTACTACTACTACACCAACAAAACTCTAAGATAAGATTAATTTCCTTAAATATTTTATTTTGACTACCAGCAGACGATTATTATTTATCTTAGAAATGGCTTCTCACGCTCAAAGGTTAATTTTTAAATTTTCTATGTAGGCATCGTCCATAACTTAAGAGGCTGCGACAATCTTCCTTGCACTCACAGAAAAGTACATGTTTGCAATCTTCAACATCTGGTGTGTGTGTGTGTGTGTGTGTGTGTGTGTGTGTGTGTGTGTGTGTGTGTGTAATTCACCGGGTCGGTCAGGATCACGTGATGGTTTTGTGATCATTGGCATTTTACCCTCCCGGAAGAGAGCTAAGAGCTCATATAGTCCGATCTAAGGGCAAAGCCTTGACCTTCACACACGCACACACTCATCCTCTTGCTCGAGGAGGACAGTGACCACCCGCTTTGTCAGTGAAACTTTTTCGCATCCCGAGCAAGGCGCGAACCCCCGTCTCAGCAGATGCTAGGCGAGAGCGTTACCACTGCACCAGCGAGCGGTGTGTGTGTGTGTGTGTGTGTGTGTGTGTGTGTGTGTGTGTGTGTGTGTGTGTGTGTGTGTGTGTGTGTGTGTGTGTGTGTGTGTGTGTGTGCTAGAAAGGGAGGAGATGAGATGGAGCTAGGCAAGACGGAGGTGTTAGAGGCTTACAGGAAGGGGATACAGAGAGTCGGGGCTGACACTAGTGACAGGGAAGAGACTCGTGAGAAAAAGAGAGAGGGTGAGAGAGATGGGGCTGGTGGGGCTGAAGGCTACCGTCTCTCCTGAAGCCGCCCAACTGTCTCACGCTGGAACTCGCGTCAATGAGCAATAAAGGAGAAGCCTCAGAAACTCGCGTCAATGAGCAGTAAAGGAGGAGCCTCAGAAATATCACAGTATTTTTGTGGTGCGTCGTGAGGGTTGTGAAGAGAGGATGCCTGGTGTGTGTGTGTGTGTGTGTGTGTGTGTGTGTGTGTGTGTGTGTGTGTGTGTGTGTGTGTGTGTGTGTGTGTGTGTGTGTGTGTGTGTGTGTGTGTGTGTGTGTGTTGGTAATATGTGATATGTGGAGTACTGCAGTGCATCGCATGCAACAACACCAAATTTAGCCACAGTTTGGACCCCCGACATGTAAGAGTTTCAGGTCCCTAATATGGGCTTCGTTAATGACCCTAAATTCCACAGGAGTGAGCACCTCGTTTACGAAAAACGTTAGTAACAGACAGACGGACAAGGTCGCTCTAACAAAAACTCCTGCTCTAAAAAACAGAAACCCCATGTAACTTACGTCAAGTTGACAGGTATATATCTCTGTGGAATAGACGCTATTTTCTTATTCATGGACCTCTTAGGAAGGTCGGGATGGAGACTAAACATGCAAATAGTGTTATTATATTCATTCCCTGGGTGGCATTTCTCAGTCCGTCTCGTCCATTCCCACCTGTCTGGCCGCCCTCTCCTCGGGAACTGAGTTAAATATTTTATGTTTGATGGAAGTCAGTCGCGCCTGAGAAACTGTTAATTTAAGGGGAATTAAGTGGGAGATGAGAGGGAGAAAAGTGAGGGAGGAGTATGGGAATTAACGTTGGTTTAGATGAGGGATGAAGGAAAGAGTAAAGCGAGGGAAGAAAAAGAAAAGACGGAAAGTGAAAAGTATATATAGATGAAGGCAGAGTGATGGGAGGAATAGTCACTGTCAGGTGTTCGGGGTGATGAAGCTGAAATTAAGAGGAAACTAAAAAACACTCTGAGAGCGCATACCACCGCCAATGCCACTCGAATCCGAATCCGGATCTGCCCCCAAATTTAATCAATTCTTTCTTGGCCCATGGCCCACCTTTCCACAACATTTCATTTAAATTTATTGAGAACTTTTGGAAATATCGAGTGGACAAACAAACAAAAAATTCCTGGATACGGATGATGATCCGCATCACCACCAAAATCTAATGAATTGTTCCTTGGGCCATACCCTAGCCATCCAAAAAGATTCGGCAGAATCCTTTCATAACTATTTGAGTAATCCTACTAACTGACAGACAAACAAACAAACAAACGACCGCGGGCAAAAACATAAACTCCTTGGCGGAGGTAATAAAAATATGTTAAACAGTTAGCTGACAAGACTATGACTAGTTGAGTGAGAGGAGAAGAAAGCTGCTCCGGTGCAAAGCGCTGGGAAGGGCATGTGAAGGAGAGGATATGTAGTGCATCTAAATGAGGATCTGGGGTTGAAAAAGATGCATTTTGGAAGAATTCTTATGGAAGGTTAATGCCAAGAAGAGGGGGCTGTGAGATTAAAAGTCTAACCCCTTCATTACGATGACGTCTTTTCCAAGTTACTCACGTTACCTCCACATCTGTGTATTCAGTTAAGATGAGCTGCCGAATACTGACCGAGTTCCTGAAGGAATTATCAACTCTTTCAGTTCAAAAGTGTTTCCTAAGCTGAATCAAACTGTCTGAAGGGGACAAGATGTAACTAAAGACGTTCTCGGGTTGAATGGGGTTAAAAAGTGATTAAGAAGAGGCAATGAAGCGGAGTTACGCCTCAGAGAGGTTTTCAGGAACTGGTGTGTGTGTGTGTGTGTGTGTGTGTGTGTGTGTGTGTGTGAGAGAGAGAGAGAGAGAGAGAGAGAGAGAGAGAGAGAGAGGTCTCCATAAATGGAAACGATTTAATTCCTGGATGTAGTGATTGAATAAGGAAGAATAAAAAACATTAGATGACTGGGTAACAAGGAGGGAAACAGAGAGAGGGACCAGGGAGATGGATGAATGAAGTGAAGAATCGAAGAAGCATAAGAGCAACCTGGCACTGAAAGGCATGATTGCTGAAACACTGTAAGAAGGATGAAAGAAGGAAGCATGGTAGGAGAAGGATTATGGAAAAAGATGTGTCTGTATATGGAATATATACCCAAAGAAGTAGAGTAGGCCCAGAAGAAAAAGAGAATAGCAAATCTTTGACAGCCATATAAGGGAACAGAAGTACTTTGACAGACGAATCAGTGTGCAACTAACAAAAGACATTACAGACCATGAGAACAATTGAACGTGTTGAGGATTTAGAAAAAAAAAATGTCAGAAAAATTAAAAGGAAGTGTGTGCGTAGGCTTATAACAAAAACAGATGCCAAAGAGATGATAAAGAGACTGAAAGACGTAGTAATCATACTGAACAAATGAAGCGCGAATGAAACGACCAGTACAAAGTAGGACTGGTTTTAAGAGGGTAAGTAAACTACGAGAGACAGAGAAGAGATATTAAAGAAAAGAAGCGACCTTGTGAGACAGTAGTGAGTATGTGACAATAGCATATACAAAAGAAAGGAATCAAATGAATGTCGGCCGAAAAGAAATATTTGGTGAGAGGTGAGAAGGAGAAATATCTGCATATCTGTACAAGGTAAAGGAGGTAATAAAGAGGGAGGGAATAGAAGATGAAGGAGCTGATAAAGAAAAAAAAATCGGTAAGACCCCGCTGCGGCAGAGACACGCAACATCATCACCATTAGCAGAGGACGGGAGTAGCAAAGATGTGGGAACAAACAGTCGAAAGAGGGATGAGAAGAAAAGGAGACAGACAAACATGAAGACAGAGATAGGTTTATATATGACAAAGATAGGTGTATATAAGGTAAAGAAAGGTAGATATAAACAGATACATATACATTTCTAGATGTATAGATAGACAACGATTCAAACAAAATAAATGACTGAACGACTGATGGTTCAGCGGAGGACAAAGGAACCCAAGGAATCCTGTGTGTTAATATACTCTTTCCTCGCCTTGGTAGGTATTAAGCTTATGGCAGAAGTTGCGGTGTGTGGTCATGGTAGCAGTGTTAGCAACGTGTGGCCGTGGTCGCCGTATTGGCAACGCGTGGTCGTGGTGGCAGTGTTAGCAACGTGTGGTCATCGTGGCAGTGGTAGAAGGCTTTGGTCATGGTGGCAGTGTTAGCAACGTGTGGTCATGGTGGCAGCGCGCGTCAGTTGTAGCAGCGGTGGTAGCTAAGGCCTATCTGTTGGCCTTGGTGGCAGGTTGTCGTCGTGGTGGCGGTGGTAGCGTGTGGTTGTGATGATAGTGATGGAAGCATATGGCAGTGGTGGCTGTGGCGGCGTGTGGCAGTGGTGGCAGGGATGGCGTGTGGCCGTGTTGATAGTGGTACCAGCGTATGGGAGTGGTGGCTGTTGTGGTGTGTGGTGGTGGTGGCAGGGGTGGCATGTGACCGTGGTGGCAGCGAATGGTAATGGTGGCTGTGGTTGTAACTGGAGCCATGTCGACGCGGATACCATGGGCACAGCAGACTGGCCTGTGTGTACACTGGCTAATTGGCCAGCTATATTACCGGGCACATCCTACTACACATCTTCGAGCAATCTAGCAATGCCAATAATAATATCTTTCCTACTGTATGATTTTTGTTATTGTTTGATCAGATTTCCTTCAAAAATTCTCCATAGCAGGGTCTGTGGTACAAGTCCCGATTACCGTAGTGTATCATCGCACAATACGTCATAATGATAAAACACGCCATGGAAATGTGTGGCAATAAAAATCACTTTATGTTTCTATTGCTTCAATTCACTGATCATCGTGTTCTCTCCATATCGCACCTTCCGGTCTCTGGCATGTTTATAATGAAACTACAAATTGTTAATGACATCACTTCCCTTACTGCACAAACGTCCGCCTCGTGCTGGTGTGGGGGATTACTGTCCAACAAGAGGTGAGTGATGAAGCTGAGAATCCAGGCCGTACCCTGGATTATTAGGATTCCAGAGAATCTCACCCCTTCATCCCAGGTAATACAACCTACAACATGCGTATTTCAGCGCATCAGACGGAATGCAGAAAAAAAAAAAAGATCGTTTTCTCCCCAAGAGTTTTCTGCAAAATTATGATAGCCATTGCGCCCTCCCTCATCACCACCGACACATACGAGTACCATCCTCCGCTATGTCTGCCTTCGGGGGCCCAGGTTGTTGAGGTAGTCGAAGCCTTCCTTCCATAAAACTTAGACTCCTGTATTCCCGCTGAACAGGGTACAAATCTCCTAAGAGGCCTAATTCTGTTACTGACTATAGTGCTCACGGTGAGTATGTTGTGATCGTCATTCTCAGCCTCTCAGGTGAAATTTTTTTTCCCCTCCATTATACTTGGCCACAAATTATTCTCCTGGAAAAAAAAAATCAGTTGTCCAAGAGCAAGAAATATAAGGCAGCCAGCAGCAGAAACACATCCACCAAAAAATTATTCATTTTATCCTACAATACACGCTCCTGTAAATAACTTCATTACGAAAAAGCCTTGTTTCTTTGTTGCCACCACCATTTTTTTCCTTTTTTCAGAGAAGAGGAGATTTTGTGAATGAGTTAGAAGCAAACTCCATTAGCAGCATTAAATTTACCATTTGGTTGGGCCAGCCATGCACTTAATTACTATGCTCGTGAGAATCTTGGAGTAACAGGAAATTTTATAAACAATCACACGATATTTTTTCCCGAATACAGAATTTCGAATTTAATTTTTGCTTACAACAGGCGACTTTACCTAGCTCATGAAGACACGTTGCAGCCAAAGGATTAAACTACAACGTGTGCTTACAATGCCGATCGATTAGCATGGGATCTTCTTGGGTTACCGTAGTAATATGAGGACACCTGTCGAGACCCAAGTAATAGCATGGCAGACAATATCAGTGGTCAGTGTCGGCCAGTCCATTTACCTGTCTGCATAATCGTTTGCCTCCCTATCTATCTGCCCCTTTGTCTTTCCATCTACCTGTCTGTCTCCTAGTTCGTCTGTCCACCCACCTAACTGTCTGTTTATCTATATCTCAGCGCTTTATGATCCTTCTTATTAACGGAGGAACCTCTGAGCCTCTGTGTTAAGAACCGTGTCACCAATGGGAGGGTCAGCTAGTGTGTTATTGCCTCTCTCCCATATTGATGGGTCTGGTTTATCGCTGGCGCAGGTTTTTTCTTTGGCGCCGCCTGTTATACGACTGGACTGTACTCAGTTTATGAATAGGAGTCATTTAGGTCACTTCTCAATAGATGCGGCGTTCCGCAAAGCTCAAAACACACAAAACGCAATGGTTTCCGAATGGTGCGGCTGTTGAGTATTGATTTTTTTTTTTTTTTTTTGGGGGGGTGCCAGAAATTTCTAGACATCGTTTTCATTGCAGTAAAACTACACACACACACACACACACACACAGTCATGCAAAACAACATCCGCCTTCATTTCGCGAGCGTGAGTGTAAAAATATATGCAAGCTTTCGTATGGGGAAGAATTATTTTACACCGATGAAGACCACTGGCACAATGGAAGAGTGAAATAAGAATAAATGTAGAAGCAGAGTAGTGGAAGCGTGACTGCAAGAGGATGAAGTAATTAAATGACACAGAGCTTGAGCAGGAGGTGCCCAGGCAATTGCCAGCGGAGGCGGAAGAATTACCTGGGGGGAACTGGGACGAAGAGAGAGATTAAAATTGATGCAAGAAAAGAAACTCTGAAGAACGTTTGGTTAGAAAAAACATGAAGAAATGCGAAAGCAGAATGCAAACCTAGAAAGAGAAAAGTTTTCGCACATCTCCTACAAAATGATATATTCGTGTGTGTGTGTGTGTGTGTGTGTGTGTGTGTGTGTGTGTGTGTGT